>NC_090442.1:328391366-328704334 GCF_031143425.1 Pleurodeles waltl
GGCGTTCCCGTAGTCGAGTCTGGTGACAGGGTCAAAGGTCGCTCCTTGGCCATTTACTTTTGAATACCTGAACTCATTCTAACATACGGCATTCAGTCCACGATAGGTAAGGCTGTCCTTTCTATTTTGTGCATATGGGGTAATCTTTTATTTTAGTTCTTTTACTGATTTCTTGTTTTCCATCAGCAAATGTGTTTACATTATGCCCGCTACACTGGCTAATTTTAGCTTTACCGCTTGGTTTGGTGTGATTAACGCCAAATTAAGGGAGTGCAAGTTTCTGAATTAAGGTTAATTTCATCACCCTTATTACTTATAGGCATCAACAACCCTTTGCCGATATTTTTATATTGTGAATCATCAATATTTACAAGTACATTTCATCTTCAACGGTTCTAGGTATTTTCATACTTCTCCATTTACTTGGCTGAATTAGGTGTTTTCCATCTTAGATTAGCCCTTTCTAGGGCATATGGATAACATTAATAGTTTCTCTTGTCTTCACTTCTTAAGGGTCAGGAATTTCTATACTGTATCCTCTACTAGATGTGATCCTTTTTCAATATTACAAGGTATGTCTCCCTCTCTGTATGACTTACTTAGTCACCATCAACAATTTTACTTACTGTCACATGTTTTTTTCTAGAATCTTTACTGATGAATCATTTGTTTTTGACTTTCTACTGCATGACAACTTACAATCCACTGAGTTTGGCATGCCGCATGTGGCTCATACTTTTACACGAGCCAACTGGCTCTTGTTCGATCTTTATCTTCTTTGTTCCCACCTCTTGATTTATAATCTCCTCTCTTATGATAGGTGTGTATCTGTGCCCTAACTCCATGTGCACACTGGTATACACACTTTTTCTTTTTGCAGGCACTGAACCAATTTTGCACTTGGCACTAACTAGTGAAACATCTGCTTAGATAGTGAAAGTTTATTGGACAGGTATCCCTGCTATTGTGATGACATCTGAAAATGCATATCGTCTTTCTTTTCCAAATATTTTCACAACCTTGAAAAAGTCTAGATGCCAAAACATGTATTGGCTGTTTTCTTTGGATATGTCACAATTTGGAAGGCATAAATCTACTATATTTTCAAGACATGATCAAGACTCTCATTAAAGTAAGCATATGCTTTGGATTGTTGAACTGCTCAGGTGTGCCCTGGTAACTTCTGTCATTTAACAAGGTTGATTGATTCTCAGTCAACATACCTTACACCCTTGGTGGCTGGGTATAACCTACCAGTGAGGCACCCGTGGGACTTTTTCTGTCTGGACTCAGGACTTTTCTTAACCCGTGATACTAAATGGTCATATTGGTTGTGCAAACTGGATAGCATAACCACCTCGTTGAATTTTGTACAAACCCATACTGAAGTGTTGAGGTCTCTGTGCAGTGCTGACAATGATACACAGTGCTAACAATGATGCATGAAATAAAGTTCTGGATCGGAGAGGTGAGAGAGCATGGGGGACCCCAGTAAGAACCTGCCAAGCTCCTCATCACACCACAATATCGTCATCACCCAGTAATGAGCTTCAGGAGTCAGGAGAGTCAAGCATGGAACCCAAGACCCCAAGGTTAAAGGTGGAACCGCCAGTCTGGCTGGGCTCCCATGCCTCCTGCACAGATTATGCTGAAAAGCATCAAGGACTCTGAACCAAAATTGGGATGCTCCTGCCAAATCTTTCCAACAACCTACGCATATCCCTGCAACTCCTTCAGGCAGACAGGGAGATGTGCCACCCCACCAGCTGACACACCCATCTTGCTGGAATGTCAGCCAGGAAAAACAATGTGTAATGTTGGCCCCCAACAAATACACAAAAGGAGAGCACTGGGAGTGTTGCTAGCCCACACCGCCTCCCTAAAGAAATCTATATAATCACTAAAGGTGTGGGGTAGTAGGGAACCGAAAGTAAGACTGGGTCAGTCTTAAATCGGTGTTGGTTAGGTGGCTTTGGATCCTAACGCGGGGGAATCATTGTTGGAGAATATCCAGACAGGGGGGGTGCTGTGTAGTCCCACAGGGGAAGGGGGAGTCTCCCTTACGGACTAGGTGGTCTCACACACATAATAGTGTCATGCTTCATCATATGACCACCTAGCCCCACCCAAGCAAGATGATACTGCTTGGGCGGACTCAACCTCTTGGTTAAAAGAACCGGAGGGAGTACTGAAATTAAACTTACTGGATAGTTACTTAGATCCAGCTGAGGTGAGTAATAAAATTACCAAGCATGTCACTGATAGTTGCTGCTAGTTTTAATATAGGTGCATGCTGGTAAGACTAAAAGCAAGGGGAAAAGGCTCGTTGGAGAGTAATGTCTCCTGGAGTCTAAAATAAAAAATGGATGACCAACATGTTTCTGCCCTCACTAGGTGCTGGTAGGTCAGGGGCATTCGTCAGGGTCGGAGCACACGCAATAAGTGGGGTGCTCAAAGTGGATAATGAATGGCCTACCTGAACGGGTAGTTCACGGTGGGGTAGGTCAAGGGGTAGGGGGCGATTTGCCTCTGGTCTGGCTAATGCCGGGGAGGGGTTTTCCCTTTTAGTCACACTCACTCCAAAGGGAATACCATGGGAATACCATGGGGGGTACCTACATGCCGGAGCCAGGCCGCTCTGGTGACCCCCTCCATCACCATAGCACAGCTATGAAGTACTTACATTTGGAAGCAGTTGCCCCGACATGTTACAGAATATGGTGGCATCACTGCATTCCATCCATGTGAGACTAGTGGTGCTCAGATTTGTCCTGGATGGGACCAATCACTGCCATGGAAGGCCTCCTATTATGTCCACACAACGCCTGGAGAGCCGGAAACCGGTCCACCATACGCACCCCCTCATGGATGCTCAAGCGCAAATGGAAACAGGTAAGCCACACGCTCAAAGTCTTCTCCCAAAACACAACATGGCCTATGGGTCCCACGCATCTCCCCCCAAGTCCCACAAGCAGGGAGACGTGAATCATGCTAGCCAACACCCTTGCCCACCTGAAGTGTCGTTCAGCGATAACCGTAACCAACCGATTGCCCAAGCCCCATAGGAATAACCCCCATTCCATATCCTCATCAGCCTGCAGGCAGACAGAAAAGAGAACAGGAACAATGCTGGGTAGGTACTGCTTAAGCATCCTCCAGCGGGAAGGGGGTGAGGCAGTAGTTACTAGCATTCCTCTGTTATTTTTTTTCTGTACAGAGAGATAGGATATATCTCACTTGTAATGAAGGGGGCGAGGACAAGGGTGATCTGGGGGCAATGTACCTGCAGAACTCACACTTTATTCCTGGGCAGCTAAATTAGTATTTCAGTGTTGTAAGGTTAAAAAACAAATGGCATGTATTTTTTATTACCTACTGCTCATTTACGAATATGGCAAAATGCCTATAAGCTACAGCAGGAGTACTGCACCCTATGCAAGCACAACTAGTGCTATACATTCTTCGATGCATGAATTATACATTTTTGTTTCTATATAGACTGATATTCACACCGTGTGGCAATTTATATCATAAAATGTTATCTCTCACACGGATGAGAATATTTAGATTTTTTGCGGAAACATCTCATTAGTAATAAACAACCACACGTGTTAGTACCATTTGCATTTTTATTGTATTTTAAACACACAGGGTGACATCGGTGAAGCATATGTAAATCTGCTTTGTGTTAATTTTAGATTCTCAGCTACAGTCGGTGGGAATTGTAAAAAGTTTCCATGTGCGCAGTCACGCGGCTCCGAGACAGTCCGCTGGCCAATGAACTCCGAGAGAGGTGCACAGACCTATCGTCCACAGACCTCAGAAAAACTACTCCAAGTACGTGCAGCAACAACCCACTGGTAAATGCTGGGCTGAACATTGCGCACGTGTGCACTTCTATGAGAAGATGGCTTCTTGTTTAGATGACAAATGAGGTATAAAGAACCACTAAGATGACACCACAGTGGTATAGTTTTGGCATTTTCAAGCGCCATGTGAGGGTGGGATTCTCGTCACATGGGACGTGACGTCTAGATCGGCAAGCCAAGATCGGAGGAAAGAGTGAAGCTGACTTCGCGAGGATGCTAAAGAGGGATGTGCCAAGATTGTACTGTTTGTTTCTATGAGCACATGGACACCCAGAGACGGAGGCACACCCAGACAAAAAAAGTGAACATCCTGGAACAATTGAGAAATGTAAAGCCACTGAACGACAACAGCTTCCACTGGGCAAGCTGGAGCTCATAGGATAGCAGGTCAGATACTCCCACAGCCACAGTGGTCATTTGTGGCTAATCCTGTCTCTTATGAGAGGATAAGATAAGGAATGCAAGCGTAGCCACCAGAAAACACGTTCTGCGTTCCACCATAATGAGGAATTAGGAGCCAATCAATCAACTTGTACACTAACAGTCAACAAGATAGCAGAACAGTCGCCAAATCTGAGTGGCATTCTTTCCAACATCCATTCGAAGAAAGTCGCAGTGTGTGGTTGCTGTGCAGTGCAACTGGCATGATGCCACCAAGCCCTCCAGCTTGAAACCAGGAAACGGGGCACAATATCAAGGCGACCTCGAGTTGCACTGTCATATAAAGCTCAGCCTTGAAATACGGCAAGCAAGCAAGACTCACTCAAACTCAAGAATTCTGGAGAAATTGGGTTTTCATGTATAAGGCAGAAAACACATTCTCTAGGCCTAGATCTTACAGAACGCATTGCATGATGGCTCTGGAAGAATGCACGGGTGCCCACTTTAAGCAAACTTTACCATGAACTAAATTATAAATTGGGATGTAGCACATCTCTGGATGTGAAGCTGTTAAATGTTTGCAATCACACGGCTCACATGATGTCCCCTTTCTCCTCAAGGATTGCTGATTCCTATACCATGTAGTACTGCTGCTTTAACATTGCTGCCTTAAAACCTTTCAAATGTAGCACTACAACCTGAAATTTCACATACGAAAGTGAATAGGAGTAAGGCAAGAAAAAACTTAAATATTTTGGTAACAATACACTGGAAAATAACTACCGAAAACATTTCCAATCCTATTCTTATGGTGACGTGGTAAAGAGTGCTTTTGGACTCCTTGTGTATTGTTTTCATCCAGAACTTGAACTCTTTCTATGGAGAATCACGGTTGCTCCCGTAGAAAATTAGAACATAGTTTAGGTTTAATGAATGGCAATCGGAGAATATCAACTGGTCGCCTGGGTTGTCATACATAGGCACCTCAGTCTCCTAGTGCTGCGTGAGAGAAAATCACACTTTAGTCACTGAAGACTGTCCCTCTGTCCTAATTCCTGCACCCTTGGGTAGGCATGACTATAACTAGGAAGACTGGAGGAGCCGAAGGTACCACCCTGTAAGACAGAGCACATTGCAACTGGGAAGCCTAGCTCTCCGGCTCCTCCAGAGACATGCGATCCTATAAATGCTGCCGGCAAATCTAGCCTAAGAGACAATAAGACACTGTGATTTCTTTCTGCTTTCCCAGGGAGGTGCCTTTACCTTCTCACCCTTAGTGGGTTTGGCCACTGGAACTGGAAGTGATCCCTATTTATCAGGGACATTTGCCAAGGGACTGACCCTAAGTCCTACAACCACCCAGGATACCATCATCTTCTGCAAGAGCTGAAACTATGCACCAACAGGCCTAGACCACTGGATTGGAGGACATTCCAGAGCAGGACTACAATGGATTATAAAACTGTACATAATTTCTATTTATTTGCTTTCTCTAACTTTTAGTTTTGTATGTTGAGAACTAATGAGGTGCCTTGTCTTATGGATCTTAGTGTTGAAATGTTATGTGTGGTAGCTTTATCTATAGTGCGCAGTAATGGAGAGCTTCTTGGTGCTGAGGCAACGTAATGAGTAAATGGGGCAGAGGAGATGTGCTAAAGTATTGTGTTTTGCAGAACTATTCCATTTTCACCCTCTGCTGGTGATACACCATATTCCTATTTCACCATCTTACCACATATAAGTTCTCAGCCCTGAGGCAAGGCACACTCACCTTACACACATACCCACCACTAGTGTTGTAATGTTCAATGCATTCCCGTTTGGCAACTCTTGTACATCTCTTCCCCCAAATCATGTTGGGTTTCAATTTTACCTCCAGTAATGACATTTAACACATTGAACCCTCTTCCTCCCAACCCAACTGAATTAAGTTTTCCAATGGCTCACTGAGCCAGTCAGCCTTTTAAGCCAAACTCCAAATACGCAGATATACAGAGAATGACAAATGGGGAGGGGGTTAAGGTAGGACATAAACCACTCATTACCCCTCTGTTATGGGACAACCAACCACTCTTTAAGGTACTTGCTTCTTTCTTTTCTCATAACAATGAACCCACCCAGATACTACATGGAGCGCAGTTTATAGTCTGGGGGAGGGGTACTCCATCACATGTTGATGGATATCCTGCCAGCCTTATTACAATGCAATTAGTAATAAGCACTTGTAATAAGACTGACAGGATATCTGTCACATTCGTGATCGAGCAGCTATCTGTCAAACTCTCAAGCAGGCCCTTGGTCTTGAATTGCTTTCCGCATTCAGGAGCTAACTTGGTCCTCCAGTGCCCAGGCTTGCACCACTGGTGCTGCATAGGCCTAGAATAATGACTCCTCCCTCACAGTCCATAGAAATGAAAGGAAATCTGAACTTGCATGATTTTATGCTGTAAATGGAGATTGTGTTTTCTTGTGCATTCAGGTGCTGTTGGTCCATAACATTATGCACGTCGAGATGGGCAAACTTTTATACATTACATTTTTTGTACTTGCATTATTAGTGGTTTCCTATATATTTTTCACCCAGAAAGTCTTTAGTCATTCGGTTATTTGAGCTGAATGCACCCGAATACTAGAGATACCCAATTATGTTTCGGCAGAAGTAGAAACCGTGAGTTTGTTCCAATCATATTTTAATGCCTGACATGAAACCCAGTCAAAATCCCCATTCATTTGTATGACTCATTAACAGTTTAATAAGACAGAAGCATAAATATACTTAGCTGTTGCAAGTATCATGCATGACGAACAGAGCAAAAGAGCGCCCACGTATAATCAAACCACCTTTCGATGATCAACGCATTGCAGGATAGTGTACTTATAAATGTACGTCTCAGTACATTAAACATACATTAGGAATTGAGAAGTAAAACACAATGTAGAACGAACGATATCTAATTTATTCTGTTATCAATGTTATCTAATGTAAAAACAACCGGTAGAAAAACACAAAACTTAAGTGACGAACTTCTGGGATTTGTAGAGCAGTCGTCTCCCACCGAAACACTACCTTCACAGACCTCCTGATAGGCGCCCTAAAAAACGCAAGCGCGCTTCTCTCTGTCATGTAAACCCCGCACTTTGTTCAAGTAATTATGCACTTACCACAGGCATAATTAGGTTTGCATTCCCCAGGATTATTCAATACAGGAACAAGTCCATCTTCACAGACAGGGACCGGGGGTAAATCACAGGAAATCAGGTCACACACTGAAACGAAAAAGGACACATACAATAAATAACCAGCAAACCTTGTGCCAGACTAGGGCCTCTAATAGGATGCTACTGTGCCTCTTTTAATGATAGAATTATTTTTAAATTACATCAGAGTACATGTCCTTACTGTGGGACGGGCGTTTTGGTGATAGGGAACATCAATAACTAATTTAGTTTCCTTCACTCATCTCAAGGGTGACAATGGTGAAGATCATGTTCTGAAGACCCATTCCACTGCTATCATTTGAGCTAAGTATGTTGATCTCACTCGTATCACACACTCATGTGCTAATATTCATATATTTGTTATTATGTGCATATATTTATTTCCCAACCACACAAAACGTTTTCCAAAAATTCAAAATAGCCACCACACACCTGCCAGTGGTGTGCTATGCTTTCATAGTCGCCATTGGCAGAGGCAAAGAGGGTAAGACCAGCCCATCGTGGTAATTGTAAATTTGCAGTTTTGTCTATTCTTAAATTGAGAAGAGACTTGCACATGGCGATAAATGAAGTCCATATGTCGGTATTTCGTATGTTGTCCTGGTCCAGCGAGTTGTGAACTCTCATTCAGCTGGCAGTATAACATGGCTCGTATCTCAAGATACGTAAACAAAAGCGAATTCTTCTTCTTGTCCATCCATAGTGCACTTTTTGTGGGGACAGGTTATACAAGGGTATCACAGTAGTCTTGTTTGATAGGACAATTGGATGTACTTCTTTGTAGTGGTGGATGTGAATTCCGTATTGTTAAGTTTGTTCTTGGTGGAAAATAATTGCACGAGGCAGCAAAAATAGATATTGCAAAGACCTGATCAGTATAGTTTGATTACGGTTTTCCACGCTAGATTCACTAGGGACATTAGGGCTAGTATCTTTCAGCTAAGCTACTGGGTAGGGTAGGTTCTGAGTTAGGCTGCAGGATATAAGAGGTGTGAAACACAATTGAAAGGGGCACTGATTGTTGGTTGTGTTAAGGTGTCTCTGGCATAATTGAGGATTCCGATGTTAAGGAAAATTCGAGATTTACATTTATCACGTGGCTTGGCCTTTGAGAGTCTCTGTTAAAATGTCTGATAATTTGCACAAATCGTGAGGTGAGGTTTGGTGGATATTTGAATTATCCGCAACTAGAACATCCAGGCCCATATTTATGGGATTTAGATGCAGGGCTCTGTGTCAAAAGAACGGGCAGGAATGTGCTGCATCTATGCAATATGGCACATTCCTATTCTTATGTACTGCACTGATGCCGTTTTGGCTGCCTCCCGCCAACGCGGGTGCACTTCCACCATAGTGCAAGGGTGTCTGCATTGTAGCCAGGATTGTTTTTGTGCAGGAAGGGCCACCTTTGTGCACAAAGGATTTTTCCCCTTTCTATGTGTGCTGCACATGTAGAAAGTGGACACAAACAGGAAGAAATAAAGATATTTCTCCTCGTTGCACCTCACATGGAGAGGCGCCAGGTTTTGGCGCATCCCCAGGTTTACAAGCTCTTGGAAATCTGGGGATGCATCACAATCCATGTGTGTTAGCAGGAACACCCACTGCAATACCCATGGAATGCCTCCCTTGAGCAGAGTAAGACAACGCAGTGATTTGCACTGCCTGGCCTTACTCCATGTCTATGAGGACATTCAAAGCCATGCCAAGTGGCTTTGCGTAGTCTCAAAGATATAAGTTCAAGGTTTGTGCCGTAGTTGCATCACAAAAAGTGATGCAACAGTGGCGCAAGGGACTCATAAATATGTCCCAAAATTGTTCTGTAAATCTCCAATAATTCAGGAGCCAATCAGAATTTCTGAATTACACAGGGAAAAGTGCAGGTGATTCCAGTCCGATACATCACGCATTCTTCACCCGCCTCATTAGTATTGAGAGTAATGGTGGACTAACTTGAAATATTTACATTTGTCAATGGTTCAGATACTCCAACGCACTCATTATTAAATGCCTGTTCATTCAATAAGGTCAGAAAAGCCATTTATAGTCCTATCGGAATAATGAGGGCCACAGTAACATATTTGTTTAGTTTCATCTGGAGATTTCAGCAGGTGAAATCATCTAAAATCAGTTTGTGAAACTCCAGAGGAAAATGAGGAATAACTGGGAAGTCCGACTATAATTACTGATCCCCAGTAAATGATAATTTCTCTGGAAACTTGAGGATTCCAACTGTAATCCCTGTGAAAATGTCCCTTCCCTGCCCCATATGACCGATACTAGGGGTACAGGTAACTTTAGGGAGGCAGGAGTAATCTGGGATACTTAGAATGAGCACATAAAGGTAAGTAGTGCTGGCTACAATTACACACTCCACTTTTTACAATTTATGCTGGTAAAATAGTTGAGGAAGTTTTTATGAGTACGGCAGGGATCACAATTCATGGTGCAGGGCACATATTACAAAACAAGGGAAATAGCTCTGGAGGTTAAAGCAACAGCTGCAAACGTGTGTGTGCGCACATGCGTGTGTGTGTGTGTGTGTGTGGGTGTGATTGTACCTTAAAGGTAGTTACTGCTTTGAAACATCAATCATTCTGAATAACCTTACTCAGTTGTAGCAGTGAGGGAAATAAAAAAGAAAAGAAACATGCATTGGTTAAGCCACCAGATCTGCCACGGGCTGCAACATTTTCACTTTGTCATGCTTGTTTTATCAAGTTTTTTGCAAAACGTTACTGTTGAAGAAACTGCATAGTTCACATCAATTACAACAATAAAACAGACTGATGAGGCAAAAAAAATCAAAAATATGTTTTGGTCTCAAAAAGCCCAGACTGCATAATAGTGCCTGGCACTTCAGGGAACTCCGTTGTATGCGAATGTACCCCTTGTGAAAGGGCTTTCAAAGTTAACTAACCAGAGGTTAAATCGGGCTGACCTCATGCAGTATGATGTAGTGGGAGGACGTAAAATGTGACTGACTCAATAACAGACCTATGGATGAAGAAGGCTGACTGAAAGTCCCTTTAAGTAAGTATATTACACATATAATTGTAGTAAAATCACACAGTTTTGGCTAACATCAGATCTAAAAACAGTTATCTATTAACAAAGATTCTGTTTCAAGTGGTAACTTTCGAGCCAGAAAGTGATTCCCCGAATTCTGTTTTTTTTAAAGAAAATGGTAGTTCAAAGTAACTTCATTCACATATTTCTTGCTCGAGAGCCCAAGGTTATTAAATTAAAAGCTTTTTACAGAACGAGTGGAAGAAAATAGCCCAGTTGTCTTTAATGTGCGTATTTAATACCTGTGCTGTTTATCTCCAAGGGAACCTGGTAATCACAGGTAAGCAAGTTGTGCTCATTGTAAAATGCCCTAATTAAAATAAAAAAACAATCAACCTGTAAGAGCAGGAATCTTATAGACCCCACGCCTCTCCCTCTGGTGCTTCCTCCGTTTAAGTACTGTTTGTACACATATGATTGAGTAATAGGCCAAATTATAGGGCATTCCCGTTCAAAGGGGAATGCAGAGCAAATGCATCATGCAACATTAAAAATGTTGACAATCATATTCCAGTGTTCGGCAACAAACCTGTTTTATGGGGAACAGTGCTGTTTTTTTAGCATTTTCTCTTTGAAAGCACTCAATTCTATTTGAGATTAGTGAGCTTGATTATTATTTAATTCATCATTCAGTCATCAGTGGGTACGCATGAAACTTGTATTATAAGATGGCGGGGTTGTGTAAATGTTTTTGTTAATGGTTATGAAAACGTTTTGGCTGTTTGTTGTGGTTTTTCACAAAATCATAAAAGGGGCAGAACAAAAGTCTGCTGTAATATGTCGCAGGAACATTAGGTATATTTTATATGAGCAAGAACTCACTTGGATGACTGTTGGAAAGTGGGTTATTGGTAAGGGCAGGTAGGTACCCACACTTAGTAATAGGCCACAAACCCCCACTAGGTCCAGTCAAGGTCTCAATAAATTAATCCTTGCTCAACCCTTGTAGCTTGGCCCATGAGCAGTTAGGCTTAACTTAGGGGACAGGTTTGTAAACCATTTAATATCAACAAAACAGTAAATAAGTTAAACACAACACACAATAAAAATCGAACACCATTTTATAAAAACAGGAAATATTTCTACCTTTAAAATGACACCAAAACAACAAAAATCCAATGTAGGGACCAGAGATATGAATTTTCAAAGATCAATTGAAAAAAAAGCTTTCTAATGCCTAAAAACCAAAAGTGCCAATCGGGGACATCTGTCGCATTGTACCAGGGCAAAGTCCAAAGTTGAGGGCGACCACAATGGAGCCCTGCTTGGATACATTGAGCGGGAGGCCTGAGTCAAAGTTGTACCTTCACACTCGACATCGAGAGGTCATCCTCAGCAAGCCAAATTCAATCCAGATTGCCTTTCCATGAGCCCCCAGGCAAATCCTGGAAGTCTGGAGCTCCGGAGCTTTCAGCGGGATGAACCTCAAATTCAGGCTGGGGCTCGGTTGAAGGTTGCCAGCTTCACCCTTGACATTGGGTTGGTCCACTTATGGAGCTTTTTTTCAAAGTTGCTCCAAACTTCTCCAAACTTCTGGATCTTCTTCCAGAAGTCCTCTCTGGGTCCTTGAAGTGTCCACAAATTGATCTAGTGTTCCAGAAGCTCTGAGTTGCTCCTTGAAGTTGGGACTACAGTTCCCAGAATGCAGCTGGTCAGAATCCTCGAATGGCCACTGGACGCTGGTCAGCTGGGCTCTTCTTGTCGGACTTGATGCAGGGGACCCTATTCAGCTCCTTTGCACCAGTTGCTTACAGGGAGTCTACTCCTGGAGTTGCAGAAGCATGGTAAAGTCCCTTTCTTGGTAAAGCCCAAAGTGTGCAGCTGCTGCAGTCCTTGTGAGTGTAGTTTTTTAGGTGCAGACCAGGGGTCCAGCTGGGCAGTCCTTCTTCAGTATCTTCTTCCAGCAGGTATATGAAGTGTGGCCACCTCTGCCATATTTCTCCTTTCTCCTGGGGTGAGAAGCGGGGGTGCTCCTGTCCAATGGGGTGCAGGCCGCCACCCTCTGAAGTGATTACTTCCTGTGAAGTATGGCCAAAATCAATCCCAAAAAGCAACATCCTCTAAAAATCCAACATGGAGAAAATTCCTCCTTGGAGATTAGATATGGCTGAGTCTACCCACTGGTTTGGTTAAGTCCCCCTAACACACCTCTTTCAGCCCCTCTCCTAATCTAATCACTGGGGCTCCCATCTGTCTGGGAGAGCAGGAAATGGTGGAGGTCCAATTTTTGTCCCAAGTGTCTATCCCTCCTTTGAAGATCAGTTTGGCTACTATCCCTCCATCTGCTCTACCATCTGCTGCAGCTATTCTCCTCTGACCAGATGCTTTCTTTTTCTCGGCCCAGGCCACTTCACACCTCATTAAGGTAGCTTGACCAATCAAGAAATGGCACTACATGGCTGAATTTGGTAACTTTCAGTAAGAGTTCTAAAACTATTTCTCTGTTCTAGTATTAATAAATTCAACCTTGACAAGTTGTTGGATTTATTAAAACATTTAATTTGATACCAAATTTGATATATTTAGCTCCTCTCTGTCAGAAATAAGATGTTATTATTTTAAAATAAAGTCTCCCAATGGTAGCCTATGGAGCACATTTGACTGCAATCGGGAAAACAAATATGGCTGTTTTTCCCCTCGTCAGGACTTATAAAACATATTTTATAAATCCCCTGCTTATATTTACACTGCACCCAACTCTGGTGGTCACTTGGGGCAGAGCTTAGGGGTGACTTATATGCAAAAATAAGATAATATGAGACTTTGGAACTATTTTGAATTTCAAAGTCGAATTTGGGGTTAATTTTAACTTAAAAGCAGCCAACAAGGCAGGCCTCCCTTTACAATGACACTGGACCCCACAGAAATGCACCTATGGGTGCACTAACTAAACTGGGGTCCCTAAGACTACAAACCTACATGGCCTACCATGTACTAGGGACCTATAGGTAGACCTAATTTGCATATACTATTTTAAACAGAGCATTGTCCCTGGGACTGGTTAGCAGGGCCCAGGGCACAGTCAGGAGTCATAAAACACCAGTATCAGCTAACAATAAGGGCAAAAAGTGAGGGAGCTTCTGCAATCAGTCTTGTTTTCTCACAATGATTTGTTCATTTAAAACTAAAAATAGCACCAAGGTTGCCAGTGCAAATCACAGCAGATTTGTTCCTGTCCCAAAACTAGAGCGAAAAGCACATAATAGTTCTTTACACTCTTATGAGATAAGTGACAAGTGTAGTCATCAACCAATTCATTAATCTGTTGAATAGTAAATGTTATCCCTCCAATGCCCAATGCTTTCCCTACTGTTGCACAGACTGGATTGGGAACAGTAAATTTTAACCCTCCGAAGTCCAACACCTTCCCTATTGTTGCATAAACTAGAGTGAGAATAGTATCTTTAATATTCTTAGACTCAAATAGTTTTAATAATGCTGCTTAAATTGTGTTTATAGCCTTAAATTGTTTTTTATAGTTTACATTATTAATGCTGTCTACATTAATTGATAAATTTTTATTTTCAATGTTTTATATTTTTTATGGTTTTATTATCTATCTATCTATCTAGCTAGAACTATACCTAGTGTTAAAATCTAGTGCTAAACAATTAATAACACTAGATATATCTAGTGTTAAAAAAATATCTAGTGCTATATATCTGGTGTTAAACAATTAATAAAAATGTTGATATTACTTTAAAATAAATCTAATAGGTTTTACATTTATTTATATATATACATATAATCATATTAATAAATCAAAATATAAAACATTATTATGATGCAAAATGCATAGTTTTATTAATTATATATATATATACATACATATGCACACACACACACACACACATATATATACCTATTAATGCATATAAAATATACAAATATAAATATAATCACATATGTTCATATGTGTATTTATATATTTATATACATAAATATATATATATTATTAAATATTAGTGGGCTATATTTAATTTACATAAATTTACATTATATTAATATATATTAATATACATTAAAACATCTATATTCTTGTCTATTTTGGCTGATATTAGTGTCAACAATATCTTATCTGATGTTTTTATACTTACCATTATAAGTATAGAATCACATATAGTGGTAAATGATATTATCGACACAATTTTTTTGTCAACAATGTTATTTAACACTATATTGTGTGAGGGATCCCAGCAACCTAGAGTGCTGTATAGCAGCCTCTCCAGCCTCTGTCTTGTGTACGAGTCTTGTGCAGGTGTACCCTTTTAAATATTTTTAGGTTTAGCTTCGCCTTCTGATTTTACCAAAGTTATGTGTAATACATTTACTTATAGGTGCTTTCAGCACACTCTTCATTCATTAGTTCTTTTATTGTCCAATTTCATATTCTTCTTCCAACTACTACAGCATCCAACATTGGGCAATGGGTCAGCTCACTTCAGCCAGTAGCTAACATCATTGTGAGTGAAGGCACTTCACCCTTTCACAAGAAGCACATTCACAGACAGGTTTAGCCTATGTAGGCCCTCATTATGTATGCTGCATAATTTTATGCGGGGATAGTGGTCGGCCAATATCTCTGCAGCAAGTTCCAGTGATTACAATTTTCCTTGGAATGGGAAATAACTGGTTAGACACAGTAATACTCAGTGGTGGCTGCCACTGAACGGGGGTGGCGGGGATACAAAAAAAACACTTACCTTGTCCGTTGGGAGATGGGTTTGTCTCCTCCATCCTCGTCGGGAGCCACACAGGCTCCCAGACTCTCCTCAGCCAATCACAAAGCTGCTGTCACTAGCTTGACAGCAGCATCATGATTAGTGTGAGCGGCCTGCTTCAGTGCTCACAGAGGGAGTGAATGCCTGTGCACTTTCTCCTTCCGGCTGTGCATACAGCAGAGAGGAGAAATGCAGAGTGCACGTGTGTGTTTTTCTGGCCCAACAAGGCCAGCCAAACACAAATGCGCACTTATGGTGCACAAACCACTCCTCCTCCAGGCCCCTCCAGCCATGGGCCGCCCTAACCTGGGTCAGCGAGAAATAAAATGATATTTACGCTCTGTTATTATCATTTTATTTTCTTTCTGCTGTAAGCCTTAGCCGAGGCGCTGCCGCTGGTAATCCTGGGTCCTATTCTAGGTAGTTTGCCCTGTTCCAGGGGGAAAATCATGACATCTTATACCTGTTCGAAGCAGGTGGAAAAGTGTCAGTAGGAGAACCAGTTGAAGGCGGAGGGTGGTGTGAAAAGGCAGGGGTGCAGGGCACTCTTGTGCCTGCTTAGGAAATGCAGTCTTTGCTTCAGTCATCAGGTGGGGCCCTGCATCAGTACAAACAGGCCCAGTGTCTCCGGGCCAGGAATTATCAGGACTGGGGTTTGTGGACCCGATCGCTTCAGGTGAAGTACCACAACTCTTTAAGATGCCCGTTAAGGGTCTACCTGGGGTCCTTACCGCTTTACTGTGCCACTTTCACGGGAGGTGGCAGTCTGTAGTAGGGTACGGTCTCTTCCAACTGCCCTCTTATCGGAGTCTATCAAAGGTACTTTGTTATGGAAGCTTCTATCTGTAATTCAGCGCCATATCAGGGCGAAGGAAACCCTATACAAACACTCATACCTTATTACACTATACCATATGTGTCACGTTCAATGTCATTGTCCAAAAACATAAACAATTTGTCAAACATGAAGAGCACAACCAGAGAAGCGGCTCTGGACTGCAGCCAGCTAGATTTGCTGACACCTACCACATTCGTATTCTGGACAGCACTGGTCAGACTCCCTCTTTAGTCTGGCGACTTCACAGGGACCACACGCAGCAGCTGCGGGAAGACAATAACCAGTTGTCTGTGAACAAGGGTTGCTTTTGATCAGATAAAGCAGAAAAGAAAGGCAGAGAGGGATAACGTTCTGCTCATCTTACGTTTGACTGTAGGGCATGGCCTCGTTGTGCAGTTTATTGTCCTGTTATCAAGGCACATGCAGAACATGCACGGCTCTCGGGAAGGAATCCACGTGTCCAGATGCTGCATAGAAACACATTGTTAGAGTGGAAGGAATGCTTTGAAGTAAAGATAAACTTTCAACAATACTGGCAAAACAAGGGATTGGGAAGGTGCTGCTTTGTATGATCACGTAAGTCATTTGACACATTATGGTTTCTTTAAAATGTATTCACCCGGCAAGAATGCACTGCAGAAGTTTGCATTGTAAATATGAGAACTTTTCAGCCTATAACAATAGTTATGATCCAAGCATGTTACAAGGGGTCAGCTGCGGTTATGTGTCCCAGCCTGTCATTCTCATGGGCAACGAACTGTATATCCATTTAAAGTGCGCATAGCGGGAAGAGCCAATTAGTCTTCAATAAAGAGTGTGTCAGACCCACATAATCATTGTAGAGGTGGAGCAGTGTCTTTTTCCTAGGTCTACCAGTGTGAACTGGAGCGGTGGAACTAGAACTCAGTGTGAAAGCTGAGACTGCCACTTAAGTTTAGGCTGTGGTACCTGTAAATGAGGTGCTGCTGTAATGACTAGCCGTTGGGAAATTACGTTTTTCGCTTTGCTAGAAGCTAGATATATCACAGCATAAGGCAATAATCTAAGGAACATATTTACAAGCCCCTAGCGCCACCTTGCGCCACCTAGTGCCACCTAGTGCCACCTAGCATTATTTGTTTTTACACTAAGGCGACATTAAGGAGGCCTTGTGCCACAATATGTTTGTGTCAGGCATAATGCATGCAAGAGGGGCATTCCGACACAGGGAGGTCCCCAAGAAAATGGCACTGTAAAATTTATAACATTTCACTGCATTTCACTGCATTTTCCTGTCATTTTTTCCACTATTTTTAACGCCAGCTCAGAGCAGGTGTTAAAATGATGCCCCATTTTAATCATTGGGCCTCCCTGCACTTTGCTGCACTAGCGTCAAAAGTTTTGATGCTAGTGCAGCAAAGCGCCACAATAGTGTCAAAAATGTTGACGCTATTGTCCTAACCACCACCATGGTGTGCCATATTGTAAGTATGGCGCAACCATGGTGTTGTTAGGTTGGGCAGGAGGGACACAAGAAAAGTGGTGCATCGGGACCAATGCACCACTTTCTTGTAAATATGCCCCTAAATGTTTATTGTTTACTCCACTTCGTTAGGCAAGCTCCATTATCTCGTCTTCATCCCGGGCCCCTTGTGTTCCTGTACCTGCAAACCGATCAAACACAGACCCCGAGAGAATTTTCCAGTGCAGCAAATTGTGTAAGAAACAGAGTTGTGAGAGTGTTTGCGTTTGTGGGAGCCTATGTGAGCCTGTTTGTGTGTGTAATTGCGGGCACATGGTTGCTCTTCTTCTGCCTATAGAGTACATGCTTGCCGGGGTGTGTTAAAAAATATGTGATATTATGTCTGCATGACATTTATCACACCCATGGGTGTGTTAAATTTGTCACACCAACACCACTGATGATGTTTTGCACACATTAAAAATATGTGATTCATGAGTTGGCCTCAAAGTTCAGAAATCTAAGCTTCAATGGAAGTCCTGATAGTGATGCATATGAAATGTTTCCATAGTCAATGCACCACAAGGTCGGATACCTTTGCTTAGTAGCACCCCCGTAACCTCAGGCAACACGATTTCCTCCAAATAGCATGTGCTGGGGGAATGAGGGACTGCTGCACACACCAGATTCTTCTCCTAGTCAAGAGGGCATGACAAGCTTTGCTTTAGACTGTATGGAGACTGCTAGGCTCATCCACTCACAGGACACATTCTTTCCAACTCTGTATGGAAAACTAAATAACCCTGGAGGAGTGCCCAGTTCCTGCAGGGTTGAAAGCTTTGACAAGCTCAGAACGAACTGCGGCAGGCCCAGGGTATGGGTTTGAATGATGGGCTTCAGGCACTGAGAGTTACTGTCTAAAGCTATACCAGATACACTTCTGCAGGGCTGTGGAGGGTTCACCAGGTCCCCATTCAGAGCTCCAATGGGCTTCAGCTGCGTCTCTCTAGGTTTTGTTTCCATTCACTGGCCTGTGGTGTCAAAAAGTACTGAGTAAAGAAAAAGAAAGATGGATCAGTAGCGGTACGGAGTTGGCAGACCGCATGTGTAGGATGTCCTGATGTTGGAGTTCCTTAATCTGATTTGTGTGTCCTTGTTTGGGCCCAAGTCTTTTTAGTGATACAGGACCGGTAAGGATCCTGGGCATGAGATGTATCCCCTTGAAAGGTTGTGGAAGGGAGTTGCCTCCAACAATAGATCAATCTTCAAGGTACTCAAACTTTACCTTGGAGGGGGTTTTACTAGCATGTAATCCGGATTACCAGTATGTGATCCCTTTGTGAATTTTCACATCACAGGAAAAAGTGAGCCATGCTTCAGGGAGAGAGTTTCTGAAGTGATGCTTGAGTTTTGTCTTTGATTGGATTAAACAAATGCACTGAGGTGCTGGAGTTTAAGCTGTAAAGTCAAAAGAAGTGGAGGGCAGAGTTAGGAAGGACTGTGCCCACTACTAAGACCAATTTAGTCTTCAAAAGTTTTCCTGAGCTTTCTATGTGGAGATAGACATCAAGTGTAAGATATGTTAGCCAGGGGTTCTTGTTGAGATATAGGGATTTGGTTCCTGCATGTCATTTTATGAAAATAAGGTTAAGTAATGTTGAGGAATAGTAGAAATGCAGCACACAAGCACCCCTATAGAGGATATTAAGATAAATGTTGGTTTAAGATTCACGGGGATCATTAGGTGAAATTGTTTTGTGTTATATTATTGCAGGTTTTGGTCCATTATGGAAAGATGTATGATATGGCGATCCTGATGAAGGTGTTTGGCTGAAACGAGCGATACAGAATGAATTAGCCACTGTTAGTTAATTAAAGCATTTGAAGACAACAAGCACAAATTAATGAATATTGATAAGAGCTACGGATACAAAATGGACTAGCTACAGCTGGCAATATTAAACTGTTGGAGGATAAGAACTCCATATTAAAAGGACTTTTTGTGGACCTGTTGCTGAGACAGAACCTAACATCATCTTGGGAATTAATCACTGAAATGATTTATGGAATGATGAGCTATTTAATCTTGACTTATTAGTTTAATGAAGTCTTTTTGTGAATCATGGAAGTGTTTTAGACATTCAGGAGTTTAGCTCGTAAGGTGCTGGGGGTGTGACTTTGAAAGACAGTAGTATCAATTGAGAAAAGATGTGGTATGAGTCTGTAAGGTGTGAGTGTAAGGATTGTTTGGGAGTAAGGAATGTCTGGTTGTAATGTGTTGGTATAGTACTGGAATTTTTTAAAGGAACATGGCATTTGTAAAATATCATATTAATGTGTAATAAAATATGAATTAATATTTTCTGTACACCACCGAGCCTCGCATGGTTATTTGATTATGTTTTTTTTAATTAAGCAGGCTGGACGGGGGTCTTTTTTCTTCTTTCTTTGCATTTTTCCCTAACCTGTGGCCTTTAGGAATTTAGGGAGTCCCTCTTTATGTGGTTGGCCACAAAGTACTCAGCATAGCAACATTACTGCAGTGTGGTGCTGTGGAGCTTCAATTGGTTTGGATTAGCTGGCCTCACTTGAGGCTGGAGTGTCGGTGGGAGAGGCCACCTCCATCAACAATCCTGCACTGCATGTTTTATAGGACACCCAGTAATGCATCATTCATAGATTACTTAATTCTGAGTCAGGGTTTTGTATGTAACAGACCAGTTCACCGTGATCTATTAAAAGTCATTCTCTTAGCCAAGCTTTTGTCTCCGTGGGGACCCCTGCCAGAGTCTCTTTGCTGCAGGTAGGAGGGATGGCACACTGGCCTGAAGCAAGACACATCTACATGTCATGTAGTGTGCAGCCTCACCCTCCCACTCTGTGCCACCGGGTGCAGGGGGAATGGGGGGCATACGTCCTTTGCAGGTCAGCATAATGTCCATATGATCCAAAGGAGTACTAGTGGAGGCAAGTTGATTGGTGGCTCCATGGCCTTGAGCATTCTGGTCAGGAGCTCTAGTGGACCTGTGCTAACTGATGGGTTGGACTGGGCTATATGGTCAGCAGCTGGCCATGGGCAGTATAAAAGGCTTCTTGGATAGTCTAAAAATGTGAAGGAGTTTAAACAACCTTAGCTAACCAGGCTTGAGTTCCAGGAAGGCAGATAGCACCTCTAGGCTTCAAGGCCCGCACAACTTGGATATCAGTCACAAGTGGGGGAAGGGTACAAACGACTCAAACAAGTCCAAAACAGAGGTCCATGATACCCACTTGGATGGCAGGGACCTCGCCCCTGTGCTATGGCTTCAGGCTACAAGCCTTGACATCTCTCCTGCTCAGGGCAAGGTGCTGCCCATGCCAAGGAGGCCTCCTCTAGGGTGTCAATCTAAGAGAAAATAGGCATGGGAGCTTCGTCAAGCTATTGTCAATGCCTGGTACATGGTTCCTACGGCCAGGGCTCAAGGTACTGCCTGCTCTTGAATGACCAGCTCTAAAAATCCCCAGTGAGCAATCCGTGAGTTGCATGCTGATACCTTCGGACTGTTCTCTTGAAATAGGTTCTAACCACCAGTCAGAACCATATTCCCCATCCAAGGCAGGGTGTGGCCAGACTGGGTAGGATTCTCCTGCAAGTCTGGGCTGATCAGTCAAACAAGGTAAGGATTCCCTGGGGGGAATGAGTCAATAAGCTACAATTCCATGTCACTACATGAGTAACCAATTAGGTGGTCTTCACCCATGGAATTTTGAGCCATGCTTCATCACTAGACCCCATCATCCTAGAATGACAGTGTATCTAGGTGGGCTCAACCACGGGTCTGGGAGCTCAGTGGTGGGGAAAGCCCAAAGTCTCCTTTAAAGCATTCAGAGATACAAATGAGTATTGACTGATGATTAGAGACTATTTAAGGCAGATATAAAGCAGTGGTGGCTTGCAATGCAAAAATATGGTGGGGTGCGATGGTGCACAACTCACTATTAATGCTGCTCCTGCCCGGTGTGGCACTCCGCTTCCCTGATACTGGTGTCCACGAGCAGGAAAGGGAAGGACTTCCTTCCTGCCCAGTGGAACGCGAACTGAACAATTCCTGGAGCTGCCCTCTTGCTGTATTTAGAGTGAGAGCAGCTCCAGGACTGGTTGGAGCAGGCTAACCCAGCGCTTATTTTGAGTTTGGGGCCTGTGCCAGCGATCCTCAGCTGTTTCACAGCCCTGGGATTGCTGGGCCTACAGTGCCCATGTTGGGCTGGCCATCTCAAGACAGCTGGCCAATTTGACATGCGCAATGTAGACCCAGCAGTCATCCTGCAATCGCAGGAGTCAGCCCCACCCCGTGCCCTCACACTCATGCTGACGGTGACAAGCCCGTGGCAAATTAAAATGGCATTAAAATGGCATTTTATTTATTTGTGTTCACCTGTTGTGCTTGCAGCAGGTGGGGCGGCGCTCCTTTGAGGAGGAACCACCCCTGATATGAACAAAGAGGGGGGGAAAGGTTATTGGTCTTGGAGGTACACAAAAGAGCAACGGGTGGTAAAAGTATTCATCACCGAGCTGCATGATAAACTTTGGGTGGAGAACCTGTGGCCTGTTCTAATTAAAGTATGGGAGGTTGATTACAAACTGCAGTACATTAAGGAAAAGGCATTGGCCACTGGACATGAGGTGGGCAATTATTATGATGATTTTAAAGAATGCAAAGGACTAGACTGGCGAGGGTATATACAGGCAGACTATGTGGAGTCCTTGGCTAACTGAGGTGTCAGTATGCTGAGGATGGTGAAGACCATTTCAAGATGTGCCAAGTGAGCAACTAAGTGTGCGATCATTGTCATGTTGTAAACAGTTGGGTGTAGTGCATATAAACACTCAACACCGTAAAGCATTCAACTGAAAGTGTGAACAATAATATAAACTTCTACCATATTTACATGCGATACAGAGCACAAACAAATATAGGTAGAATTATCAACCTAGTTAGTAAGACTGGAAAAGGCTTGTAGGAGTTCAGTTATCAGTTCAATTATCACTGATAGAACTGTTATTCTGTTTCTTTGGAGAGTTCTGGAAAGTTCAGGCGACACACTAAAAGCAAGAATACACAGAGCTCTTGCCAATTCTCTGCACTATAAGCCGATGGAATGAGAAAGTCTTGTGGGTTTTGTTTTCACAATGGGTGCAGAAGGGCGGTTGTGACTGTCCCAATTAAATAGCTTCAGTCACACCCCACAAGTAAGCCCTCTAACCCATCCTTTGTAGCCCTGTCGTGAAATACCTTTTAGTAACAGTCAATAAAAGTGAAAATGAAGCATTATGGAGAAATCCCATTTGAAAGGAGTGAGTGACTAGCAATGTCAGGAATGACAAAAATCTAAAGGAAAATAGTAGAGGCTTAAGTATTTGTGAATTAAATACATCTAACGAAGCACAGGAACAGTTGCCAAATGCTCTATGGGTATGAATTCAAATGAAGAGGTGACAAGAAAAAGAGAAGTTGAGGTAAGTTGAGGTAAAAGGATAGGACGTTGGAGGACTGCAAAACGAATAGATGGAGTTGTCAGAAATTTAGCAAGGAACTAATGATGGAAAGTTTGGAAAAGTAGGAGAAAGAATCACAAGTGATGAGCCTAGTGGTCATCTGATGAGGAGAGAGTAAAGAGAGGAATTTCCAAACAAGTTGGGGAGGGTCCGTTTTTAGGAAGAGAATTATGTTTTGTAATCATAATGATGGTAGATAGATAAGCGTTAATCTACTCTCCTCTTTGTGGATGGGAGTTCAATATGTCCACCTTCCTTTGAGTGGTTTATCCTTCAACTATCATCAACCAAAAATTCCAGTCTTGATAACCTGTGATATTTTCCTTCCAATGTTAGTGGCCCATATTTGGGTAAAGTTGTGCATATCTGTGATGATTAAATTGAGCATATCCACGCGGCAGAGAACGCTAGGCAATATTCTATAGTGCGAATTGTTTATTTTAACTTCCCTGTGTCTGACATCTAGGGTACCATTCATTGTTTTATTCCACAGACATATATAGGACATGGAAAGATTTAACGAGTCAGTGCGATCTGGTGTGGATGGGGGTCTACAGGTTACTGATTGGTTTACTTAACATTACTAAGTTGTCTTTTAAAATTATGAGGGAATTATGTCAGAATGCAGAAATGTGAACTAACTATACTTTGCCAAAGAAGGCAATGGCAAAATATTAAGACTTCATTAAGTGATATACTCACCCTGGAAAACAAATCACTAACGGCCGCATTACAGGTTGCATGGTACAGGGCTAACAGTAAAATTGCCTGCAGTAAATCAGCACTGTGCAATCACGAGAAAATCCCAATGAGATGGGGCTTTACTGTGTACCATAGTTCCAGTCATAAAATCAGCTGGCATTCACAATCATGTGGGTTTTTAATGCATGCATTTACCACCTGCTCGAAGCAGGTGGTAAATTTATGGGGCGTTCTATCCGTGGAGTGTGGAATAGTGAGGGGTGGGTAGATTAGAGGAATAAAGGAAAACATTGTTGGCAGGGGGAGCAATGGATGCTCCCTTGTGTCAAGTAAAAAAATGGGGACTGAGGCCTGGCAGCTGCTGCAGCAAAGTCCTCATGTGATTGTTCTGTCCAGAATCACTGGCCGGAATAATCGGGGATGGTTCTCCCACACCCAGAAAACTGCAGTAATTTCCCCATGCCTGATCTACACACCCTAAGGAAACATGCAACTAACGTCTGGATGGTCTGGACAATTTTTTAAAAAGTTGTCTTTCTAGGTTCGTCTTTTATAAAAAAAAAGAAAAAATTCGTATGTTTATTTCAACTCCACTGAAGAGATAGAAGGGGCTCTGGGTTTTCAGGCATACTATTTTGAATATTTTGAAGTATTTTAATAACCAGCAGTATAGATGCATAATTGTACTATTTTAGCACAGACAGCACACCCTAGTAACATAACAATCCTGATGTTGTTTCAGTATTTTCATATGAAGTTGAACTAAAGGGCCTTCAACTGAATTTACAATGTCTAACTTGGAAAGTCTTCTCACACTTGAACCTGAACCTAATGAAGTTAGAGGTGATCCGTTCACAAGAGAAAACATTTAGTGGCGTGTGGGATAATAAGGACTCCATTTCTGTAGCAGCCTGCTAATGAAAAGTTAATGTATGCCACTCTCTTTCACTAACTTATGAGGCCAGCAGACAAAATAATATTTTTTAGGGATTTTTTTTTCAATCCATGATTTTGGTTTGTGGGAGCATACGGTCCATGAAAGATGATAGACGCGACCAAGTTGCTATTTTGCAAATTAAATTCTAAATAAAATATGTTACCATAAACCTATGATTGGGCAAAATGAGTGCATAAACGTTGCCGAGAGATTCTATGCTCATGAAGAGCATAGGTTTGAAGAACAAATGCACATAATATCCATTTCAACCTCTCTCTTCTTGGCGATCTTGCCTAGCTCCCATCTCAACAATGCATCTATCATCCTCCCCGCCTTCTGTACCAGCAAATAGCAAACTGAGACTACCACTCCCTCCTTCTCCGCTCTTTCACTGCTCTAATAACATTCCCTGTTCTATATTTTTGTGGAAAAGTGAAACTTGTGAATCTGAGTGTTGATTGGTATTGCTATTGCTGACCTTGTTTATGATAGTTACTCTCTTTCTCGTGACTGTGGAACAAAAGACAATTAAGTTGTGTCAGTTATGGATCTGTAAGTCATTCCTGTAATAATAACTTATATTAATGCACCCTGTATCAAGGTCAAACAGGCGACATGTTCCTGTAAACACATAACTTATCCATTAATAAATTCCACTAAACGCTAGAATGACGATGCAAGTGATGGCAGCTTTTTAATATTCCGAGGGATACATTTTAGAAATTGTAAATGTGTAAGATATGTTGTAAAAATATTATAAATATCTGTAACTTTAGGCACTTTATAAACAGGGGTGTAGCTTCAGGGTTTGTTTGGGGTGTTACACCCCCCCACCTCATGTATTTTCTGTAAAATAGTTGAGTACAGGTGCTTTCAGTCGGGTGCGATGAAGAGTCAGTTGAATTTCTTAAGTATTTTTTACATACACACAGACAAAAACACACACACTCACTGTCTCTCCCTCTCTGCTTTAAAAGTCTTCAAAATGTTAGTTATTTTACAAAATATTGTGTTTTCTCTCCCTTAGTACTCCTATCAATCCGTATTCGTCTCCCTTTCCACTGCCCCAGCCCTGCTTGTCGTATAATGCTTTTAGACATTACAGACCAGCATGATTGTTGGGAAATCTGAAGCTCACCCGCCTCCCAATCTTACTGACCAAGCTACGCCCCTGTTTATAAATTAGTCATCACGTCCACATGTTATTTAGTCTACTTTAAAACCGCTGAATATTGATATCCATCTCATATATACTTCACACTTTTCTTTGGCTTTTGTTAAAGAATTCCTGAATCTTGGGATAATTTTAGGCACGGCACTAACCACCCAAATTCTGCAATTTAATATCGTTTTTGCCAAGACTGAAATCCCCCTTTGTCATTCTTTAAAGATGCACCTCTAGTGATAGTCTAAAGACACCACTATTGGCAGGTTACCATTACCACACATGTACATCAAATGTGGCTACATTCTTGAGCAGCTATGCTTCACGATATGTTGTTTATGAAAGCATGATGTTAGATGTTAATGCCATAGGCTTCCCAACCATTATTAATGTGATTGAAGATGTTTTATTACACATGCTGCATGTGTTCAATTCATACAAAGTGGGAGTGAAGTAGTTACCTGATGTTGTACGCCATCTTCATCAACACACTGGGAGCAGACGTCTTCGTTGGCACACTGACCGTTGAATATTACTTCTCCTTCAGGGCAGAAGCAGCCTTCTGTTGGGGATCCTGAGCAGGGGACATCGCTGGTATCGTTCCCACAGTGCTTAGTGCAAGAGGTGCGACAGTGGTCGTAGACCATCGAGCTTGGGCATGTGATGGCTGTAAATGAATAAACAGAGCTAATCCATCTCATTGTTTTTTCATTTAAAAATCCAGATTCACTCCACCCTGAATTTTCTTTAACAAATGATTCTTAACAATGTGGCATGTATGCTAGGGATCAAGAAGACATGTAACTCAGAAACTTTATACAGTTTTTGACTACCAATAAGTAATACAAACCAATAATCCACCATACCTACTGCAACATTGACTTTATTACAATTATCTGTATTCCCTTGGATTTTAAGATTCTCCTTTTATTTCAGTAGAACACAATATAACATGGATTATGTACTTCCATTGATAATTTCAACAATGTACTCGTTAATGTGAGGGGTTCTCATTTTGTGGTCATCTTGAGGGTTTTGTATTGCTTGGTCTTGCATGCCTCACATTATCTGCTGATGTCTCAGCTATTCTCTACAAACATTGGTATCACTTAGAAACAGCTTAACCCCCAATATCAAGCAATGCATCTGCTACTCAGAGATTTAAGTCCATAATCATATCCTCATTTCTCAGAAGTTTTTATCTGGAGAGACCTGGGTCTGAATAATGATTCAATTATACTTCTCAAAGGGATGAGCATGTTCCCCGTCTGAACTACACTTAAAAGGAAATTGTTTTTCAGTTTGCTTATGCATGTGGGGAGGGCTAGGTAAGGCTAAATAAAATGTAACTAACTTGTTTCTTTGATTTTTCTAATGATTGCTATAATTCTTTTAATGTTTCAAACACTTCTGAAGCTCATATTAATGTATGCTGCATTCTCAAAATTGCTGGACTCGAGGTGAGTGTAACGAAAAAAAATTAAGAATATTTATGTTGGAAAGGGGATTATTGATAAGGGCAGGTTGATACCTACACTTAGCAATAGGCCAAAACCCCCCACTAGGTCCAGTCAAGGTCTGAGTAAATTAACCCTTGCTAAACCTTTGGTAGCTTGGCCCACAAGCAGTTAGGCTTAACTTATGAGACAGGGATGTAAAGCATTTAATATCAACAAAACAGTAAATAAATATAACACAATACACAAAAAAAAACAAACACCAATTTATAAAAAAGAAACTAATTTTTATCTTTAAAATGACACCAAAATAACAAAAATCCAATGTAGGGAACTAGAGATATGAATTTTTAAAGATTAAGAGGGTCATTCTGACCCTGGCGGGCGGCGGGAGCCGCCCGCCTGGCGGGAACTGCCAAATGGCCGCTCCGCGGTCAGAAGACCACGGATGCCATTCTGGCTTTCCCGCTGGGCCGGCGGGCGACCGCCAAAAGAGCGCCCGCCGGACCAGCGGGAAAGGCCCTGCAACAAGGAAGCCGGCTCCGAATGTAGCCGACGGAGTTGCAGGTGTGCGACGGGTGCAGTTGCACCCGTCGCAATTTTCACTGTCTGCTAAGCAGACAGTGAAAATCTTTATGGGGCCCTGTTAGGGGGCCCCTGCACTGCCCATGCCAGTGGCATGGGCAGTGCAGGGGCCCCCAGGGGCCCCACGACACCCGTTCCCGCCATCCTGTTCCTGGCGGTAAAAACCGCCAGAAACAGGATGGCGGGAAGGGGGTCGGAATCTCCATGGCGGCGCTGCTTGCAGCGCCGCCATGGAGATTCAGCCCATGCAGGGGAAATCCGGCGGGAAACTGCTGGATCCCCTTTTCTGACCGCGGCTTTACCGCCGCGGTCAGAATGGGCTGGGAAGCACCGCCAGCCTGGTGGTCCCCGGCCCTGGCGGTCTTGGACCGCCAGGGTCGGAATGATCCCCTAAATGTAAAAAAATGTTTTCTACCGTCCCAAACCTTCACACTTAGAACATTACTTGGAGATTTTCTTTGACCGAGGCAAAGTCAAAAGTTGAGGCCGACCGCGATGAAGCCCTTCTGGAATGGTGTGTGGGAGGCCTCAGTCAAACTTTTACCTTCCCAAGTAGAAACTTTTCTGGAGCGTTTCTTCCCCGACATTTGATGGTCATCCTCAGCAAGCCATTTTTGATGCAACGTTGTTGAATTGCATTTCTGCGAGCCCCGGATCAAATGCTGGAAGTCTGGGGCTCCGGAACTTTTCAGCAGGCTGAACCTGAAATTCCGGGCAGGTCGCAGTTGACGTAGGCCGGCTTGACTCTCAACGTCGGATCGGGCCACTTATGGAAATTTTTTCCAAAGTTGCTCCGGATCTTCCAGAAGTAGTTTTTGAGTTCTCAAAGTGTCCACAAACTTGCTCCAAGGTTCCAAAAGCTCCGAATTGCTCTTTGGAAGTTGGGACTTCAGTTCCCAGACTGCACCTGGTCAGAATCCTCAAATGGCCACTGAACACTGGTTCACTGGACTATTCTTGCCAGACTAGATGCAGGGGACTGTGGTTTGCTCCTTTGTACCTGTAGCTTACAGGGAGTCCACTCCTGGAGTTGCAGAAGCAAGGCAAAGTCATTTTCTTGACAAAGCCCAAAGTGTGCAGATGGTGCAGTCCATCTGAGTGCAGGGTCCAGGTGCAGGCCAGGGGTCCAGCAGGGCAGTCCTTCTTCAGTATCTTCTTCCAGCAGGGATCTGAATTGTGGGGCAGTTCTGCCACATTTATCCTTGCTCCTGGGGGTGGGAATCAGGTGGGTGCTCCTGTCCAACAGAGTACAGGCCAACACACTCTTGAGTGACCACTTCCTGGGAAGTGTGGCAAAAATCAACCCCACGGAGCAACATTCTTCCAAAATCCAAGATGGCAAAAATTCAGTCTTAGAGTCTGACTGAGTCCACCCACTGGTGTGTCTAATTTTCCCTTAAAACACCGCTTTCTATCCCCTTTCCTAATATAATCAGGGAGCTCCTAGCTATATGGGGCTGCAGGAAATGTGGGAGGTCCAGCCAAAGTGGCTTTTCCTCCTTTGAAGACCAGGTTTGGCTACTCTTCCAGCATCCTGTTCTGCCATCTGTTGTAGCAGTTTTCTGCCACCAGATGCTTCCTTTGTTTCAACCCAGGCCACTTCACACCTCATGAAGACACCTTGGCATAGGCTGCCAGAGGCTGACCAATCAGGTAAGGTCACTACAGGGCTGACTTTGGTAACTTTCAGAAAGAGTTCTAAAACTCTTTCCCTGTGCTAGTTATATTAAATTCAACAGTTGTTGGATTTATTATAACATTTAATGTGTACCAAATTTGCGATATTTAGCTCATCTTTATTTAAAATAAGACTTTATTATGTTAGCCTATGGGGCTTATTGACTGCAGTGAGGGAAAAATAATTTTATTGTTTGTCCCTCACCAGGGCTTAAAAACATTGTTTATAAAGTCCCTGCCTATATGTACACTGCACCCTACCCCGGGGGTACCTAGGACAGACCTTAGGGGTGACTTATATGTAAAATATAGCAGTTTAGGACTTTGGAAGTACTTTTAATTCCAACATCAAATTTAGGGTTACCTTGAACTTAAAAGCAGCCAGCAATGCAGGCCTGCCTTTAAAATGACACCAGGGACCACAGCAGTGCACCCAGATTTGCCCTATCTACCATGGGCCCCCCTAAACATACATTCCCTACCATATAATACGGATTTACAGGTAGGTTGTCAGAGCTAACAATAATTATGCCTAATTTGCATATACCATTTTACACAGCGCACTGGCCATGGGACTGTTTAGCAGTGCCCAGGACACAGTCAGAGTCAGAAAACACCAGTAACAGCTAGAAATGGGGGCAAAAAGTGAAACTTTTGAAACACTCACTCCGAGTCACAGATCTGGGTTTAATCCGTCATTATTTTGCTTGCCACGTCACCCCAGTTCCCAGGATGCTTGTTTCTGGTCAAGGGAGGACCTGGCTTGGCAGTTCGGGCTGGACTGTTCACATGGGGAACAGGGTCAAGACTGATTTGTCTAAGGCTGGATCCAAACTGGGGTAGCATGGTGAGAAAAAGAATGATGGATTAAACTCAGATCTGTGACTCGGGTTGAGTGTTTAAAAAGTTTCAACAATCCGTCCATCATTCTTTTGTGATGCTAAAGTTGCCCTAAGTGCGAAGAGTATGCCCAGACGTGGGTCCCTTGCTCACTGTGCCATTGGATTCTAGGTAGTCTGGCTGATGAAGGATGATACCTTGAAACCGGTCACAGGATGCTTGTTTCCAGTCCAGGGAGGAGTTGGTCTGGCAGTTCGGGCTGGACTGGTCCCATGGGGAACAATGTCAAGACTGATTTCTATATGGCTGGGTCGAAACTGGGGTGGCATGGTGAGCAAAAGAACGATGGATTAAACCCAGATCTGTGACTGGGGGTGCCTGGCTGATGAAGGGTGATACCCTGAAACCGGCCGAGGGTGCTGGTTTCTGGTCCAGGGAGGACCTGGACCGGCAGTTCGGGCTGGACTGCTCCCATGGGTAACATGGTCAAAACTGATTTGTATATGGCTGGGTCCAAACTGGGGTGATATGGTCAGCAAAGGAATGATGGATTAAACCCAGATCTGTGACCGGGGGTGAGCGTTTGAAAAGTTTAAACACTCTGTCCATCATCCTTTTGTGTTTCTATATTTTGTTACCGAACCACAATCTGTGCACGAAAAGAATGCAGTATTGTCTGTGATGATTTTTTTCAATATTTCGACACATTGAGGAGGAGAGGTGTTGAAACTGAGCTCAGACCCAGAACTCTTGCAAATTCATGTATTGATAGCCTTTGGCAAAGATAGGGGTAGCACAGTAAGGCTTCTCTGCCTTTCAAAAGCTTGCTGGGTATAAGGCTTCTCTTCAGAAGAGACGACATGAGACAGTTAGATTAAGACACAATACAAGCACTGAAAATATAAAAATAACCACTCACCAGACTAAGGAATTAAAATGAACACGTTTTTTAAAAAGCTACAGCACTTCATATCAGAAAGATGATTAGATATTTGCCAGTAGTAAGAAAAAACTATGAGAACGCATCTAAACGGTGAGTAGCTCTTTGGAAAGAATGCAAAACGTTGGCTATACTGGCAGTCACTATGGCCTAAGCAGTACTTCAACAAGAGAGTTCTAGTGATATTGAACATTAAGAATCAAGGAAAACCGAATATGTATGGAGCTCCTCTTTCAAAGTGATGACACTAGCCACTGCTTATTGGATTCTCCAGATGAAATGTTCTCTGTATGCATTTTTTGACCTAGTATTCTCTAAACTTTCAATTGTACTTTTTTGCAAGTGGTACACTTTTTCGTCTGTGGAAGCTAATGAGTTCAATTAGAAGTGTATCTGTTCTCTTGTCACACATATGAGCTACAAGTGCAGACTAAGGTATGGACCATAGTAACTTAACCCAGCTCACTAGTAATGTTACTCTACAGTGGGCACTGATGAATTGCTTGGTTCAGACCTTTTATGAATTTCGGTCTCATAAGCATTACCTAGAGATCAAGTGACATAATGGAAAGATGTAAGGCCGTGAGTACCACGCGTGAAGTTATACTTGCATTTAACACACAAGATAACAAATATATACAATGACATATGATTGTTAAACAAAGTTCTTACATTCTACTCAACCAATGACCAATCAGAACAACGTACAGTTCATATTTGTTTTTTGGGTAGAATAATGCAGTGCAGTTCACACTCAGTCTACAGGAAATGTTGGCTTTGGAGTTCACATTTGTGATGCACCAGAATTACTTTGCGCATGTGCACCCAGTCCATGCAACATGTATGGCCCTATTCACAAACTGGACATATGTTTTTGGGAGCGCTTAACAGCAATTTTACCTTCCCATCATGCACCCATATGGGTGATTAGGCACGTGCATACTTACATGTACAGATGGTGTATTTCAGGGAGAAAATAATATATACAATTATTTCTAGTCCATTCACAACCCCAATTTCGGTAGCAAGCAGCTTGAAATACGGAATATTAGAGTGGAGATACAATATATAGTAGAGTTTTAAAAAGTCAAAAGCAGCAGGCTTCATTGATTTTAACACAATTCTGTACAGCAATACTCTTCCTCAGACAGGAAATGGTCGTAGTACTCATAGATAATAAGAGCATTAATAAAAATCCTGAATCATAACGGCATCTTCCATTATTTCGTGCCCGTATCATTGGAAAGAATTTGTAAGGGAAACTCATAAAGAATTTGAAAGTTAAAGAGAAAAACCTGCTCCATATGAGTAAATGGGCTTCAGTAGTGCGTACACAACATCAGAATAAAGCATGGCACTGGACAACCTAACGTCAAAAGCAACAATTTGATCTCAGCTTTTGATTTGGTAGCTACAAACATCATGTGTAAATGTTATCAAAGCGGGAAATCTAAACATCACCTACTCAAGTATTCGAGTTATACATTGCTGATATGCAGCAGAACATCATAAAGAAATTAATTTTCTCCCCTATGTCAATAGGATAATGATTCCCCATTCTTTTATCTTCAGAGGGTGGGTGATGTTAGCTCATACTCCTATAGTCTTGCAAGAATTAATGAAAATAATCGGTGAAGGGTAATCACAATGGATTCATTTGTACATAACTGGGGATAAACAATTCAACTTTTTTTAAGACATAACACTTGTGTACTCCATGTCTTCACAGAAAGGGTCTTATTAATAGGAACCCATGAAGAAGCTTAGCTAGACGTTTTTGAGTGCATGGGGCGTGATACCCATACGTGTCAATCACAGAGTACTCCATATCGCTGTGTAGGCTAACCTTCTTCTGCCTTTAGGAAATCCTGGTTTTGGCCAATCTATGCTCAAAGAGATGGAACAGTGCCAGGATTTCATTTAGCTTAAAGCATTTGCTAATCATCTGCTTTTTCCACATCCTATGGATGGAAGCTTCAAAGAGACCTTAGATTAAGTATGGACCTGGGTGATCTCTTGATGGTCGATCGGTTGCTGGGTGACAAGAGCGTCTGGGAAAGAAATGAGGGCAAATAAAAAAAAAAACATTTATTTGGTTCTGAATAATAATGAAGTGAGGGAGAGGTGCAGTCATTATGTGTCCCCTAGAGAAACCGGGCGATTGAGCACTAAATGTCAGATGTCTCCACCCTTCTTGTCTATGGAGACCCATCAGTATGCAGATGTGGCTGAGTATCCTGTGTTTATGGCTGCCTGGGTGGAATGCACAAAGGGAGCTGTCAACCAGCACATACCAGACATGGATTGGAGATAGGCTGTAAGGCACAGATAGCAGTAAGTGCAGAGACATTCCTATTTTCTAAAAAGTGGCATTTCTAAAATGTAGAATCCAACTTTACCAGTAAGTAGGATTTCTCACTACCATTCCAAACTCACCAAACATGATAGGTCTATTCCTCTCAGATCAGAAACGATCACTTAAAAGCATATAAGGGAATTTCTAATGCTGGCCTATGAGAGGAGCAGGCTTCACAGTAGTGAAAAACAACTTTGGGGGGTTTCCACTGCCATGACATGTGAAACATAAGTACAGGTCCTGCCTTTTACCTACATAGCACCATGCCCTATGGGTTACCTAGGGCCTACCTTAGGAGTGACATATGTAAGAAAAGAGGATTTTAAGGCTTGACAAGAAGTTTTAAATGCCAGGTCGAAGTGGCAGTGAAACTCAATACACCAGCCGGCAGTGGCAGACCTGAGACATGGTGAAGGTGCTACTTATGTGGGTGGCACAAACAGTGCTGCAGGCCCACCAGTAGCACTTAATTTACAGGCCCTGGGCACATAAGGTGCACTTTACTAGGGACTTATAAGTAAATAAAATATGTCAACTGGGTATGAGCCAATGTTACCATGTTTAAGGGAAAGAGCACAAACACTTGTCAGCAGTGGTAAAGTGCGCAGAGTCCTAAAGCCAGCAAAAATGAGATCAGAAAAATGGAGGGAGGTAGGCAAAATGTTGGGGGAAGACCACCCTAAGGCTGTCAAGTCTAACAATGATCAACTGATATATTGCCTTTCCATTTGCATTTTACAAGGCATTTGTAGAAATATGTGGTTGGAGAAAAAAGAAATCAGGGCACAGGGTCACTTAAGAGGTTTCACATGACTGCAGTGTGTCAGAATGCATTCAAACAGTAACTGCTATGGTGCACATATGACCGTTTCTAAAATTAGCATAACTAAAATATTGTAAGTACACAGAATACTAAAAAATGAGAACCCTTTTCTGGCTAATTTCAAATATGTCACCTTTCTCTAAGAATGCAATGGTGAAAAGTGTCTTTTTACGCCGAATGTTGGTTAAATAGCTACCAAGTGCCACCATGTAATTTGTGAAACATTTTGCATGACCTGTATTTTAATGCAATAGTACTTTGCATTCTTGGACATTTACATCTATACTCGAAAAAGGAAAACCAAAACCATTCCCAGAATAAAATGTGTTGTTGGTTAAAAGTTGTGAAAAGGGCTAAAGGTGTCGCACATGGCCAGAGTTACTTTATTGGCATAGGAAGATGTCAAATACCCTGAGTTAAGGCCCTGTACTTTTGTTTATGAAAATTAAATGATACAGACACGTGTTTTATTCTTGAAATATTGCCTCTACTTCGCGAGGATGTAATATTTGCATGTTTAGTAACATTTAAAATGTGTATTTATTCATGTGAGAAATAATTATTTTCTTCGCTGTAGTCTGATGCCACATAAAATGATACTTTGTTTCTTGCTCTTTAACAAGAGGAAAGTGTAACTGTTAGATGACTGTAACACCCCTGGCTGGTGATCAGTGCAGTGGGATTGCACGCTTGCTTACTATTGTGTTTCGAAACATTAATTGTTATTAATGGGTGGGGAAAACGAACATTTGTAAGTTTAAAGTATGCAACCCATAAAGTATAAGACTACGCTATCGATGAACAGTGTCTTCCTTGTTACGTTTTCTATATGTCATACAGGAAATGCCCTATTAAAATTCCATTGTTGTTGGCAGCAGAACCCTATAAAGTAGTTTTATTTGATAAACTAATGATAAATGCTTTTATACGTTTTGTTCAGTTATTGGGGAATTGGTACTTGGCCCACGACCTCAAGATGTGTTCTCTTTCAAGACAAAGCACACCAGGTGCAGCCTTCGCAGCCCCCTTGTAAAGTCAGCCATACCCCTGAAAACCCCACTGTTTGTATATGGGCCTACAGGAAATTACAGTGACCTCATTTTCTGCATCCTGGGAATTGCCCGACCTTCCATCATGAGCAGCAGAAATGGAGTGTATGGTAACCGTGCTGAATAGTTTCAAGATGGATCCAAGAGCCAGGTGTATTTCAAGTACTTTAGAAGGTATGCTGACACATTAAGCTTTCTTCTCGCATTTTAACATCTCATTGACAATTTTTATGTTTGCGTCATAATTTCCTCGCGAAAAGTGTGCTGGAAAATGTATTTTCTTACACTCTGCAAACACCTATTTAGACTGTGCTCATTCTACATTGTTCCCTAATGTAGGAGTCTAGGAATTTTAGATTGTGATTAACTAAAATTAATGTGGTGTTAGTTATAAGAATGGATATTGGCTCGTTTTTCACTTTAGGAATTCCGTATTCAGAACAATATGTAGCACAAAGTCTGAAAGCTCAGAACTGCCTGCTACTTCACCGCATGCCTCCTCCTTACTTTGCTTGTTTATTTTCTATAACCTATGAAAAGTCTGCGAGTCTGAAGTCGTATCTGAATCCCCACTGAACCCATTTTGGCCCACCATCTATCAAATAGTCATGGTTAGTCTAGAGACTACTTCAAGGCCCGCATCTGCCTGCTCATGACATGAATTCCTTCAATTTTCTTCCTGTCTGACTGCAGTCTGGCTTACGCATTCTCATATTTGTTGTCTGGCTGAACTGCTTCATCAGAGTTTAGTTTTCCTTTAAGAGAGATCCAGGCTTAAGGTGCCTCTCATCATGCTTCTAACTATGGGCAATTCCAGTTCTCTTTTGCTTCAGAAGCATCAGTATTGCTGATCTAGATTTAGTAGCAAGGGCTCACACAGTTCCATCAAGTCCATGTTTCATAAAGAGGTGAAAAGTGATTTCATTGAAAACTTACTTGTCTTGTCACCTTCTGAGGTTGTGCATGAAGGTCCCCAGAACAGCCCCAGAGTATTTAAAATTCCCTAGATTGGAGTCATGGATGTTCCGTTTACATCAGTAAATATCACAGCTATATTTTAGAGAGGGCTAAGGCTAAGAGCCTATGACTTTAGAGTTAGGTGAAAGGCCACTGGTACAAATCTTTGTATTCGCCCATGGCTGGGTCCAAACTGGGGTGGCATGGTGAGCAAAAGAACAATGGATTAAACCCAGATCTGTGACTGGGGGTGAGTGTTTGCATTGTTCAGCACTCCGTCCATCATCCTTTTGTGTTGCTAAAGTTGCCCCAAGTGGGAAGGGTATGCCCAGATGTGGGTCCCTTGCTCACTGTGCCACTGGAATCAAGCTAGCCTGGCTGAAGAAGGATGATACCCTGAAACCGGTCCCAGGATGCTTGTTTCCGGTCCAGGGAGGACATGGCCTGGCAGTTCGGGCTGGACTGTTCCCATGAGGAACAGGGTCAAGACTGATTTGCATATGGCTGGGTCCAAACTGGGGTGGCATGGTGAGCAAAAGAACGATGGATTAAACCCAGATCTGTGACTGGGGGTGAGTGTTTGCATTGTTCAGCACTCCGTCCATCATCCTTTTGTGTTGCTAAAGTTGCCCCAAGTGGGAAGGGTATGCCCAGACGTGGGTCCCTTGCTCACTGTGCCACTGGAATCAAGCTAGCCTGGCTGAAGAAGGGTGATACCCTGAAACCGGTCCCAGGATGCTTGTTTCCGGTTCAGGGAGGACCTGGCCTGGCAGTTCGGGCTGGACTGTTCCCATGAGGCACAGGGTCAAGACTGATTTGCATATGGCTGGGTCCAAACTGGGGTGGCATGGTGAGCAAAAGAACGATGGATTAAACCTAGATCTGTGACTGGGGGTGAGTGTTTGCATTGTTCAGCACTCCGTCCATCATCCTTTTGTGTTGCTAAAGATATCATACCATCACAGTTCATCAACCAAACCAATGACTTCCTTGTAAAATAGTGATCTGAGCTTTTGTTCCAATACATATAGGTTCATCATTATTCAGAAAGGTTGTTTCAAATAAGGGGAATGTAAATGTTGCAAATATTTAGTGCTTATCAGTACTCATTCAGCTGCCTGTTCCCCAAAATAGACAAAAATTAGTTTTTTTCACTACATTTACAAAACATGTTTCACATAGTAGTTATTATAAAGTACATATTTAATTTAACGGTGAAGTAAAGCAGGATATGTAGTATGTTCCCATTTGAAGTGAGTCCAGTGTACCAATGTTAGGCTGTTTTAAGCCTAGAATTTCTGTGTATTGCACTCTTATTCACACTCACATTACAATATGCTCTCTCACATCTTGTTACCGCTAGCACTCACTATGTTAGGACACTGTCTGGTTTGCAGAACTCGTAATGGATTAAAAAAGTAAGAGGGCTATGGTTATATTCAAATATTTGAATAAACAAATTCCTAGACACAGTTGGGGGTCAGTCACCTGAATACTGATCATTATGACATTGGAGGGGTGGTAAACCCTGCCAATAGCTTGTGAAACTTTTAAACTGTTGATATACACCAGATTAATGTGTAGCCCTGCATTTCAAGGCACCTGAACCCTCATGTTTTAGTCATGCTCACTGCTGAAAAGTGGTTAATTAGTAAGGAAAGGTAGGTTCCTTCAATAAATAATAACACTAAAATCACAAATAAAGTCCAGTCAAGTTCTCAAAAAATGAATCCTTGCTCAACCCTTGGTAACTTGTCTGCAAGCCGACAGGTATAGCTTAAGAGACAGGTGTGTAAAGCATTTAATATCACCAAAACAGTAAATAAGTAAGGCACAACACATAATAAAATATCAACATCAATTTATAAAAATAAGAAATATATTTATCTTTAAAATGACAGCAAAATGATAAAAATCCAATGTAAGGAACCGGAGATAAGAATTTTTATAGATAAAATGTAAATATTTGCTTTCTAGTGCCAAAAAATGAAAAGCACTAACCGTGGCTATCTGGTCCATGTGACCAGGCCAGAGTCAAAAGTTAAGGCCAAGCATGATGGAGTGCATTCACACTTAGTCACTTTTTTGCTTCTCTTTTTCTCGTCATCAAGAGAGGCTCCTTGGCAGTCAGGGTTGCGAGTCATTGTCGTCGGCTTGGTTTAGAGCAAGACCTTTGCGAAATCCTGGAGGTGTTGGTCCTCGTCGTCGACGGGCAGAGCTCTGGAGTTTTCAACTGGGCGAACCTGAATTTCAGGCCCACGTTTGGCATCACCGGCTTGAATCCCAAGGAGGGGTCAGTTGACTTATGGAGCATTTTCACAAAAATTCTCAAAATGGTCCAAAATTTCTGGAGTGTCTTCCTGAAGGTAATTGTGGGGTCTCAAAGTGTCCACAACATCAGCCAAGGTTCCAGAAGCTCTGAGTTGCTACTTGGAGAGTTGGGACTACAATTCCCACAATGCACTTGGTCAAATCCTTAAAAGTCCACTCGACTCTGGTTAGCTGGGCTCTTCTGGCAGGAGTTGATGCAGGACATTCTCAGTAGTTCCTTTATACCAGCTGCTTACAAGGAGTCCACTCCTGAATCCCACGAAGCCAGTCAAAGTCTTCATTTGTGAAGCCACCAGCGTGCAGCAGGTGCAGTCCCTCAGAGTACAGTCCTTCTAGTTGTAGACCAGGGGTTCAGCAGGGCAGTCCTTCTTCTCCTTCATGTTTAAAGGCAGAGATCTGAGCTGTTGGGCAGCTCTCCCATATTTATCCAGGTTTCTGGGCTAGCAAGTAGGGATGAATCCCTGACCAATGGGGCACAGGGTAAACACCCTCCGAGATGACCACTTCCTGGGAAGGGTGGCATATTTTTGTCCCAGAAAGCACTGTTTCACAGAAATCCAAAATGGAGAAAATCTTTTCTGGAGGTTCAGGTCTGGCTAAGCCCACCCATAGGTGTGGCTAACTTTTCCCTACACTTCGATTCCAGCCACTCTCCAAAGCTAATTAGAGAGGCTCCCATCTGTCTTGGGGTGCAAGAAATGGGAGTGGGTCTGGTTTCTGTCCCAACTGTCTTTCTTTCTTCAAAGACCAGTTTGGCTACCCAGCCCCCTTCTCTATCCTGGCATCTGCTGCTGCAGACCTCGTCCCACCAGATGTCTCCTTTGTGTCAGCCAAGGCCAATTCACACCTCATCAGAGCAGCCTTGCACACCTGTCAAAGGCTGACCAATCAGGAGAGGCTGCTACACAGCTGATTTGAGCTAACTTTTAGTAAAGCAGTTCTAAAACTACTCCTCTGTAATGGTTATAATAAATCTAACCCTGGCAAGTTGTTTGATTTATTGTAATTGTTAATTGGAGACATGCTCAATCTTGTCAAAAGATAGACTTTCTTAGTGTTAAATAAAGCCTTCCCATGTTAGCCTATAGGGCTAATGTACTACAATGGGGAAAAACAAAATGAAACAAAAAACATATTTTATAATATCCAGGCTTATTATTACAATGCACCATACCCTTGGGGCACCTAGGGTAGACATTAGGGATGACCTATATGTAAAACTATGGAAGTTTTAAACTTTAAATTTGGACATAGTTTTATTTTAGAAGCAGCCTGCAAGGTGGGGTTGGCTTTTAAAATGACAGCAGACACCACGGAAGTGCACACTGAAGTGCATTAAATCAACTAGGTCTCTAAACCTACATGCACTACCATATACTAGAGACTTACAGGTAGGTTGCAAGACCCAATTATAATTATACCTTTTAAACAGAGAATTGGCCCGGGCCTGGTTAGCCGTGCCAAGGGCACAGTAAGAGTCAGTAACCACCAGCATCAGTCAAACAATGGGAGTGTTCATGGCAAAAAATATGACTTTCTCACACTCATCAATGCTTCTTTGCATACTTTGCATAACTACATTAAGGTACTGTTGCTGTTGTATGGACAGTCATGTATGTCCAGTGTTCTCATGGCAAATGTCACACTTTGAGTCAGTCCTGACCTTTTAACAAACATCACATTGTATTCTGGGACTTGAAGTTGTGCTGTTAACTATGGGCTTGTACATCTCAGCAGTAAAGTGCAGTTGGGTAAAAAGCTAGGATTAGCCGAAAGTATCACACATAAAAAAGGTACCCCTTGCAACTCTGGATTCTGTTGGAATGCAGAAAGCCTTGTGTCTTGTTTTCACCATTATCCCATATGCTTGGTAAAAGCATGCTTTTCCTAGATACCTGCTGCTTCAACTTGCACTGAATGTTCAAAGCCTGTTGTGTTTGACAGGTGGCCTGCTATCAATTATGACTTGTTAGGAAAGGGGCTGTGTAGCAAATGGTTGTTTTCAGTCTGTGGTGAATTGTATAGTACATATTGGCAAGGATTCTTATGAGCCAGTAATTTTACCAATCAGTAATTCAAAAGATCATATATGATTTTATGAGTCCTGGATTCTCTACAGTGCATAAGATGATTAGATCAGATCTAGAAAATGCTTCTAAACCCTGCAACTTTAATCTAAGCACACACAACTGTAGAAAACAAAAGGAAAAAGAAACAATATTTTAGTTACTTCCCTAAAGAACCAGTATTTCTTGCTGCTACCTTGTTTAACAAAGTTACTTTGTGTTCCTCCCTTTAAAAAGGAATAAAAATGACTCATTCTCTCTTACTTTCCTTTCTTTGATTACCTTTTAGTTTGCGACTGTGCAGGTGTTTATCAGTATGTATTATGGTTGCATTGATGAGGGTGCCTCCCTTTTGGTGGAATTTTATTAGTTATTATTATAGGTTTAAACCTAAAACAGGACACCCAACAAATAATACATTCATTCCTCCATGGAGCTATACGAATATGTGGTTTAATGAATTTGCTTTTGACAGTTGTGATACAGGTTATGTATACAATTAATCATAGCATTACAGGCAGTGTCCCTTTCAAATACATAAACAGTTTGACACTAGTTGTATCGCACATACATATCCCTAAGTTCCTCTAATGGATTAATGTTGAAAGTATCTTGATTTGTAATGCTTCAATCCTTAGGGAAGCCTTTGTTTACCCATTGGTGCTTCTATTTACAGGTTTTGAATCTCATTCATTATACTCTGTTATCTAAGTAAATCTGGCGATGCCCCTGGCCTTTACAACCAAGCTAATGTTGACAATTCTGTGTCATTAGGGAACAAACCCAATCCTATTATTATTCCTCAACTTTCTGAAACATAATATTACATAAAGAATTATGATAACATTTATGGTTGAAATGCACTATTGATCACACAGTGAGCTCTAAGGGAAAACATGTGTTTGCTCAGAGAAACTAAAGAGACAGGATGCCTGGTGGATTCCACCAGTGAAGTGCAGTCATTTCACAAATCCTCATCTGGAAAGGTTCCCAGTTGCATTTTAAAACAATACATGACAGACAACAAGGCAACTGCAATTTTGGAGTATATTTTCAGGGTAGTAAAGTCCATAATGTTTTTTTTCTGTAGTTGGCTGTTGTAGAGAGTCCAATTATTTTAACTGTATGTCAAACACAAATCATTTGATAACTTGTTGCCATATGTATGGGTTAAAGGACAAAAGAATATGTCATGGTTAGGTATGTCCTTAACCAATAGCCAAAATGAAACAACATGGAAATTAAATAAAGCTGGAACTTCAAATGAATCAGTCAGAGATTAATCTATTGAAATATAGCTGTAGTATAACTCATACTCTTTTAATGCAAACGCTCACAACAATTCCATGACTGTGTTCATTTGATTTCTAATCATTAATGGGTGATCCTGTGAAAGCATATAGCTGAGAGACATTCAGTGCCCAGCAGAATTTAGCCTCAAAAAAGCATCAGATATTTTGTATAACTATGTAACAGAATTAAAGTCATGCTATGTGTGTCTTAAAAAGTGTGTGATTGTTGAGGACTGTCACCCAACTGTAATAGAATGAGATGTAGAGGATCTATCAGGAAATATTTCCTCTTTTTTGACTAAACATGAGCATGCTAGCAGTTTACATACCACAAATGATACACTAATAATGCTTACAAATGTGTCTCATTTCATTTTTTCATACCTTCACATTTAGTAAAGGTTGCTAGATGCAAAAAAATACATTGGAATATTTGCAGCACTGACTATTACCAATTGTTTGAATAGTGTCTTAATAATGTTTACACACATGCTACAACACTGAAGAATTCCATGTTGAATTGGATTCCTGAGCATCTACACGGTACACTGTAAATGACAGATTTTCTTTTAAACATAATGGTACTATTTACTCAGCTTCTTTGCAAAGATGAAGTCAATCTTTCTATTGTTCTAATCTCTGAACAGCACACAAGACATTGATTACAGCAGTGACAGCTAAATGGACAGAGCTAACCTAGGATGGCAAAGGGCACTGGAATATTTGGGCATAAAGAGCTGTAAAGATCAAGAAGCCTTATTATGCCTATAGGCTGTGCTCGAAACAAAGTAAAGATCGTGAATGTCAGTATAGTCCTTTATGGGAGTCATTTCTTGACATTGCAATACATGGTATATGGTACAGACCAGGCTTCTCCAGCAAGTAGCTCATTTGTTAATGCTAGCTCTCCGGCTACCCTGTAAGTAGCTCTCGTGTGTGCAGCCTTGCCTACTAAGTTTAGAACCTTTGCTTGGCTGAAATATTATCTGTATACTAAAACTGAAACTTGTGTACTGAAGAGTTAAATGTATGTATTTTCAGAATTCCTAAGGTGATGTTTGCAGAAAAATATATTCATAGTTGATATTCATGTAATAACTCATGTGGCGTTGGGGAGGCTTATTACTAATTTTGTTACCTTGGTGCTAGGGGCATTGCAGCTATGACTCTTTGTGCATCAGTAATTTACAGTTATCTTCTGGAGAATGCCCCTCAAAGCAACATTCATGTTACATAGACTGTGTGTTAAACGCCATCAACTGCAATCTTTTTATTTTACTTAACCAAATGCTTCTGCCGCCCAATCAGAGTTGCTGACAGCACTACAGTTTAGGGTTCACACACACTTACCAGCTCTCTCTTCTGGGACCTACTGCAAACGTGGGTCAGGCATTCAACATTCACACATTTTACTTAACTAGCCTGAAAAACACAGAAGGGATTTTTCCTCCAGGTGTTATAATGTTTAATGAACCAAGCTACAAATACCACACCAGATGCTTGAGCATATAGCAATTTAAATTGAGGGTTGAGGAAAGTCAGACAATTATTCTCTGCCTCTTTTTTACTTAAAATGATATTGGTATTTTCAAACTAAAGTGTCAATGATTGCCAGAGCTGCACCTTGCTCAACTAATAAATATGAACACATTCCAATCTTCTTCAAAGAGCACACTGGTCTTGGCATGCCCGTGCTCCAGAGCATGTGGTCTTGGTTTCTTTGGGTGATGCCCCTCACTCAACAGGGAGACTAGCAGGCCTAATCCCCCATTTCAGGTCACAGAAAAAAGTCTCGCAGAGCTCCCCCTCCTCACACAGCTGTCTGGCCTCTTGGCATAAGACAAATTATTAGGGTCTCAACCTAACCTTCTTATAGTCCACTTCCCCACGGTCCTTCACATAATGCGTCATTGTAGGCACCTACTCGCTCAGTGTATATACACAACACACATACTGTCCAGTACTATCACCTCTATGTATTGTGCCACCCCAAGCACACATACATTCTGCACACACAATTACTCTGTGCACGCTGATCAGCACTGTATCCTTTCAGTATTGTGTCATGGTGTGCTACATGCAAACAGACTCACTGCTGGTAAACTATTCCCTGTGCGCGCACTGCATAATACTTCACTCTTCATGTATTATACTTCTTGAAATCACAATTATGGCCAGCACATGCTTTCACAGTGCTTGCACTGCACAGCATTACATATCTCATGTAATGTATCTCTCTCCAGTGTACATACACCCGGTACACGCACTCCCCAGCCATGTAGTGCACAGCTCTGCTCCATCCCTGTACTGTACCCTTCCCAGGTACAGATACATCCAGCACAGTCACTACTCCTGTGCTGTGCAGCACTAAACATCTCACTGATGTAGGCCAAGGGTGAGTTAAACACACAGCAGTAGAACTTTAAAAAGGTGTGTGAGCCTGTAGGCCTGGCTCCAGTGACACAGGTTAAAAATGACCTCTTTACTCCTACTGATCAGTATGTGGTATGCTGCCACCACTGCACTCATGATGCTTAACACTTGGTGAAGGCATTACCCTTCCACCACTATGAGAGTAGCACTTTGGGCACTCCTCTCAGTCCAACAAAACCTCAATCTGTGAGACAGGCCTATGCCATGGTGCACACTTATAAACAAAAAACAAAAGCCTTTGCTGCTGCTGTCTGTGTCAGTTGTAGGTGCACACACCACAAATGAACACATCTACAAAACTGTGCAGGGATTTTTCTTCTTTCTATTTACCACTCTGCGGTGGATCGCTAACTAAAACAAAAAATAAATGTGCAAAGGTGTATTTTTAAAGCAAGAGGAGGCAGGGAGGGGGCGTGGCTTGGCGCCAATGGAGTAGGATGCACTCTGTGGCACTCCCGGCCAAGCTCCACCATCTGCCCTCATTCTACTTGCCCCCGTCGCTGCTGAGCACCCCACCAGCTTACAGGGGACCCTACATTCCTCCCTGCACTGAGGACTCTGAAAATCACCCCTGGTGATGTCAGAAACTGCCTGCCTATAGGACCTGCCACTGCAGCTGAAATGGACAAGGTGGCGGTGCTCTGAGCCCTACCTGGGAGGAGTGGACAAACTGCAACATCGGCTGTGGCATTTGTGGCCCAAACGCTGCTCCCTGATGCAAGGTTGGGCTACCTGAGGGGGGCCTCTGTGGGTAATGTACCACAGCCTGCGTTGGGAACGGTGTGGGGACGATGGCACACTCAGCCTGGCACCAGAGGAGACCCACCGTGAGAAGGGACTGCATTTCACCATTGTTCCAGCAGAGGTGTGATCTCTACCTGGTACATGTATCGGAGTCCACGACCAAGAGGTGAGCCCACAACCTGGAGCGATACGAAGGGAGCGGGAAGGCCTCAAGCTAGAAAGGCAGTGACCACTCCACACGACCTCTGGAGGAACACCCGCGGAGCTGCCTGGTCGCATCCATATAGCCCTGGCTAGCAACACCCCACCACTTGCCTGGGAGCCATGGCGGAGGCCCTCACATACATGGGTCAGTGGAGCTCGTGGGCCCCAGGAATGAGGTGCCTCCCCTGAGACAGCCAGCCTGGGGCAGACAGACCAGCCAGCTTGGAGCTCAGGGAGGCAACCCCCTGCAGCACTCAAAACACCCCGGACTGGGAAGCGGGGCAACACTGTACATCATCACCATGAGCTGGCTCCTGGCACACAACAACCCCATGAACATTGCCTGCTTGATAAGTGGGGGTCCTGAGCTGTCACTGCAGCTCCCTTTTAGTCCAAGAATACCTGGGTGAGAGGCCCTCCACATGCAGTTGCTTCCTCTCATCCTCAACACTTTGAACACCAGCTCAGCCCACAACTATGGCCCCAAAGGGAACATGCCATATTGTTAATCTGCACAGGAATATTGATGGAATTGGCCAACCTGCCGCCCTGTCTCATCAGACTGTGAACTTTAGAAGAACTGACAGTGATCGCCATAGCCCACCTATGAAACTCCCTAACTGAGCGGGATCCCTGCACAAGGTCACCTTGTCTATCATGGGAAAAGCACTAAGAAAAGAGGCACAATGGAGTTAGAGGCCTTGACCGATATGTGCCCACAATGCATGCAAAATGGGGACTCTCCCTTCCACCCAAGCCCCATGATGAAGCCACACTCTACACCATACTGCAAGCCATTGCCACCACGCGGGAAACATTAGAGCTCTAGATATACCGGTTAGCTACTTATCTGGGCATCCTCAAGGACGACCACTGGCGGCTCTCAGACAGGGTGTCCCCCACGGAACAAATACGTGATGACATGTTTCCAAAACTCCACTACATGCAAGACCGGATGGCGACAGTGGAAATTAAAGTGGAAACGCTGGAGACCTGAGCAGAAGACGCCAAAAACAGAGCAAGCAGGAACAATATACGGATAGTGGGGCTCTCTGAATCCATTGAGGGATTAGCGACAAACATGACAAACCTCCTGGAGCAATGGCTCCATACCAACATGGCCCCAGATGGTCTCTCCGCATACTTCACTCTTGAGCGAGCACATCGGGTGCCATCCCACCCCCCACTACCGGGAATGTCTTCCCGCCCAGAGGTTGAAAAATTATTACATTTTAAAGATCGTGATCACATCTTGACACAGGTGAGGCTGCGTAGGGAAATTAGAGTTGATGACCACCATGTCATCATTCTCCCGGACTTTGCCAGAGAGATCCATAAAACAAAAAACCTCATTCATCGAAGCTAAGAAAAAGCTGAGAACCCTGGGGATCCAATATGCCATGCCGTTTACCGCCAAAGCTTGCATCACTCACAATGGAACTGCAGTCTTTTTCGCTTCCCCCCATCAGGTTTGGAACTGTCTAGAGGCGAATCATGCAACCACATCTGGCATCCCACAGAGCGAGCCCAGAAAGACAAAACAACACTGCAAGAAAGCTCAGAACAGCAAACTGAGGACTGCTCCCTCAAACTCAAAGTGTTCAAGGAGCTCCATAGAGCGGTGGAGGTGGTGGCAGCCATAAGTGGTGCAAGCCTGAGCTCCTCTCAGAAAATGAATAATGCATCAGAGAGACATTCTGACTCAGAGTGCTCCTCAACCTCCTCCATGGACTCAACTGAGCTGAAATGGTTTGCCCCATGTGGTAACCCTGAGAACATTGGATGAAATCATTTAAGAATCAGGTCTGCTACGGGGAAAGGTAACTTGGCCACCGAGAAGGTACTGCAGTATGTTGTCATACTTGGCAAGGAGGAGGGACCCGCTCCTCATATGTCATCCTTAATAACTTGAACTCCTCCCTTCATGCTATTTGACTGAATCAGGTCATCAGACCATCTGCCGCACAGCATCCTATCAGTGACGGGGGCACATCAACATAGTAGTAGAAGGATGAGAGTTGATGTAATCCCTCTGGATGGCGTGATGCAGCGCCAGGAGTGCCTATGATGGAAGCTTCCCATCACCCCCACGTTCTAAAAGCTGTGCACCACTAAGTTTGAGAATGTTGTTGAATTGGAGTATAGTTTGGACAGGGAGGTTTACTTTCCCTGCCCTGGGGATGGGGAGTTGGGTTGTTTTGTTAGTTGTTTGGTTATTGACTGGGGATTGTTTTAGATCTGCATCTGCTTGTCTAACACTACGTGATCTCATCTTAGATGCCCTGGGGGGCCAGCATACGAGCACAGTGGCATTACCACAACACACACACTACGGAACCCGTACAATCCATATGGCACCCTCTTCAGCATATAACCTCATCAGTTGAAATGTCAGGGGGCTGAATAGTATGTCTAAACGCTATAAGGTGTACTCCCACCCAAAGAGATACGGTGCACATGTTGCCATTATTCAAGAAACACACTTAACCGCTCCTGAGCAGGACACCATTGCAAAAAGATGGCGGGGAGAGATATACGCAACAACCTATTCAGCCTTCGCTAGGGGGTCCTTGTTTGTGTTCGCCCGGGGGTCCCATTTCAGGCTACTAGGGAATTCATGGACCCTCGGGATGCTATTTCCTGGTATCTGGATGACTGAAAGGTACTATAGTGGGGGTATATGCCCCCAACCCCAGGGGGCTTTCTTTCCCAGGCTCTCAGGAGCGCTGGCCCCGTACTTAATGTAGGAAGTTGGCTCTGTATGTGCTATTTCAAAGTAAGGAATAGCATGCACAGAGTCCAAGGGTTCCCCTTAGAGGTAAAATAGTGGTAAAAATAGATAATACTAATGCTCTATTTTGTGGTAGTGTGGTTGAGCAGTAGGCTTATCCAAGGAGTAGTGTTAAGCATTTGTTGTACATACACATAGACAATAAATGAGGTACACACACTCAGAGACAAATCCAGCCAATAGGTTTTTGTATAGAAAAATATATTTTCTTAGTTTATTTTAAGAACCACAGGTTCAAATTCTACATGTAATATCTCATTCGAAAGATATTGCAGGTAAGTACTTTAGGAACTTTAAATCATAAAAATTGCATGTATACTTTTCAAGTTATTGACAAATAGCTGTTTTAAAAGTGGACGCTTAGTGCAATTTTCACAGTTCCTGGGGGAGGTAAGTTTTTGTTAGTTTTACCAGGTAAGTAAGACACTTACAGGGTTCAGTTCTTGGTCCAAGGTAGCCCACCGTTGGGGGTTCAGAGCAACCCCAAAGTCACCACACCAGCAGCTCAGGGCCGGTCAGGTGCAGAGTTCAAAGTGGTGCCCAAAACACATAGGCTAGAATGGAGAGAAGGGGGTGCCCCGGTTCCGGTCTGCTTGCAGGTAAGTACCCGCGTCTTCGGAGGGCAGACCAGGGGGGTTTTGTAGGGAACCGGGGGGGACACAAGCCCACACAGAAATTTCACCCTCAGCAGCACGGGGGCGGCCGGGTGCAGTGTAGAAACAAGCGTTGGGTTCGCAATGTTAGTCTATGAGAGATCTCGGGATCTCTTCAGCGCTGCAGGCAGGCAAGGGGGGGGTTCCTCGGGGAAACCTCCACTTGGGCAAGGGAGAGGGACTCCTGGGGGTCACTTCTCCAGTGAAAGTCCGGTCCTTCAGGTCCTGGGGGCTGCGGGTGCAGGGTCTCTCCCAGGCGTCAGGACTTAGGATTCAAAGAGTCGCGGTCAGGGGAAGCCTCGGGATTTCCCTCTGCAGGCGGCGCTGTGGGGGCTCAGGGGGGACAGGTTTTGGTACTCACAGTATCAGAGTAGTCCTGGGGTCCCTCCTGAGGTGTCGGATCTCCACCAGCCGAGTCGGGGTCGCCGGGTGCAGTGTTGCAAGTCTCACGCTTCTTGCGGGGAGCTTGCAGGGTTCTTTCAAGGCTGCTGGAAACAAAGTTGCAGCCTTTCTTGGAGCAGGTCCGCTGTCCTCGGGAGTTTCTTGTCTTTTCGAAGCAGGGGGCAGTCCTCAGAGGATGTCGAGGTCGCTGGTCCCTTTGGAAGGCGTCGCTGGAGCAGGATCTTTGGAAGGCAGGAGACAGGCCGGTGAGTTTCTGGAGCCAAGGCAGTTGTCGTCTTCTGGTCTTCCTCTGCAGGGGTTTTCAGCTAGGCAGTCCTTCTTCTTGTAGTTGCAGGAATCTAATTTTCTAGGGTTCAGGGTAGCCCTTAAATACTAAATTTAAGGGCGTGTTTAGGTCTGGGGGGTTAGTAGCCAATGGCTACTAGCCCTGAGGGTGGGTACACCCTCTTTGTGCCTCCTCCCAAGGGGAGGGGGTCACAATCCTAACCCTATTGGGGGAATCCTCCATCTGCAAGATGGAGGATTTCTAAAAGTTAGAGTCACTTCAGCTCAGGACACCTTAGGGGCTGTCCTGACTGGCCAGTGACTCCTCCTTGTTGCTTTCTTTGTTCCCTCCAGCCTTGCCGCCAAAAGTGGGGGCCGTGGCCGGAGGGGGCGGGCAACTCCACTAAGCTGGAGTGCCCTGCTGGGCTGTGACAAAGGGGGGAGCCCTTGAGGCTCACCGCCAGGTGTCACAGTTCCTGCCTGGGGGAGGTGTTAGCATCTCCACCCAGTGCAGGCTTTGTTACTGGCCTCAGAGTGACAAAGGCACTCTCCCCATGGGGCCAGCAACATGTCTCTGGTGTGGCAGGCTGCTGGAACTAGTCAGCCTACACAGACAGTCGGTTAAGTTTCAGGGGGCACCTCTAAGGTGCCCTCTGGGGTGTATTTTACAATAAAATGTACACTGGCATCAGTGTGCATTTATTATGCTGAGAAGTTTGATACCAAACTTCCCAGTTTTCAGTGTAGCCATTATGGTGCTGTGGAGTTCGTGTTTGACAGACTCCCAGACCATATACTCTTATGGCTACCCTGCACTTACAATGTCTAAGGTTTTGTTTAGACACTGTAGGGGTACCATGCTCATGCACTGGTACCCTCACCTATGGTATAGTGCACCCTGCCTTAGGGCTGTAAGGCCTGCTAGAGGGGTGTCTTACCTATACTGCATAGGCAGTGAGAGGCTGGCATGGCACCCTGAGGGGAGTGCCATGTCGACTTACTCATTTTGTTCTCACTAGCACACACAGGCTTGTAAGCAGTGTGTCTGTGCTGAGTGAGGGGTCTCTAGGGTGGCATAAGACATGCTGCAGCCCTTAGAGACCTTCCTTGGCATCAGGGCCCTTGGTACTAGAAGTACCAGTTACAAGGGACTTATCTGAATGCCAGGGTGTGCCAATTGTGGATACAATGGTACATTTTAGGTGAAGGAACACTGGTGCTGGGGCCTGGTTAGCAGGGTCCCAGCACTCTTCTCAGTCAAGTCAGCATCAGTATCAGGCAAAAAGTGGGGGGTAACTGCAACAGGGAGCCATTTCTTTACACAAGCCCCCCCCAGCCCACAGGCCAGGAGACTCAGCCCAAGCTGGGAGAGTCTTCCTAGTCTGTCAGACGAGGAAGAGTAGGAGAAATAGGCTGGTTAGTTGCAGGGCCTACTCTGCCTTACATCCTTCTGTTCAGGTCATTCCCTTTGGGGAACTGACCTACTTCCACAGTGATAGGACCTAGTCTGAATTGCCTCTTGTCTGCCTCTTCAATGTCTCCACCCATTCTTTCTATTTTGGTCTTAGAGGTATCCACCTCTGCTAACCTTATCTTGGCCAGGGTTACCCCTAGCTTACCCAGAGAGATTACCCAGAGCTGGAGTAACCCCACCATGACCAATAGGGTCAGGGGGCCTAACTTGCTATTTGGCATGGGGTCAGACCACCATGCTAAGGATAGTGCAGCCATAAAGGCTAACACCCAGCAGAGGCCACTGACAGCTGTCAGTGCCCAGAACCACACCTTTAGCTCTTCACCTAAAAGGGAAGGGGCTAAGTTACAGGCCTCTTTGGGTTCAGGTTGCCTGTCTGCTGTATTAGAGTGGGGGGTTACCACATCTTGTAGTAAACACCCTTCTTCCACTCTTTCTTCTGTTAGCTGAGGAGCCACCCACTCAGGTTTAACAGTTGCCTGACTAGCCAGGACTTCTTGTGGGTCAGGTTGGACTTTATCAGGGCCATTTTTGGAGTTCTCCCCTACTGGAGCAGAATCTCCTTGGCTTGCTGTAACCTTGGCTAAAGGTTGTCCACCCTTCCTACTCTGTTTTCTTTTCTTCTTCTTCTGGGGCCTGCTTGCATTTACTGCAGAGGCAGGACTTCCAGAATCCTTGGGAGAGGACTGGCACTGGACCAGTTCCTCTCTTGGGCTCTGACTAACCTCTGGGTAGTCATTTCCAAGGAGACAATCAAGGGGGAGGTCTGTACTGACTACTACCCTTCTCCAGCTAAGAGTGCCACCCACTTCTATGGGTACTAAAGCCACAGGCCTCTTAGTGACCCTGTCTAGGCTAACTCTTACCCTGGCAGTCTCACCTGGGATGTACTGGTTTGAGAGCACCAGCCTGTCATGCACAATAGTGTGACTGGCACAAGTGTCTCTCAGGGCAGTGGTTGGGATTCCATTCACCAGTAGGTGGTGGAAGTGTCTACTTCCCTCTGGAATCTCCAACTCACCTGTTGGGCCCTGTTTCCAGTTGAAGGCTATGAAGACCTCCTCATCTGAGGAGTCATCTCCCATGGCTACACTGGTTACCCCTGGAATTTTGTTCTGGGGTTTGTTTTTGGGACAAGAAGTGTCCTTGGTGTGGTGCCCAGACTGTTTACAGTTGTGGCACCATGCCTTAGTGGCATCCCAGTTCTTACCCTGGTACCCACCTTTGTTTTGGGTTGTGTCTTGGGGCCCACCCACCTGTTCTGGTTTTTGGGGGCCTACAGAGGACTCTTTTTCTTTGTTTCTAGTGTCACCCACTTTCTCCTGGGGAGTTTTTGTAACCCCTTTCTTTTGGTCACCCCCAGTGGAAGTTTTGGTTACCCTAGTCTTGACCCAGTGGTCTGCCTTCTTTCCCAATTCTTGGGGAGAAATTGGACCTAGGTCTACCAGATACTGATGCAACTTTTCATTGAAGCAGTTACTTAAAATGTGTTCTTTCATAAACAAATTATAAAGCCCAACATAGTCACACACTTCATTTCCAGTTAACCAACCATCTAGTGTTTTTACTGAGTAGTCTACAAAATCAACCCAGGTCTGGCTCGAGGATTTTTGAGCCCCCCTGAATCTAATTCTATACTCCTCAGTGGAGAATCCAAAGCCCTCAATCAGGGTACCCTTCATGAGGTCATAAGATTCTGCATCTTTTCCAGAGAGTGTGAGGAGTCTATCCCTACACTTTCCAGTGAACATTTCCCAAAGGAGAGCACCCCAGTGAGATCTGTTTACTTTTCTGGTTACACAAGCCCTCTCAAAAGCTGTGAACCATTTGGTGATGTCATCACCATCTTCATATTTTGTTACAATCCCTTTGGGGATTTTTAGGATGTCAGGAGAATCTCTGACCCTATTTAAGTTGCTGCCACCATCGATGGGTCCTAGGCCCATCTCTTTTCTTTCCCTTTCTATGGCTAGGATCTGTCTTTCCAAAGCCAATCTTTTGGCCATCCTGGCTAACTGGATGTCCTCTTCACTGGAGTTATCCTCAGTGATTTCAGAGGTGTTGGTCTCTCCTGTGAGGGAACCAGCATCTCTGACTATTATTTTTGGAGTCAGGGTTTGAGGGACCCTGTTCTCCCTAGATAGGACTGGTAGGGGGGAATTTTCCTCCAAGTCATTATCCTCTTCCTCTGAGTTGCCACCCTCAGAGGGGTTGGCCTTTTCAAACTCTGCCAAAAGCTCCTGGAGCTGTATTTTGGTAGGTTTGGGGCCCATTGTTATTTTCTTTATTTTACAGAGTGACCTTAGCTCCCTCATCTTAAGATGGAGGTAAGGTGTGGTGTCGAGTTCCACCACAGTCACATCTGTGCTAGACATTTTGCTTCTAAAAGTTGGAATACTTTTTAAGAATCTACAACTGGTTCTAGAATCTAATTCAAACTTTTACAAACTTTTAAACTCTAAAAGAAATGCTAAACAGGATCTAACACAAGGCCCTAGCAGGTCTTTTAAGAATTTCGAAAACTTTTCAAATTGCAAAAATCAATTTCTAATGACAATTTTGGAATTTGTCGTGTGATCAGGTATTGGCTGAGTAGTCCAGCAAATGCAAAGTCTTGTACCCCACCGCTGATCCACCAATGTAGGAAGTTGGCTCTGTATGTGCTATTTCAAAGTAAGGAATAGCATGCACAGAGTCCAGGGGTTCCCCTTAGAGGTAAAATAGTGGTAAAAAGAGATAATACTAATGCTCTATTTTGTGGTAGTGTGGTCGAGCAGTAGGCTTATCCAAGGAGTAGTGTTAAGCATTTGTTGTACATACACATAGACAATAAATGAGGTACACACACTCAGAGACAAATCCAGCCAATAGGTTTTTGTATAGAAAAATATCTTTTCTTAGTTTATTTTAAGAACCACAGGTTCAAATTCTACATGTAATATCTCATTCGAAAGGTATTGCAGGTAAGTACTTTAGGAACTTTAAATCATAAAAATTGCATGTATACTTTTCAAGTTATTGACAAATAGCTGTTTTAAAAGTGGACACAGTGCAATTTTCACAGTTCCTGGGGGAGGTAAGTTTTTGTTAGTTTTACCAGGTAAGTAAGACACTTACAGGGTTCAGTTCTTGGTCCAAGGTAGCCCACCGTTGGGGGTTCAGAGCAACCCCAAAGTCACCACACCAGCAGCTCAGGGCCGGTCAGGTGCAGAGTTCAAAGTGGTGCCCAAAACACATAGGCTAGAATGGAGAGAAGGGGGTGCCCCGGTTCCGGTCTGCTTGCAGGTAAGTACCCGCGTCTTCGGAGGGCAGACCAGGGGGGTTTTGTAGGGCACCGGGGGGGACACAAGCCCACACAGAAATTTCACCCTCAGCAGCACGGGGGCGGCCGGGTGCAGTGTAGAAACAAGCGTCGGGTTCGCAATGTTAGTCTATGAGAGATCTCTGGATCTCTTCAGCGCTGCAGGCAGGCAAGGGGGGGTTCCTCGGGGAAACCTCCACTTGGGCAAGGGAGAGGGACTCCTGGGGGTCACTTCTCCAGTGAAAATCCGGTCCTTCAGGTCCTGGGGGCTGCGGGTGCAGGGTCTCTCCCAGGCGTCGGGACTTAGGATTCAAAGAGTCGCGGTCAGGGGAAGCCTCGGGATTTCCCTCTGCAGGCGGCGCTGTGGGGGCTCAGGGGGGACAGGTTTTGGTACTCACAGTATCAGAGTAGTCCTGGGGTCCCTCCTGAGGTGTCGGATCTCCACCAGCCGAGTCGGGGTCGCCGGGTGCAGTGTTGCAAGTCTCACGCTTCTTGCGGGGAGCTTGCAGGGTTCTTTCAAGGCTGCTGGAAACAAAGTTGCAGCCTTTCTTGGAGCAGGTCCGCTGTCCTCGGGAGTTTCTTGTCTTTTCGAAGCAGGGGGCAGTCCTCAGAGGATGTCGAGGTCGCTGGTCCCTTTGGAAGGCGTCGCTGGAGCAGGATCTTTGGAAGGCAGGAGACAGGCCGGTGAGTTTCTGGAGCCAAGGCAGTTGTCGTCTTCTAGTCTTCCTCTGCAGGGGTTTTCAGCTAGGCAGTCCTTCTTCTTGTAGTTGCAGGAATCTAATTTTCTAGGGTTCAGGGTAGCCCTTAAATACTAAATTTAAGGGCGTGTTTAGGTCTGGGGGGTTAGTAGCCAATGGCTACTAGCCCTGAGGGTGGGTACACCCTCTTTGTGCCTCCTCCCAAGGGGAGGGGGTCACAATCCTAACCCTATTGGGGGAATCCTCCATCTGCAAGATGGAGGATTTCTAAAAGTTAGAGTCACTTCAGCTCAGGACACCTTAGGGGCTGTCCTGACTGGCCAGTGACTCCTCCTTGTTGCTTTCTTTGTTCCCTCCAGCCTTGCCGCCAAAAGTGGGGGCCGTGGCCGGAGGGGGCGGGCAACTCCACTAAGCTGGAGTGCCCTGCTGGGCTGTGACAAAGGGGGGAGCCCTTGAGGCTCACCGCCAGGTGTCACAGTTCCTGCCTGGGGGAGGTGTTAGCATCTCCACCCAGTGCAGGCTTTGTTACTGGCCTCAGAGTGACAAAGGCACTCTCCCCATGGGGCCAGCAACATGTCTCTGGTGTGGCAGGCTGCTGGAACTAGTCAGCCTACACAGACAGTCGGTTAAGTTTCAGGGGGCACCTCTAAGGTGCCCTCTGGGGTGTATTTTACAATAAAATGTAAACTGGCATCAGTGTGCATTTATTGTGCTGAGAAGTTTGATACCAAACTTCCCAGTTTTCAGTGTAGCCATTATGGTGCTGTGGAGTTCGTGTTTGACAGACTCCCAGACCATATACTCTTATGGCTACCCTGCACTTACAATGTCTAAGGTTTTGTTTAGACACTGTAGGGGTACCATGCTCATGCACTGGTACCCTCACCTATGGTATAGTGCACCCTGCCTTAGGGCTGTAAGGCCTGCTAGAGGGGTGTCTTACCTATACTTCATAGGCAGTGAGAGGCTGGCATGGCACCCTGAGGGGAGTGCCATGTCGACTTACTCATTTTGTTCTCTCTAGCACACACAGGCTTGTAAGCAGTGTGTCTGTGCTGAGTGAGGGGTCTCTAGGGTGGCATAAGACATGCTGCAGCCCTTAGAGACCTTCCTTGGCATCAGGGCCCTTGGTACTAGAAGTACCAGTTACAAGGGACTTATCTGAATGCCAGGGTGTGCCAATTGTGGATACAATGGTACATTTTAGGTGAAGGAACACTGGTGCTGGGGCCTGGTTAGCAGGGTCCCAGCACTCTTCTCAGTCAAGTCAGCATCAGTATCAGGCAAAAAGTGGGGGGTAACTGCAACAGGGAGCCATTTCTTTACACTTAACCCAAGCAGTTCTGATGGGTGGAGACTACAACTGTATATCTAACACCAATCTTGATAGGTCTCATCCTCCCTGGCATAGCTCTTCAATTTATCGCATGGCTAAACTCTATTAGGAATGGCAAAATAATTGGAATTTTCTAGACTCATGGGGACACTTACACCCCAACACAAGAGATTACTTCTTTTAATAAGGCCTACGTGAACCACACGTTCGATTGGATGCCTTCCTGGTGTCCTTTGACGTCCATTGCACTGTCCGTACTGTGGAGTATTTGTCCCACACAGTTTCGGCTCATAACCCGCTATTGATCTCTATGGAGTGGCATAGGGAATGCCCTTACATCCCTGACTGCTGGCTAAATGGGGAAGCGCTGGAAGACACAGCATTTTGCCACACTATAGGAGAAGGCATCCATAACTACTTTATCGAAAATGCAGACTTCACTGCCAGCAGAACAGTGGAATTGGAAACCTTTAAATTGGTTATTAGAGGCAGAGACAGTCCGTGCTAGGCGCACCTTTGCGAAACAAGTGTGTGACAAAGAGGAAGCCCTGTGGTCCGTGGAGAGGGGTAGACCTGGTGACCCAGCCTTGGGTCCCTGATTGACAGAGGCAAGGGAAGCAGTGGTAGTCTCATTGGAGAAGTTCCGCTGCTTTGATTACAAGGCCTACATGACAAGAGCACATGCAGAGAGGGACAGGGATGGTGCGCTTCTGGCGTGGCTGGTGAACCCCACCTGCAGCCGCACTCCGTTCTTAGAAATCACAGTTGAAAGTGGTGAACGACTATATCATCAAACAGATATAAATGCCAGATTTGCAGACTACTACACCTCTCTATATGCACCTCCAAGCACACTCCACTCACCTGCACAATTGCGCCTTCTGAAGGAACGGAGGAGGGTGCGACTTGGGTAGGCCTATCTCCCTACAAGAGATCAAGGTATCTATAAAAGCGATGGCAAAGAGGGAGGTACCAGGAGCAGATGGACTCCTGACAGAGTTCTACATCACCTACATAGATGCCCTGGCCCCTAGGCTAGTCGACCTCTAAGCAGAGGCGCTGGAGGTAGGCCGACTCCCCCCACAACAAATGAAGCGATAGTTATACCTTTATTGAAACAGAGTCACCCTGCCACAGAAGCGCAATCATAATATCCACTATCCATGCTGAACTATAAAATAATTAGCAGAATCCTTGCCACGCACCTCCTCCTGTGCATGCCTATATTGATACACCCAGACCAAACTGGATTCATTCTACATTGGAACACTGCCATTAATATTACAGGCCTCATATCTCTTCTACAACCACAAATTCCGGGGCCTCGGGAGGCAGTGATAACAGCCATTGATATTGAGAAGGCTTTTGATCAGACTACCTATATCGGCCATGGAAAGATGGGTCTTTGACAGGGCTCCTCAAGTGGACCAAGCTACTGTACACTATGCCCACAGCTAGGGTCAGAACAGGTAGAATAATCTCAGAAGCTTACATGGTGGAAAGAGGTACACAACAGGGCTGCTCTCTCTCCCCCTTCTCTTTGGGATAGTGGGCAAAGCCACTGGTGCAGGCGGGTAGAGTGGGGGATCACTTCCAGGGGTTGGAAGCGCATGGACACCTATGTAAAATCACACTACATGAAGATGACACGGTCCTCTTCATCTGCGACACAGATCAGGGGCTGCCAGGGGCAATGGTTCTTCTAGAAGGGATGGTGCAACTATCCGGTCTCCACATAAACTGGCAGAAGTCCCACATGGTCCTGCTGTACTAAGACACACCTCCATCACAGAACCTACGAGGGCTCTCATGAACGGCATCAACATTTAAGTACCTGGGAGTACAAACATACCATGAATCCCGTGACCTGATAGAGGGTAACGTAGTGTGTCAATCAGAAAAATTAGAGCAGTTGTCGCCTTCCTTGGGACACTCCCACCCTCGGTGGTGGGCCACATTGCGGTCCTCAAAATGGTAGTTTCACCACGACTGCTATATTTCTTTGTCATCCTTCCAATCTATCTATCTCGATCACTGTTGCAAGAAATACATTTCCCAGCCATACAGCATATATGGGGTACAGGGAGACATAAAATAGCCCTGAGTAAGCTTTAGTGCCCAACCACGGAGGGGGGGACTAGCAGGCCCAGACATGGAGCTCTATTACTTGGCCAGCCAGCCTCAGTGGTTCCCCCAATGGATATACATGAGAACACAAACTGACAGGGACCTACCCTGCACCACCCCACTGTATCAGGCATTACTCCACATCCTATTGGCTTGTAGTGGACAGCACCCTACACTCTCTCCAGACCTGCAGGTGATACGTTGCTGCTAGCTGTGCAGCTTGCAGGGTACTAGGACCGCTCTCCCCTACACCCTGAAAATACCACTTTGTGGTGTAGCAACCCTCCCACGAGGCCGGGCCTTCAGGGGGTGAGGTGATGGAAAGACTATACTATTTCCACATTGGGGGACTTATATAGAAATGGGAAGCTCTTGCCCTTTGACACCTTAGCAGAGGAGTACAGTCTTCCCAGGGACATTCATTTTACATAGAGTGCTGACCATCACCATCAGACGACACTGGAAACAGGAAACAACAGAGCTGCAAACACACCTGGGGTACCTAATGGAAAGGTGAAGGCAGTCACACTTCTATATGGGACAAGGCAGGCGGGCACACTTCTCATCTAGGTTGCCCTACGAGGGAAGTGGGAGGGCGACCTGGATTCCCAAATCAAAGACACCCAATGGACAAAAATTATCTCGCACACATATGCAGTATTTAGGAATGCCCGCTTTAAAGTAATACATTCCTACAAACTCCACAGGGCTTTCCTTACCCCTGACAAAATATCTTGATTGTTTGGAGTTGAAAACACCAACTGCCCATGCTGTACTAAACCGGGGGTGGACTTTTTCCACATGCTATGGGCATGTCCCCACTTGGGGGAGTCCTGGGAAGGGGTTTTTCAATGCATATCTAAAGTAACCGAAAGACGGCTCTCCTTCACTCCCCTGGTGGCACTTCTGTGTGGCTTCCCATGCACCGGGTCATGCAAGGTCACCACAAAATTCATAGACCTAGCCCTCATCTTAGCAAAACGGGAAAAAGTTATGCGCTGTTAGTCCCCTGTGACTCCCCTGGTAGCCAAATTGGTACAACATTGGGTGTAATTGGAGGGTCACATCCTACTGCAGGATGCAGCAAAGGGTCATGGCTCCCCTGATAGAGCCAGGGACTGGGATTACTTGGTGGACTGTTTAAGGAACCCCACATCTGAAGCCTTTGACACTTCCACTTCATTCTCACAAGACACTGACAATGACGCCAACGAAGAGGTTTAATGGCCCCACATGGGACCCGAATGCCTGCAACACCACACAGCGCGCCTGGGGAGGTTATAACTCTAGTTCACTCAGGGAGCAGATGCAGTGGGGAATACTCAAGGGCTTGTTTTGTTGGTTGAGGAATCTCAGGAGGGAGAATGCTTGTATCTTTAACAAGATTTGCACCCCACTGGACAGTTCTAGGTCTCCCACGTAAACATCCTTGAAGCACACATGTCTAACTGTAATCCTTACTGTAACTCTCCGATACCTGTGATTCTTTGAGTGTTTATACACATTTACTTCAAATGTGAATAAAATGTGTTTACAAAAAAGAAAGAAGGGGGGTACGCATCCAACATAGGGAGGGTAAACCAAATGGTGATGCAACTGGGGGGGGTGGAAGAGCACAAAGAACATAAGAATGATTGGGGAACAATGAAGCAGCATGGGTGAGGGGAGGGGTGAGCAGAGCAGCAACAAGGGGGAATGCAGAAGCAAGACAGGAGGGGATGCAAAAGCAACAAGGAGGAGCGAGAGCAACAGCAACGCAGGAGTTAGAGAAAGTATTGTGGTGGGTGCATGTGGGGGGAAGCAATGGGGAGAAGCACATGAGTGATGACAAGAGGGAAGAGGGTGGGCAGAAGATTTCGAGCAACAGAGAGCAACACTGTGCAGTGTAGTGAGACGTACACGAGGGAGACAGCTTGAAAACACATGCCCTCTAAAGGAATGCATCACACAAAAGAAAAAAGTAGTACTTGAAAAGGAAGCAGTGGAAGCAGTAATGCCAGTCAATCAAAGAGATTGTAAAGTGGCAATAATTTCAGGGTGGCTGGCACAATATTAACAAGCTGGGGCACGAATAAGAAGCAGGCAAATTAGAGTGACAAGGAAAGCCAACAAATGGTAAGCCATGGGTGGGCTCCAAACCCGTCTATGTTTGTGGTAAGCCACAATATGGCTTACAACAGACAGAACATGTCCTGTTGAGTATGCCTGACCTAAAAACAAACTTAAAAAACAGAGGCCCAACTAAAAAAAAGGACTAGGCAGAAGAAATTGCTCATGCCATTTCTGTCACATGATCTACTAGACACTATATTAACGGATAACATGATCCCTTTCTTTGGCCCGCACTGACCCAAAAGGAGTCTGTATGTTCCTTCTTCCTGTCTTCAAAGCGTATGTTAACTCAAAAAATCTCAGGAATAGTGCATGGACTACAGAAAACAGAACACTGGGTGGTAGTTGCTTCTTCAGGTCTGCTGCTAGCAGCACATGAACTGGCACATATGTTGCAGTCATTATTGGGCATTTGACCCTTATTATCTTTCATCAAGTTTCTCCTGCCAAAATGTATCCAGGAGAAACTGCAGGAGTGCATCCTCAGACGCCAAATTCCTAATTGTGATGTATGCAGCAACAGGACTTACAGGACATATCAAAGTTAACCGGGCTACTCCCAATAACAAGACCATGTGTGGAATCACACAAGGAAACTGCATAGAGGTCTTCTACTGTTTTTAACCCTTTCACTGCTACTTCCCCTACCTCCTCCAGTGCTAAGCCTTTTTTGTCTATTTGGGGTAGTATGCACTTAGGCTCCCATAAGTCTTTGTCCACATAAGGTATCCACACCAAATTTGTTTACTTTTTCCCTAATATCCTGGGGATTTCAAAGGTATACAGGGTTTGTGTATTCCCCTGGAGGGGACTGATAAATTAGCCAAAATACAGCTACATTTTTAGGTTTTGGGGAAAAATGGGGAAAACGTGGTACAGAAGAAAGTGTCAGGTTTTTCCCCTGCAAATGGCATCAACAAAGGGTTTGCAATGCTAAAATGACCATCCCCCCAGATTTCAGGAACAGGCCAGCTTGAATCAGAAAACCAAATTTTTCAACACAGTGTTGACATTTTACCGGGACATAGCCCATTTTTCCTATTTTTTGTGCTTTCAACCTCCTTCCAGTTAGTGGTAGAAATGGGTATGAAACCAATGGTAGATCATGGAAAGCTAACCATTTAAGAAAAGTAGACATAATTCTGAATTCAGCAAGGGGTCATTTGTGTACATCCTTCAAGGGTTTCCTATAGAAAGTAACAGTTAAATAAAAAAAATATTGAATTTGAGTTGAAAGAAATCCAGCCATTTGTGTCTGCGTTTTCATCTGTAGCTTATATTATGGCAGATTTTCAGAAGCAATGTACTGTTACATCTGCTGGATCTTTCTGGTTGGGGACATATAGTGCTTGTAGGTTCATCAAGAACCCTAGGTACCCAGAGCCAAAAACTGAGCCTCAGCTTGCAATGGTTTTTCATTGTGTACCAGGTATACAGTAATTAATTTGGTAAACTATAACGAGTGAACAATAGGTATCATGGAAACCTATGTATTTCTAAACTAGGCACAAGATATGGAGTTTAGAAGCAGTGGTTATTTGCACGTCTGTGAATTTGGGGGTACCCATACTAGCATCTGAATTTGAGGGCATTTCTTGAAATGACTTCTGTCTTACACATTGTCTTTGGAAGGTGCAAATGCAGAGAAAGACAATTGATAATAACACTTGTTTTCCTATTCCGTGTTCAAATAAGTCTAAAATATAGAAACAGTAGCTCACTTTTGTGCCTGTGATGGTAAATGGTCCAAAACACAACACGGACACAGCACATTTTTCCACTAAAAACTGACCCTTTTTTTGCAATGTGTTTAGCTGAGGATTTTGGGTTCTAGCTCAGCCAGCACCCTAGGGAACTCTAGCAAACCTGTACATTTTTTTAAACTAAACACGCCGGGGAATCCAGGATGGGGTGACTTGTGTGGCAGTCACTGGGTTCCAGTACCCAGAATTTCTTGCAAACCTCAAAATGTGCCTAAAAAGCACATTTATCTCATATTTCTGCAATGGAAAGTTCTGGAATCTAAGACAAGCCACAAACTTCCTTCCACCCAGCATTCCTCCAAGTCTCCTAATAAAAATGGTACCTCACTTGTGTGGGTAGGCCTAGTGCCCACAACAGGAAATGGCCCAAAACGCAACGTGGACACATCACATTTTTCCACCCAAAACTGACCCTTTTTTGCCATAAGCCTAGCTGTGTATTTTGGACTCTAGCTCAGCTGGCACCAAGGGAAACCTAGAAAACCTGTACATTTTTAAAAACTAGATACTCAGGGGAATCATGGATGGGGTAACTTGTGTGACTCACGCCAGGTTCTGTTAACCAGAACCCTTTGCAAACCTCAAAATATGTTTAAAACAAACACATTTTCCTCATATTTCTGTGATGGAAATTTCAGGAATTGAGGGGAGCCACATATATCCTACCACCCAGCGTTCCCCATGGTCTCCCAATAAAAATGATATCTCACTTGTGTAAGTGGGCCAAGTGCCTGTGATGTGGAAGGGCCAAAACATGTAAAATTGAGGGGAAACCAAAGCCGGTACAAAAGGGCATTTTTTTTCAAACATTTTTAGGCTGACTCTGCTTTGGTCACCCACACAAGTGGTGCAAAGCTTTTACCGGTATAGATGGGGCAATGCTGGGTGGTCGGATTTTTGTGGATTCCTGTGGGTTCATGAAGTTTCCATTTCAGAGATGTAGGGGAAATGTGTGATTTCAGGCAAAGCTGGAGGCTAGCGGGGGAGGGAGAAAGACGTTCATACCCATTTATGTGGGTTTGGGGCATGGCCATGCCCATGGTGGGCAGCCCCACCCCTTTTCTATAAAAAAAGAAATGGTGTCTAGTTGGCTTTTTGCACCGCCTGGGATGCAGATTAGGGTTAGAAAGACTGTGCCTATTTTTTCAGGGGGGTATGGCGGTGCCCTTTTGGGCAGCCTTGACACCTAGGCTTTTATAAAAATTCCTGGTGCATAGTGGGCTTCCCTCCCCCCCCCCCCCAGGTGGGCAAATTAGGGGCTATTGCCCCTATCTGCCACCCAGGGTGCAGAAAGACTGATTTAATCAAAAAATCTAAAGAGGAGCAAAATAATTTGCCAATGGGGGTGCTGCCCCCTCCCTGGTGGTCTAGTGGAGTGGATGTATGCTTGGGATCGCCCCCCTGAGTCAATTCTTAAGCAGGGATCCACTAGGAAGAGGTACTGTTGGATAGAGGATTTCTCCACATTCCAACTGTACTTCTCCTGTTGAAATCGGTGCTCAGGGGGCTGAGATGTGCCCAAGAGCACCAAAGAAAAAGAAAGCAAATGAGCTGATCGGTTGGTTTCACTTTCATTTTCCCTGTAATGACGCTGGCCCTCACCGCATGCAAATTGTCATCACAAGGTGAGGATATTTTCAACCTTGCTTGCTGGGGAAGGTTCCACACCAGTGCTGTGTGCGTGGATGGCAGAAAGCCCTCTGACACACATGAGCACTGCGGCATCAGAGGGTTCCTGTCCGACTGACGCATGCAAGGGGTTCAGAGTCTATCCTATTGCTATTATGCTAACTTTGTAAGAAGTACCTTTGCAGCAAGGGGCACAGTACGGAAACACAGATCAGCAGTTGTTGTTTTGTGTGTTTATGCTATACAATTTGCAGCACATGCATTAAATTGCAGAATTCGCGTGACATCATAAATAAAAAAAATAGCAGTTTGGCGTCTGCTTGCACTTACAGCTGTGACAGAAACACAGTCACTGGCTGTGTGGCTGTTTATGTCCGTGTCTTTTGTAGTTCGAGAAGGAGCTGAAAATTCCAAGCAGATTTGGTCTGTGGGACTTTGAATGAAAGTGAGAAGAAAAATAGAGAAATGAGAACAAAAACGAGAGCGAGAAATGGAAATAAAGTACGAGGAAATAAACAAAAATGTATGCAATCCTCTGGGAAACCAACCAAGGATACATAACTAAAGTTAATGAGACAACCTAATAAAGAAAAATACACCTTCTGAAAAATTAACTCGCTGTGCAGAATTCCAAAGTCAGAAAACAGATGACAAGATGCTGTTTTAGGATTTACATTCTATTGATTGAAACAAATAAGGCAGCAAAGACAGAAATGGACACCACGGCGAGACCAAATATGGCAAAAACGCAACCTTGGTCCTCATAGAAAATAATAAGATGGTAGAAAGTCATCGATCAGATTATTTAACACCAGCTTTAAAACCTGTTTTTTCCTTGCTAACTTTCGTAACCCTCCACAATGTTCTAAGGATATGCCCAATGGTGATTACATATCCTGAGGAAGTAACATACAACATATTTAAAAAATGGGTGTGCTAAAAAACGTATTCACTAGAGACAGGAAAATGTGTACTATGATTATTTGGAAGTGGCATACTGAGCGCATAGAAAGTAAACTGTCAATTAGGCAATATTCTATTAGACTGTGAAAAATGTTGCATATTATTTTCTTTAAAAAGGGTATGTTGTGAATTAATACAAAAACAGACACATATTCTTGATACATTTGGATATGTATGTCATCTCAAGGAACAGTTGTTGAGATGTATGTGAGACATGCAATCACAAATTGTGGTTGGGCCTATGTATAAATAACTGCACTATATTGCGGATGTATACTGTATGTTTTGGTAGACTCATCTACCACGTCTTTCGTGTTTCTGGAGATGTGGGGCAGGCGGCAGATCCTCATCTGCTGAAATAACATCTTTAAAATGTGTTTTTCACAGACCTTATGTGTTAGCTTGTTTAAAAGCCAGTTTTTTCTACACAGGTAGCCTATAAAAGATACACAAAACAATGATTTTCGGTAAACAACATGAAATGTTCAAATATGAACATTAACCATAAGGACTAAGGGCCTGATTAATAGTTTGGCAGATGGGGTTACTCCGTCACAAAAGTGACGGATATTCCGTCTCCCATATTAAAAATTCCATTTTATCCTATGGAAATCATAATACGGCAGACGGGATATCCATCACATTTGTGACAGAGTAACCCGTCCGTCAAACTCTAAATCAGGCCCTAATTTTCTACAATATATTTTTCTAGTAGCAATACGTCCTACCTCCCCCAAAATCATCAGTTTTGTGTTGCAAGCTTCGGTGTTTTACTTTTGTAAGTGAACTGAGTGACACAACATCTAAGATGACTTACACACATTATGCCCAGTCTTATTTTAAATCAGCCGTTATATATAAATACATAAACTGGTTTACTGCTAAGAACATTTCGAAGGTATGCTTCTTTCACATACCTCTAAAGGTTCTCATTTTCTAAGGAGAACAGGATTCAGTATTTTTCAAGAGTCATCCCACTGATATCAAAGGAGATTATGGGGGTCATTCCTGCCAAGGACTGACCACCGGGCGGCCGCCAATGCGGCCGCACTCTTGCCACGGCCATTACGAGATCCCTGCTGGGTCGGCGGGCGGAAACCTGGTTTCCACCTGCTGGCCCAGCGGGGATCTCGGCCTGCAACACAGGAGCTGGCTCCAAATGGAGCCGGCGGTGTTGCAGCCGTGCGACAGGTGCCGCTGCACCCGTCGCGCTTTTCACTGTCTGCTTAGCAGACAGTGAAGAGCTGCACGGGGCCGTAGCAGGGGGCCCGCGACTCCCCTTTCCGCAAGCCTTTTCATGGCAGTGCAAACCACCATGAAAAGGCTGGCGGGAGGGGGACTCGTAATCCCCTGGGCAGCGCTGCTTGCAGCGCTGCCCTGGAGAATTACTCCCGCTGGGACTAAAGTGGCGGGAAACCGCCGGGACTAAGGTGGCAGGAAACCGCCGGTCCCGGCGGTGCAACCGCAGTGCTTCTGCGGGTGCTGCCGTTGACTTCTATAGAGGCATGTCACTTGTTTGAAATATGAGAAGTCCAATGAGGGTTACACCCTCTGAATGGGAGTGAGTTGAAGTGTTTAACGAGCAAAATATATATATATGTATTTATATATATATATATATATATATATATATATATATATATATATATATATATATATATATATATATATATATATATATTTATACATTCTTTTTTTCAAGGTACCTAGATTTGTAGTTAAAAATAGTAAATCCATACCTTCTTCTGCCAATTACCTCATTGATGTATAGTCCCTAGATATTCAGGTCACAATATTGTGCCCCTTCTATATTCTGCTTTCAATATTGCCTGCCACAATCCACAAACTCAGGATGCAACAGCTTCTCTTGATAAAGGAGTGCACTTTGAGGGTAGGTAAATAATGATGCGTTTTGAAAAAGGTTACTCCAAAGGTTGTGTTGCAGACTGGTAAAGACATGAGCTACGTAACATTAGACATCTGCTACAGGAGACCAGTGATTTAATTATGCGGTTGCCCCTTGATGCTAAAAACGTGAAGGCCTTATAAAGGCTAATATGCCTACCAATTTGTATTACTGGAAAAATTATGTTCTACGTGTATTAGAGATATGGCATTTTATGTACGGTGAGAAATGTAGAAAGAGATTATGAGAGAAAGACAAAAATACAGAGACGTTGCGTGAGGTGTTATCTATGACGGAAGATAAAAAGTCGCGTACTTTACTTTTGTCATAAAAAAATATTGAGGCTCAATAGTTGCTGTTTTAACTATGCTGCTTTGGTTTCTGCAGTATGCAGAAAAGTACTTATAATTTTGTAGTGTTCATTCCCGGAAAATGTGGGTAGAAGATTAGTAACATTTTTATTACTCAATTACTGTAATACTGACGTTAAATTAGAATGTAATTTTTTTAACACTGTAAAATTGTGGGACTAATTAAAATATAATAGCCAGTGAGGAGAGAAATTTCTAAAAGTAAAGAGCTGCCTGGGAAAGTTTACAGCTTCTGAGCCTAATAAGGAACCTTAACCCAGTCATAAATACATGGGAAACGCCTCATCCGAGGAATCCGAGGTCTTAATCACAGTATGAAGTTATACATTTAGATACAATAGCATTTTTTCCTTAAAGGCAAATACATTTCTATAGCAACACTCATATTTTGGTGGATGGGCTCTCATTACCAATAGACCTGAAAAAGATTCTGTGTTCGTTTAGTGTATTTGTAAAGCTCCAGTGAAAGTATATAAACTTTTCTCGGTTTGTCTATATTTCCTGTTTTAATACCGGTATTTGGAAATCATTTTTACATTTTACAATTGTACTCTAAATTCTAGATGGCAAACATGGTAATGAGAGGAAAATGGTTTTGGCATGAAATCTTGGCTCTATCCTTATTAGTATACTAACAGAGCTTTGTTGTATTAAAACTTTATTAGCAATCCTTGCCTAGAGTGCCATGATCAGTTGGAATGCCTCGCTTTACAAGTTGTACCAAAATACGAAATCCAAAAAAATGGTTAGTTTCAGTCCTACCTCTCAAATTGGCTAAGTCCACTGAAATCAAAGGGGATAACATTTATTTGGTGGGTGAGAAATGTTTTGAGTGTGTGTGAATCCACTGCAGCCATAGGGGTGCAGTTTGCTTATTGGAGGTTGAAAATGTGTGGCATCTTCCAAATAAGAGACACAAAGTGGTCTAAGTGTTAATTACAGCATTTTGGTATACACCTAGCATTGAATCCTCAGTAACACTTCTAACTGGTAACAAGTACAAATCTGTTCTAAACTAACATCTGAGTAGTAGCAAGGCAGAAAATCCATCAGTCCTTTACAAAGGTGACACAAATATTGACCTGTTCAAGGACGAGGGAACCATCTAGTGAGACCATTGGAACAAAAAATAATAACAACGGAATGTTTAGTAAATCATAAAAAGCAAAGTGAAAAATGAAAGGTAGAAGGAAAGTATGGGGAGAAGAGCAACAGTATTTGTTTTTTTAATAAATTAGGATATTTGCATTAGGTATTTGTTAAAGTGCAAATCTATCTCCTCAAAGGAGTGGAGGAGCACTTCACAGCAAACATACATTTTGTTGTAGAAGGAACATTTAAAAAACAAGAGTCTTCACATAGAGATAAATACTGTGTACTAAAGGAGCCATTTTTTAATAGAGAATAGTTTGGACTAGTATTTGGAATACTTTTAGAGAGTTATTTACTGATAAAGTCTATGTGCATGCGGATGCAGTAGAATCTGACTGGAATAAGAGGTTCCCTTTCTAATGCTCATCATTTGTAACCCATATCCTGTATGTAGGTTAATAGAAATTAAGCAAAAACATTACATTTTAAAGAATTTCCTGGAGTTCAGTTTTTGGTTGCATACAGCTTAATGTTACATATTCCTGCAACAAATAGTGAAGCAACAACATGTGATGGATGGAATGGAGTAAAAAGACTCACACTGGAGTCAAGCACATGTTTGTTTTTGTCCATTGATAGTGAGCTCTCTGCAATTTAGGAATAGTCCTGCTCCAACAGGAAGAGTCAAGCTCTACTTGTTTACAAAAATTTCCAATGAAAGGCACCTATTATTTCCCATAGTATGCCAAAGTATTGTGCATTTTAGGGAGGTGTAGAGCCTAAACTAGCTTTTGCAATGTGTTCATGCTGTCATCAGCACATCCGGGAGATGTGTGTAGCACTTCATTTAAGGAAATCAACCAGACATACTTCCAATATAAACTAGATTATCTGTATCCTCTAGGTACGTGATTCAAAGTATTAAGTATTTGATGCTGAAGGATATGGGATTCATATCATTTTTGTGAGAGGAACTGGCTAGATGGCCAGAGATGCCAAGTTTGGAGCTGGGAACCAGGTTCAAGTCTCAGCTCCGGCTCAACATCCTGTGATTCTGAGCAAATCACTTACAGCTTCATTACGACCTTGGCAGGCTGAAAGTGGGACTGCCAATACGATGGTGGGGAGGCGGCTGCCAAGCCGGTAGCCTCCCCACTGCCATATTATGATGTTTCTGCCAGGCTGGCCGACAGAAACAGGGCCGCAGCATTTGTCTTGGCTCTCAGGGAGAGCCAAGGCCAATGCTGTTGCACAGGCAGTGCCACCAGCACTCTCTCAATGAGCACTGTCGGCCATGGCAGACAGTGCGCTTCCTGGGGTGCTGACAAGGGGGCACCAGCGCTGCCCATGGGCAGTGCAGGGGCACTCCTGTGGCCGTATCCCAGCCTTTTCCTGGCCTTTCTATGGAAAGGCTAGCGGAGAGGCAAGTTGTAATCAGCACTGTGGTGCTGAACTCAGCACCACCATGGCTGAACACGACTTGCACCTCCACCAACCCATCGGGATATCTGATCCTGGCAGTGGTGGTGGTGTGCTGGTGGTTCAACCTCCAGCATCATAAAGTGGAGGTCGGATCACCAAGGTTGCAGCGGTCCAAGCTCTACCCCCAGGTACGGTGGTCCATGGACCGCAATACTCGTTATAAGGCCCTAAATCACCCCATTCCTAAAAAAATGAAAGTCCTTGTTTAATTTAACTAGTGCTCATGTAAGACGCTCCAATACCTTCGAGTCAAGTTTTTGCTATATAAAACTGCAAAAAAAAAAGAAAATTGATGCCTCCAAGGAATAACATTTTATTTATATAATTTACATAAAGCTATGTGAGCTCTTTTCCCAATCCAGAGGGATTTTGTCAGGGTATTATTTATCTTAGTATACGTGTTCCAATTATTAGTAAAGGTAGCATTGACAAAGAGGACAGGGAAAAGTAGGTGTTAATATTTTTGATCATTTCAAGACATTTTTACAAAGTCAGAGTAACAACATATCTAGTTACAGAGATATTGTCTTAGATATATCTTAAATATTGAAAGTGATGGTTTTATGTATATTTTTAGTAATATAAATTGCTACATGATGAATGCAATTTCTATTCCAGTCATCTCTGCTATATGTGAGGTCTTTCATGAGAAACCTGATTGAATTATCCAGGTTTAAATGCCAATATGAAATATGACGATGTTGAAGAGATCTGAAAAAGTAGAAAGCTAAGTGCCTTCATTGCAAGAAGAAAAATATATTTTTAATGTTAAATACCATTGAAAGAGCTACCAATCGATTTTGCAGACAATTACATAATCACTTGGATGCCCATTTTCCAGGAATAGTGAAGTATATAAAAAGAGATAGATGGAATACCCTCAGCCACTAGCAATTAGTCGGCCGCATTCCAGTCCATTGTTATTTTGCACACCATACCACCTCAGTTTAAACCCAACACAAAGTTAATATTCACTGTCCTAACAGGCTCAGCAATACATTTTTCATCAAGTCATTTCAGAATTAAAAAATAGGCATTGTTAGTTTTGGTTAGATTTTTGAAAAATGAACATTGGAAACTGAACTTAATATGATACTCTTGGTTAATATATCTACTCTGAAGCATAGAAATTAAAGGGCTGAAAGCTAGTCATAAGTGCAGGTCACGTTCATGTGTACATACGTAACAGTATATTGGCTCGAAAGGGTTCACTACCAGCTAACTATCGAAAAGGGCTCCAAACGTAAGGCTGAATGTCCAAAATAATCACCAACACGAGCTATTAGTAAAAACTGAAATATTTGGCTCAGCCCTTACAATTATGAAGTTAGTTATCCATTACAAATCGTAAGCATTCTGAACTGCTTTGAAACCGAGTGAAAGATTTTAGATACTTATCAAAATAAGGGCGTAATCAAAGTTTCACATACTTTAAACAAGAAACACTATTAAACAAGTTGTGAGGAAAATCAGATCAACTGTAAGGCCAATGTTTTCGAGGGCATGCTAAATCTATAAAGATACTTGTGTTACCAGGTTACCCAAAACCAAAACACATGGTATGCAGTCTTTAACAAGCATCCTTTAGCATGCAGTCTGTATCATAGAGGAAAATACCATGCATGTAAGTATTATTGTAGGTTGTTACCTTTACAACACAGTACTTTAACACGTGGGTATGTTATTTTTTAAAGAACATAATTTTTCTGTAAATAAAAAAAAGGTTTGGGGTGGGTTGGGGTAAAGGGAGGAAGAGGTGATTTTAGGGGTAAAGGGGTGGGTAGAGGTAAAATGTGGTAAGAGTGATTTGAGTTCTTAACGGTGCATCGAGGTAAAGGTAAGTAAGGGTGATTTTAGGGTTTAAGGCTAGGTAGTAGTAATGGAAGGCAAGAGTGACTTTAGGGTTTAAGGGTGGATGAGGTAAATGGGAGGTAAGGTGATTTTAGGGTTTGAGGGTGTGTAGAGGTAAAGGTAGGTAAGGGAGATTTCAGAGTTTAAGGATGGGTAGAAGTACAGGGAAGCCAGAGTGAATTTAAGGCTTCGTAAAGGAGGTAAGGGTAATATGAGGGTGTATGGTTGAGTAGAGTTAAAGTGAGATATGAGAAAAACAGGATTTTAAAGAAAGGGAGGTTTGGAGGGGCAACCTCCAAAAAAAAAAAATATATGGGAGACGGTTAGGGATATTTACGCCCAAATAAAAAAATATACACAAATTACAAAAAAGAAAAACATTTAAACTTATAAGCACATAGGTATACATATACGTAACAATGTTAATGTGCTGAACTAAAAAAAAAAAAAAAAAGAAATTCACTAGTTATAGCACACTAAGTATATCTTGGGCTCCTGTCATGCACTGCTTATGAATTCATGTATGAGATCACTCATGACATGTTCTATGACATCATTTATGACATCACTGATGAAATCTCAAATTTTACTAAATTTTGTAGCCCTGGGGGATGAGACCCTGAGGTCAATAATGGCTCAGGGAGGGGGGGTTGTGCTCCCCATTCCCCTTATTAAATGCAGCCCTGGGGTTGGATTTCCCAGGCCCTATAATGGCTCAGGGAGGGGGCCATGTACTCCCACTCTCCTTAATTAATGAAACAAGACCGCTCCGGAATCGCAGCAAAAACTGCTGATTTTTTAAAAATTTGGCCCATCTGGGGGTCCCTCTGCCCACCCCCCTAAATGGATCCTAGTGGGCAGGGTATCCCTATCCTGCCCCTTTACATTTTTTGTGACAGGGAACTAAGTTCCCGGGTCCTATAATGGCTGCACGCAACATTTTTCTGATGTTGCTGGTAGCCAATCAGAGTGCTCTCTCTCACAAGAGTCTGACTCCTGCAAGAGAAAATCGGCCTAAGGGGAAAAATCTCTCTGGGCCAATAGGAAGGCTCCATTTTAAAATTTGAGTTACCGTGAGAGTCTCTTGAGGCTCTTGCAGACCCAATCGTCCGGATATAAACGTTTTCTCAAAAACTACTGAACTGATTTGCATCAAATCACAAAAAGCACATTTTACGGACCCAAATCTAGCTTCCAGCCAAAATTGGTGTGATTTTTTTCAGCAGTTCAGGCTGCAGGCGTGTCTAAAGACCCTGTGGGAAAATGAATTGGGAAAACATGTTTATTGACCCCTCCCCTTTTCTAGGCCCCCACTTGACAGATCACCCAGAAACTTCCAAGGCAGCAGCTGAACCGACTGTAGTATAAGTTTTGAAGATTTAATGAAGATTCGTCAAGCTGCACCAAAGTTATTGGCAAAAAAAAAAACTTTCTTCCTATGGAAACTAGGTCCCAACTATAATATATATATATATATATATATATATATATATATATATATATATATATATATATATATATATATATATATATATATATATATATATATGTTGATGATATAACAAATCAGATGACTCTACTGAATACATTAGTAAAACCATGTGTGGTATTAGAGCACAATGTAAAGGTTGATGCATTGTAAAACCATGTGGTAAAGGCATGCGTGGTAAAGCCACACGTGGTAAAATCTGATATTCGCCACAGATAAAGAGTCACAGGGACTTAAATAAGAGAGTTCAGCAAAAACTACTAAATTACTGTCAATATGTTTGATAGTTTGACATAGGAAGGTACAGAGAAGACAAGCTTAGCTTAAGAGATTTTGTAAAGCATTTAAAAGTATCAAAACAGTTGAAAAGTCAAAACGACAACGCAATAAAAATCTCACTCCACATTATAAAAAAAGAGGCTATTTTAATGAACAAAGTGACACCAAAACAACAACATTGCAGTGAGGGCTACCAGAGAAATGTTTTTTTTTAAAGTTTTAAATAAAATTAGTGACCAAGGGTTCAAATCACCAACCAAGGGCAAGTAGTCACACTAGACAGGGACAAAGGTAAACTTTAACAGCCAATCACGATGGAGTGCTGCTCGGATACAACGACCTGGTTGATACAGTTCAAAGAGTTAAATACAGACTTAGAAAATGCCTGAGAAGTTAAAGTTCTCAGTGGGGCAATGCAGCAGGCTGGATCTTAAGACAGGGTTGTTGACGTTGGGGTGCTGAAGGGCAAGGCCTCAGTAAAGCTGGTGACAAAGGCGGGAAGAGCTCCAAGTGACAAAGGATCACAGTGCTTGCCCAGGAAGATGTCAACATTGTATGATTTTATGAAAGGAAAAATAATAATTGTCTACACAATTTATTTTAAACCAGTGCAGCTCCAACAGCATTATTGGTGTAAATGTGCACAATAAACACAAGCAACTACTCCATAGTTTCAAGATTGCATCTGTTTTTTCAGAAATGTAAGTTGTTGTGCATCCCTTTGCACATAATCTGTTTTTCAGAAGTGTAATGTTGTTGTGCACCCCTGTGAACATCTTTGGGAACCAGGCAATAAACTCCCTTGAGGTTACTAGACTTAAACCATCCCTTCATCTCATCAAAACATATGTTTTCACTTATTTGCTGCTGTTTTTCAGGTAGTCACATTCTACTTTCAGTGTGTGTGTGTGAGTGCTGTACATGGTCAAAGGCATATCCATTTCTATCACAACAAGTGGTTTCATTATCATTTTTGTTAAGCACAGCACAACTGTAATGAGTCAACTTCCAGCTTCACCACTGCTTTCCACTGACCATAACTGTGCTAACCAGCTTGTGTGAATTTTCTAAGTTCCTTCGTCTATATCGTAATTCACCTACTCAGAGTCACATTCCATGAAAACAGGATCTTATCCAAATAAACAGTAGATTAATTGAGTGCTACCAGTATCAGTGTGTAAGAGTTAGGCCTATGCCTGGAGCTTAGCTGATTCTACAATCAGCATAGATCATCTTGCTGCCCAGGTAGCATCCTTCTGTGCTGCCTTATTTGCACAATAGTAAGCAGGTAGTGGGAAAGCGGATGTGAACTGGTACAGCTGTAAGCTTCTAGGTAATAGCCCATGTGGTGTGTGACTGAAAAACAAAGTACTGTCAGGTTTCGGCCTGACAGACAGGTAAACTGTTTTTTTGGTATTGTACGAAACCCAGTAGAAAATTGTTCTTCTCATAAAGTCTACAACATATTTGAAAAATAAGGGTTATTTGACAGCAACAGCAGGTGTAACAGGTATTATGTAAAGGTAGGTTATTAAGGAATATTGGACTGGCCTATTCCAGTCTGCAGAGCAGACTTCTATAGGCATACTTTTCACTGAGCTGCTATTTATAAAGATTGTGCTTGCATGAAAAAAAATATTTGCCATCATGAATCGAGAGTTTGCTATTTCTGAATGTTTCTATCCTATTTGTAGAATGTCAGAATACCTAAAGGAGGGCGAAGCTGTGCGAGAATCAGAGACTGTTTACCCAAACCTAAAATGGGAGTTGCCTGGATATATTGGCACGTGTCCACCGGCAGTTATATTTTTTAAATAAGGGTGGTTTGAGAGAGATGGTTGGCATTCTTCTTTGGATGTAGCAATTTGGAAATTCTGACTGGAACAGTAATTTAGGTGTGGTATGCAGTGTTTCCTCATGCTGCCTCTTTGTTTTCTTCCTTTTAAGTGCTCCGACAGTCACTTCCAATACACCCTAAGGATCTTTAGAGGGTTTCCTCTGCTTATTTCATCACCCTGCTAAAGGAGATTCTGATAAACTGAGGCACTTATCCATGGCGCCCACAGAGATGTTTTTAGAGGGGCATAATTTTAACATCATCCATCCCCCAACCCTGTCAAAGAGGGCAGGGGCATAGTCATTATCACATAAAGCACAGGCATGCTAGGGGTTGAGAAACCTGATGCAAAAACTTAATAGAAGGATCAAGTTGTCATTGTCTGATTAGCAATTTCTAATCTGTTTTTGTGTTAACATATTATGCACCATATAAATATAATACTTAGCTCCAGTTATAGCTATCTTACTTCTCCCTATAACAAGCTGCTGAGTGAGACAAACACGCTGCATCCTGCTTCTTCTGACTGGTGCGAGCCTGCGCACTGCTGCTGGGGGCTTGGGAGTGTGGGTGGGCCAACTTTGGAGGTCAGACGTCAGAAACACAGACTGGGCTGACTCGGGAGTTACGCACTGTCACTGTTAGTGCGGCATGTGCTGTCTCACACTGTCATTTGTAGTTGTGCACTAAGCCTCAGCTGCCAATGACAGTGCGAGACTCCTGAGTAGGGCCAATCTGAGACCGACTCTGTCTCAGTGTTAGCTGCTGCTAGGAGGGCCCACCAACCATGACCCATCCGCCATGGCCTCAGGTGTCCCAGGCTGTTTTTCGCAGGGGCCACAGCCGTACTAGTGTAGGCAACATAGCACTATGACTGCCATAGTGTTATGCTGCACTGTGAGCTTGCACGCCAAGCTGTACCTAAATCTGGGGGGGGTAAAGCCTCTTTTCCCTCCCTGTGGACGCCCATGCACATATCACTATATTTCAATCCATCTCAACTAAAGTATTGATCTGTAACATTAGGGGGCTGGCGCATGACCTGACTCATTTAGGGCCAGATGTAGGTAGATTCCAATTTGCGACTTGCAAATTGCGAGTCAGAGCGACTCGCAATTTGCAAGGTGCAAATTGGAATGTAGGATGGTGTCCCTGACACCATCTGCGACTCGCAAGGGGGTCGCAAAGGCCCACCTCATTAATAATAATGAGGTGGGTCGCAATTTGTGAACCCCTTGAGACTCGTGGCACTCACAGGGATGGTGGCCTGCTGGAGACAGCAGACCACCATGTCTGTGACTGATTTTAAATAAAGCAGTTTTTTTTGTTGTTGTAATGCAGCCCGTTTTCCTAAAAGGAAAACGAGATGCATTACAAAACTAAAAAATGAAACGTTTTCGTTTCATTTTCTCAGAGCAGGCAGTGGTCCATAGGACCACTGCCTGCTCTGGATTTTTTTTTTTAATACCATTCACAAAGGGGAAGGGGTCCCATAGGGGCCCCTTCCCTTTTGCCAATGGGTTAGCACCCATTTGAAATGGGTGCTAACTGCGATTGATTTGCGACCGCGTTCGCGGTCACAAAGCAATCTGGCATTGCACTGCGACTTGAAATTAGTAAGGGGACTCCCCTTCCGAATTGCGACTCGCAAACCCGTTTTGAGATTCGGGAATCAGGTTACCAAATCGCAAAAGGGGATTTGTGCATTGCCAAGTGCAGTTTGCATGTCGCAAACAGCGAAATTCGCTGTTTGCAATGTGCAAACTGTTTGCTACATCTGGCCCTTAATGTCTACAAAATAAAATGTAACCAGAAAGTTGGAATTATTTTCATATCAGTTTACACAAACACAGTTTTGCTGGGATTCAACATTTACAAGCAGACGCCTTTATGTTCAGTTTTTCAGATGCAAAGAGATAGCTTGGTAGAACCATAGGGTGCATGAGAGTCTGCTGGCATGAAGCTGGCATTTCAATGTGCTGCTTTGTTTTAAATCAGTGGTTTTCCAACCTGTGGTCAGGGGACCCCTGGGGGTTCGCAGAGCCTATTCAGGGGGTGTGTGACTATTTAGAATATGAAATATTATTTACAGATCGATATAGGGTATATAAAATTAAAAACCAAAATGTAAATCTGAACATTTTAAAATGTTCCATAACTCTGAAGGAATTTAAAATTGGAGGTTATAAATTAAGTTGATGTCTTCATTTTGATTTGTGGAAGCAGTTAAAGTGCATCAACCAGAATGTAGTATGGACGACTAGTGGCCTCAACTGAATTTAGAAAAGATCTACCATTTCTGTTAGACCTTCCATCCTTGGTGTGGTTTTCCCTGACATTTTGCCTTCTGTCTTCCTGTTTTGCTGACTTCACTTTTGCTGGGTTTAGAACTCTGTGCACTTTACCAGTGCTAACCAGTGCTCAAGCGCAGGTGCTCTGCACTCTTAACATTGGGACATTGCTTATCCACAATTGGCATATTTAATTACCCTAGTAAAGTGCACTATATGTATCCAGGGCCTGTAACTTGAATGCTACAAGTAGGCCTGCAGCACTGATTGTGCCACCCACTACAGTAGCCCTTTAAACATGTCTCAGGCCTACCACTGCAGAGCCTGTGTGTGCAGTTTTAAACTGCCATTTTGACCTGGCAAGTGACACTCACTTTTCAGGACAAAACCTTCCTTTGTATAACATAAAGGTCACCCCTAAGGTAGACCCTAGCTATCCCCAAGGACAGGGTGCAGTGTATTTAAAAGGTTGGATTATGTACTTTTAAGTTTGACATGTCCTGTAGTGAAAATAATTAAAAGCATTTTTCACTACTTTAAGGCCTATCTCTCCCATAGGTTAACATTGGGATTGCCTTAAAACAGTCTTTAAGTGTAATTTCTAATTGGGAAAAGATAGAAATTTGGAGTTCGGTGTCTCTGGAATCACAATTTAACATCACAACCTATGGTGAAGTCAGATTTGAAATTGTAAGTCTGAAAATGCCACTTTTAGAAAGTTGGCATTTTCTCACTTTAACCATTCTGTGCCTCTGGCTATTTCTGAATACACATCCAGGGTGTGTGACACCTGGGATGTGTGCATTCATTCTACACAGTCACTCCCAAAGGGAACTGGGACATGACATTTACATCCTGATGGCCCATCACCAGGTTGATGAGCCTTCCTTCACTAGATGAAAGTGGAGCTGACACTTACACCAAAATAGGGATGTGTGGGAAGGAAGGGCAGGAACCTTGTGTGCTTCAAAGGCCTCTCTTTGAACTCTCCCCCACTTCAAAGGCACAACTGGGTATTAGTACTGCACCCCTAACTCTGCCAAGTCGGTACACTTATGGATCTGAGGACATTCTGTCAGGAAGAAAGGCTGCTGTGCTGCCAGAGGACACTGCCACTCTGATGAATTGCTTTGCTGTGCTGGCAATCTGCCTGCTGCCTCTTGCTTGGGAGTGAGAAGGACTGGACTTAAATCTCTACATCTGGCTTGCCTTCTATTCTGAAGTCCTCGGGCCATCAAAGGTTTCCTCCAACTCTGCTTTAGCTTCTGGACTCTGTCAAGTGTGAGTCCGGTCCTGCCAAGAGGTGCCTTTCCGGTCCTGGGCCTTAAAAGGGGACTCTGCATATATTCTCCTGCACAAATCAATGCACTAATGCTGTTGCAGTGTTCAGAACTGCTGCATTCTCCCACAATGATGACTCATCACCACTGCCACTGAGATTGAGGACTTTCCAACGCCTTCAATGCGCGGCTCAACGACAATGCATCACCTTCATCACAAGGGGTTCGATGCCGCACCTCGGGGACATTGCTTCAACAACTGTGGAGTAAAATGACAGACGCATCCCTCAGACTGCACAGATCGGAACTGATGCATCACCTTTGCAACCCCTCCTCAACATGGCCTTCCATCTAAGTGAATTTTCGATAGACTGTGCATGGGATCATTAGCCGGCCTGCCCTCCATCGTGGTCAGCCTGAACTTTCGATTTACCCTGGTCTAGCATGACCTCAAGTAACCTTTTAGCGCTATTGACTTCTAAGCACTATATTACAGTTTATTCTTTACAAATTCATATCTTAAGTTCTACTTATTGCATTTTTGTTGTTTTGGTCTCGTTTTACTTAGATAAATATTCTCTTTTTTTCTAAACTGGTGTGGAGTCGTATGTGGTGTTTCTCACTGTGTTTCTGTAATTTAAGTAATGAACAAATACTTTATACATTGCCTCCTAGGTTAAGCCTGGCTGCTCTGTGCCAAGCTACCAGAGGATGAGCACAGGTTAATTTAGGGTGTGTATCTGACTAACCCTGACAAGGAATCTAGGGCCAGATGTAGGAAACGATTTGCGACTCGCAGATGGCAAAAATTGCCGTTTGCGAGTCGCAAATGTGAGTTTCCTATGCAGAAATGCATTTTGCGAGTCAGGACCGACTCGCAAAATGCATTTCCGACTCGCAAATAGGAAGGGGTGTTCCCTTCCTATTTGCGAGTCTGAGTGGGATGCAATACCATTTGCGACCGCGTACGCGGTCGCAAATGGTATCGCAGTTACCATCCACTTCAAGTGGATGGTAACCCACTCGCAAATTGGAAGGGGTCCCCATGGGACCCCTTCCAGTTTGTGAATGGACCCCAAACATTTTTTTCAGGGCAGGTAGTGGTCCAAGGGACCACTGCCTGCCCTGAAAAAAAACCGAAACTAAAGGTTTCGTTTTTTTTTTTAAGTGCAGCTCGTTTTCCTTTAAGGAAAACGGGCTACACTTAAAACAAAAAAAAACTGCTTTATTTAAAAGCAGTCACGAACACGGAGGTCTGCTGACTACAGCAGGCCTCCATGTTTGCGAGTGCCTTGACTTGCTATGGGGCCGCAGTTTGCGACCCACCTCATGAATATTCATGAGGTGGGTCATTGCGACCCCATAGCGAGTCGCAGTCGGTGTCTGAGACACCTTACTGCATAACATTTTGCGAGTTGCAAATAGCGAGTCGCTATGACTCGCTATTTGCAAGTCGCAAAATGTTTCTTTTCTACATCTGGCCCCTAGTCTCTACTTGGACAAACTGCATACCTCTGTCAACTAGATATCCAATTTCTAACACTTCCCAGAATAAATATTTGTGTATCTGTTTGAAAAATGGGTGTTTCTCTATTTGTGTGTATTGTTTTGTGGTTCAAGGCACCGAAAAATGCTTAGGCTGGGGTCTCCTGCTCCAGGTAATGACTCAGTGGGGATCCCCAGAATCCAATAATGTTTCATTGGGGGTCCTTGTGTTCCAATAATGATTAAGTGGGGGTTCACAGGCATCAAAGGGTTGAGAACCACTCTTTTATGTTACACAGGGACCTACTGCATTACATTCTAATGCTGGTGAAGGCTGCAATACATGTAATACAAATAGCAGCCACCCTAGCATATTTCATGTGTTTAGGAATAGTTGTTTTCATCATTTTTAATGGTAAGGGATGGAGGAGAGCCAACAGATATGGCCATAGATTTGACCCTATATCATGAACTCTTTTCAAGAAGCATTCACTCTAGAACAGAGAATGGAGTCGGTTCGACTTGCTCGGACAGATGAACTACACCAGACATCACCCAAACAACTTTGGCAGGCCTCTCAATAGGATAACACAAATGGCGATGTCAGTATTATTTCATAAAACCTTCTGAGGAGCATGGCATGGTCAAAAATTACTTCTTTGAAAATTGAACATTTGCACTAGTACACTGTTTATGTTAGTTCCCTGAGAAACTATCACTGTTTAATAACATGCATTGTTATCCGCATTATCGAGATCATTGTTACTATTATTATTGTCATTCAGTCCATCAAACCCATTCTATATATATTATTGAACAATATAAAAGCCTTACCACAGAACTGCGGTGTTCGCCAATCAACGCAGATTCCATTTATTCTGCAAATGTGGCTGTAAGCAGCTACAATTTCACACATATCCTGCCCATGACAGCTGGTTTCTTCGCAAAGTGCAAAGTAAGAACTTGGAGGAATTATTTTGTGGCAGTTTTCAAAAATTGGTGAAAGAAGTATTTTGCAACTACTACTGATGGGTTTAGTGCATCCATCATCTGGCACGGTTTCACACTTTCTGCCCATGGAGTCTTCCTTTGTCCACACTGTGATGAATCTGCTGCTGTCTTTTGTAACTGTCCCATCAGTTAACATGAAGTCATTGGATGACACTTGGTCACATACCCCTAGAATGGTAAGAAAATAAGGACAGCAGCTATTAGAGTCATCTTAATGCAAGAGTTTTATATGACTTGCGTTTTAGTGCATTTTAGTGTATTTGTAGTCAGTTCACAATCTATGCCCTTTAAACAATTTAGTATAATCTACATATGTGTATTATACATAATTAAAGTCACTATGCTTCTAACAAAGAAATAATAATCACTGACAAAAAAGGCGCTCAGCAAAAACTATATGTCCCTAATTGTTCATATACCAAAGGGCATGTGCAAATGTTTGTGCACCCCAGTACTTGCAACTTTGTCCACTATTTTCCACCACATTACATGTTGTACGGATCTGTCACCAATACCAAGGCTCCTATTGCATCCACAGGCTAATTCCATTTAGCGTACAAACTTCAAAGCGCACTTGATATGGGACTTCGAGTTGGGATATGTCTGCCTATGTAGTAATTGCACGTCTCCGTTTGCGCCCAAAATAGAATTAGATCCTTAGCGGCAAACAGGGCCTAAATGATCCTTGCATTGTTGACACCAACACATTTTTATCAGTTGTGTATGTCTGATTGGAAACATGCAAAACACTAATATAGTGCCAGTTTCTTGTATGGTCGCATGGTGTCACATTTCGGCATGACATTAGGAAATTGTATGTAAAGTTCAACTATTTTACGAATTTAGGGCCTGATTTATACTTTTTTAACGCCGCATTTGCTTTATTTTTTGACGCAAAAGCGGCATAAACATACAAAATATAATTGAATTTTGTACGTTTGTGCTGCTTTAGCGTAAAAAAATGACGTATATGCGGCACTAAAAAGTGTAAATCAGGTCCTTAGTTTTAAGCCTTACACCTTAGTTTTAAGCCTTACACCTTTCCACAAACACACTTTCCACACCTCGATCACCCCTCAATTGATGATGTGCTCATCATTCAAACATTTGTGGGCAGCACCGAACCCAAGCCCAGATTTCATTCCCTGAAGCCTGCTCCTGACCTGAGGAATTAGGACTCCCGTTCTCTCAGGAGCATAGTTTGGTCAGTATGTTTGGGGGGGGGTGGACGGATAGGTTAGCTTTAGTTTTCCCGACATTCTCTCTGGCACATGATGTGAAAATACATTATACGACAAGCAAGGTGCACAAGCGGGGTTTAAGAGATAGAGGAAAGGGAGAGGAGTGCAGATTGGTGGGTGTACTAAGAGAGAGTAAGCACATTATTTTGTGAAGTAACCAACATTTTTGAAGTTTTCCAAACAAAGAACGGGTGAGTGTGTGTGCGTGTTTTTGTCTGTATGTGTAAGCACACACCTTACCATATCCGACTGATGCACCTGCACCCAAATATTTATCACAAAATACATTCATTGTGGGGTGTAACACCCCACACACACACCCTGAACCAAGCCCCTGCGTTCTCTTTCTGTGATGACCCCTTCTTACTAATCATGAGACTATTCACCATTTCTAGACACCGATACATGGCTGTGGAATTCATGATGAATCCAAGGAGCCACCGAAGATATTTTTGTCTAAATAAACTTAACTCTGCCCTTCTACCGCTGCTACTGAGGACACAGGTGGGACCTGGATGGTGAATGGGACTATTCCCGAGGGGGACAGACTGGGAACATGATGCCTTCTGGTGTAAATCCAATTCTGAAAATTATGTCACATTACTTCCAAACCAAATTAGGCCCATGGACATTTAGGAATTGCTTCCTGAATGTTGTGCTGTTGATATATTTAAGTATAATTATTGCTTGTTCTGAAACTGCCTATATCGAGCCAGGCCGCCAATACGGTCTGCATGTGCCAGAGCCATAATGTGTGATTTAGAGGAGTGGTAGAGGTGCGACTTCTCTTGCTGACATTCGGTGAACTTAAGTGCTGGACTGGCCTCCAAAGTTATATGTGAGTGTAAAATGATGTAATATTACTCCTAGGTAATGTACGACGTTCATGGCCTTGTCACTGTCAGTTTATGACTTCATAAATAAAAAATGAAAATACAGTTTACTGGAAGGCCTACAGGAAACTATTGTTGTGTTCAATGAAGGGGTGGGTATTGGTAACCTATTCCCGTAGATGCTTGGACAGGGTGCAGACAAATTTCCAGTGCTCAGTTCCTGGAATTTCTCCTGCAGCCGATCTGTTTCAGTGATGGGACTCACCCCTGTAGCAGGAAGAGTCTTCCACAGCACGTCTAAGCGGGAATCAAGTACTAGAATCGCTGGAGCAGCAGTACCGCGGAGCTCTTCCCTATGTAGCGGACAGCCGTATCGCTAAGGTGATCAGTTTTGGTACATAAAAGGTGTGGTTTGGTTTTCCATAATACCAATGCATACTTTTCTGTTCCCATTCACCTCTTCTGCGCGGTGTTACTGTAGCAGGCTCCACCCTTTCACATTGAGTTAATTGTCAGTAATGATACTTAGTTGGGTTATGAATGTGAAGTGGCTAGAAGCAAATTATGTTTTATTGGTTTAGTGTACTGCACGTCTCTGCACCCCCACTCTGCCATTGGAAGTCTTGGACTTGTCCTCAGCTGCCGAAGAATGGTGAGCTCTTCAATGATCAAAAGACGGTCTATTACTCAGTTACCCAATCCTGTTTTGAGTACAGGCCCTTATTAAAAATGGCCAAAAGGAGAGGTTCTATACGGCATCTCAAAATCACACAATTGATGATCACACAAGATAGAATATCGTTTTTTGCAGCAGAATAATGCAGGAAAATCGAGTAGATGGGACTGTATTTAGAAGATAGATGCTAATGGTATAAGTGTATTAGAAAATAGTTGAGGGCTTCAACCTTCCACTTGACTTACTTGTATGTAAAAGCCTGTGCACAGGAATGTGAACCACAAGATCTGAATATTAGACTCTAGAATAAGCTGACATCCATTGTGGGGTGTATGACTTTCCTATGTTATATATAAAGGATCATATTCCCTAAAATGGGCTTTTAAATGAGTGACATGACGACGCCTTGTGCAGACGTCATTCTCTACCCTCGATGTAGACTGTCGGACCTTCTTAGTTGAGTTAAGTTATATAAAGAATGCATTAATCTGACTCTAAATCAAGCATTTCCCTCCTGTTGCGGAACAGACAGTTGCTCTGAGAAACCATTTGATTTCTCTTGTAAATTTTTGACTATGTTGCTAAAAACACACATTTTTAAAGACGCACCAGAAAGGTATTTCACATACAATTCTTGCACCTCATTTGAGCACTGTTTCCATTAGCTATTTCTGTCGGCCATTTCTTGTCACAACCATTTTTCCTGTTGTGAATAATGACTCAAACTGCTTAAGAGGAGGTTTTCTTGCGTGTTCCTTCATCTACAAACCTGTTGAAGAGTCTGAGTGAATTTGTGCACAGCCGAAGAGACTGAAAGTTGTGTCTTTTAACTGTGTCAAAACTATGACCTTTTTAAATCAAACGGACTACGTATTGATGTCACTTGAAGTGATTTGAATTGCTCATGATAGCACAGAAAGCTCCGATGGTCATATGTTTACTTAAGCATACCTCCACCTAGAAGAGGAACAATAAATTGTCAACAACCACACAAGGTAGCAGCAGAAACTGTTAATAGGTGGACGGAGATAGACACAGTCGTGCTTCAGTACGCCAGGCTTAGGGTCATAAATAAAGGGAAGATCCGTAGGTTCACCGAAGTAGATGCGCAGTCCTTCTTGGAGAAAGGAACTATGAAAATACATTTAAAAATGGCCGCCTGCTTATGTAGACAGATTTTTTTGAAATAGAGTATTTCTTCATCATGGAAGTAACTGGATTTGCAGAGGTTGGGGACATAGAGTACAGAAGTCACACAGACCAATACCTCAAACAGAGCACAGTACCTCAGAACAAGCCACTCTGAAAAGCCATGGCCTGATTCAAGCTAGAACATTGGTGTATTGCCCTCAAAGGCTCCCAAACTGTGCCAGTGTTCTACACCAAGGCCTCTGACCATCGGAATTGGTAGCACATCCACCAGGCAATGATATGTCGCTCAAATATGTGGACAAAATGCTGCATAATTTGCACACTGTTCCTTCCCCCTCACCTTTGTAACACTAACAAACACCACCGGAACACACCAGAACATAATGCAAGATACCGTGGGCCATTGGAATTATGCGGCAGAAGAGGGACAAATTATGCAGCAGGGTTGAGTAAATTATGCGGCACATTTGTGTATAGTATTACTTCATTATTTGGTCATTTTAAAACTTGGTAGCACTGCCTGGGCCTTGGTTGCACTCATCAGTAACAATTTAGCACCCAAACAAATATAACAATAAGCAACAGAAAGGTGACCAGTCCCGCTTTACAAAGGGCCTTCCACCATGCAACACCTGTCACTGCACGTTTAGTAACTTTTGAACTGTTTGGGCTAGAAACAATTTTTTTTGTTAAAATCTGCAGATTATGAAGCAGATGACGGATTGGGTGGCAAATGCGGCAAATCTAAAACTATGCTAAAATCGCCACGGTCACATAATCGCATATTTCCAGTGTCCCTTATCATACCCAACTCCCACACTGGAGATATTACAACCAAACACTCATCCACCGAAATATACATGTCCACCTGTAACTGTTGAAGAACATTTGAGTGCTTCGATGCCAGGCCAGTGAAGTTGCACATTATAGATATGCTAGCTACCATTCCATAAAGTTGAGACTCCTTGATAATAGCCATATGAGCCCGTCCCTTCATTACCCATCTCACTAAATTGTCTCATACCTGTTAAAGAAGAGGAACTGATCATAATTGGTAAACACAAGTGTTTACAGTACCCAGAAAGTGGCAAATTTAACATGGGTTTGAGGCTATCGGTTTCTGGTGTAGTAGAAGAGGATTCAGACACACAATGCTTACTTTATTTACTTCGTGATAAAACTACATTAAGAGAAAAAATTAAAGAAAAACGTATAGCATGACTGAGGCAGTTAAAAAGGTGGATATGTGACTTACCACACAGGCCATAAGCCTTTGATGCAAAAAACCTTGGATTGATCTGGAGAGTGAACTCGTTGTTCCTTGGTGTGAATGTGAGACCAAAGCCCAAGTTTGCGATCCTGACTTCATGCATTATGGCGCCATAAATGGTAAACTCGAAATTGCTTTCTTTGGGAAGGAAAAGTTCTTCTCCCTTGTTGACTTCAATCTATTTTCATGACAGAAAATATAATCGGTATAATACATTCATCTCATAGTAATCACATCAAAAAATAAAAATAAATAAACAATCTTCGACCAGTACATTAATTGAATTAGCAAGCATCCAAGGGAATTAGCATGAGTGAGCATTATCACTTGTCTTCATGGGAAATAAAGAGCAAGACAATATCAGGAGTTTGAATTACCAAAGTCAATACCCACAAACACTTTAAGTTTTGGTGTTTTGATTGTACAAAACACAGTGGTATAAAAACCCTTATTATGAGGCATATTCCCTGTCAGCACTATTTCCAGCCAATCGAGCCACACATCTGCAAATTATAATGCATAGGCATCAGATCCATAATTAGGGGGTAAGTACTGCAGCCAAGATTACCATATAGCCTCTCACCCTTACCATTGTGTTATCAACACTTTATTCATGAAAATTGAAAAAAAACGTAAATTCTGATCTATTCCCATTTTGAGGTGCACTTTGAAGAAAATAGCTTTCTCAAGTTAACAGCTCAAAAATAAACATGGAATATAAAAAATAGATAACAGGTAACGTGTAAAATAATCCTATATGACCATCTTGGGATTCGGATAACATTTACATACTACTTGGCCTTCAGCTTGAGGGTTTATTAGGACACTAGATTACTTATTTGTAAACACACTATTATTGCAATTTGCATAATACAAAATATTTCAAAGTTCCCTTGAAATTAAGTTTCATCATTATAATGACAGTCCTGATATCGCACTGCAGAGCTTCACCATTGTCTAGGCAACTAGGACCATGCAGCATGGAGGACAATAATGGTCAGATTATCAAAATTATGTGGCAAAAACACAAATTATGTGGTAATTTTTCTGGCATCATTATTATCATCCATTTGAACTAGATGCAATTTTAGCGAAATCAGCAAATTAGGCAACGGATGTGGCAAATTGTGTGGCAAATGTAGTAAATCCACAGTTCTGCTGTAAATGCTGCAGCCACAGAATGGCATAAATCCACTGACCAGTAGTGTAGCAAGGACGCCATGGGCCATGATGCAAGCAAGGACATGGACCCTTTGACTGCTGTTGATGTAGTATATTACAGCACAGTCAGGGTTCAATGGGCACCCCAGGGCTTTGGGCCCCATTACCACTGCACCTGCTACACCAATAATAGCTTTGTACCTGCCACTGGCCAATGCCACTGTCCATTATTTTATCAAAATGTATTTGTGAAAAGTAAACAAAACCCAAACAGTCCAACTCCAATTCATGCTCATTGTCAGCTACAGCTTGAAGAGCTTAGAAAGCAAGCATTTTTGATCTCACTGCCCCAAAATATACATGTAATAAAAAATGCATAACATGTGACATGTAATACCGCCCTATATTGCCATCTGGGGGTTATGGTGATATTTACAGACCACTTAGCCTTAGGCCTAATGGAATATCATGCCATGAGAACTGTTGGAAATGGCCCTTCCTGCCAGGTCATCCCCAGACTTTTTGCCTTCCTCCTCCTCATTTTCTGACATTAGTTTTGCTTGCTTTACGATTCTGTGCACTTTACCACTGAAAACCATTGCTTAAGTGCTTGTGTTCCCTCCTTTAAGTATGGTAACATTGGCTTCTACACGATTGACATATTTAATTTACTTGTAAGTCCCTAGTAAAGTGCACTGCATGTGCCCAGGACCTGTAAATTAATTGCCATTAGTGGGCCTGCAAAAAGAACAGATGATGGACGGAATGTTGAAGAATGCAAACATTCAGCCCCAGTCACAAAGATCTGGGTTTAATCCATTGTGTTTTTGCTCACCAAGCCACCTAGGGGTGAATGTTTGACATTGTTCAGTATTCTGTCCATCACTTGTTCTTGTTACATTAGTGGGCCTGCAGCACTGATTTTGCCACCCACTATTGTAGCCCTGTAAACATGTCTCAGGCCTGCCACTGCAGAGCCTGTGTGTGCAGTTTAAACTATCATTCCGACTGGGTAAGTGTACCCAATTGCCAGTTCCAAACCTTGCTTTTTATCACATGTCACCCCTAAGGTAGGCCCTACTTAGCCCCAAGGGCAGGATGCAGTGTATTTAAAAACTTGAAAATTTATTTTTAAGGTTAACATGCCCTATTATTGAAAAACTGCTAATTTTGTTTTTCAGTACTGCAAGGCCTTTCACTCCCATACGTTAACATGGGAGTTTCCTTAAAGCAAACTTTAAGTGTAACTCCCAATTGTGAAAAGATAGAAATTTGGAGTTTGGTGTCTCTGGACTCACAATTTATAATTAGAACTTATGTTGAAGTCAGATTTAAAATTGTAAGCCCCAAAATGCCACTTTTAGAAAACTGGCATTTTCTTACTTTAACCATTCTGTGTCTCTGCCTGTCTCTGAATACATGTCTGGGGTGGATGTTAGCTGAGCTTTGTGCATTCCCTCTAGACAGTCACATGCAAAGGGAGATGGATTGTCACATTTGCATCCTGATGGCACATTACCAGGCCAATGGGTCATTAACTGGCTTGATGGGAGGACGGAGTTTAGCACTGCCTCACTTGCACCTGAATAGGGCTCTGCCTCTTCCCACACAAAGGGCTGCATACACTGCTGTAGAGTGTCTGGAGCCAGGAAAGGAAGGGCAGGAACCTTGTGATCTTCAAAGGCATCTTTGAAGTATCCCCCACTTCAATAGTACAATTGGGTATAAGTATTGGTCCCCAAACCCCACCAAATCAGAACTCCACTGGAACCAAGGACACTCTGCCAGGAAGACGGACTGCTGTGCTGTCAGGAGGGACTCCTACTCTGCAACTGCATTGCTGTGTTGGCCTACTGCTTGCTGTGTACTGTGCTGTAGGAGGGACAGCCACTTTGCTACTTGCTTTGCTGTGTTGGCCTGCTGCTTCTTGCCTGCAGTGAGAAGGACTGGGTCTCTTCTCTACATCATTGAACCCGAGATTCTCCAAGGGCTTGTTGGCTTGCCCCCTGTTTTCCTGTAGTCTCAGAGACATCAAAGACTGCCTGCAACTGACCTGCTACATCATCTGGACTCTGGCATCTGTGAGTCTACCCTGCCAAGTGTGCCACCCCAGTCCTGGAACCTTGGCAGTGGGCCTAAGGTGCTCTGCCTTCGTGGTTTTAATTGGATCCGCCTTCAAGCATCTCAGAGCCCTGAAAAGCAATGCAGTGCAGACAATGCACCAGGATTTAACTTACTGTTTTCAGGTGGCTCAAGTGTACCCCTGTAGTAGGCCCATGCTCCATCGCAGTTTGCCCAAACTTGTGACTTTGTCCTGGTCCAGTGCGACCAGATAACCACTGTTGGTGCTTTTCATTTCTATGTGCCATTTTCACCTAAATCTTTTAAACTGCATATCTCAGGATCTTCTTATTAGATTTGTGTTGTGTTGGTCTTGTTTTAAACAGATATTCTCTTTTCTTAAACTGGTGTGGTGTCTTTTTGTGATTTATTCACTGTGTTACTGTAATTTAAGTGTTGCACGAATACTTTACACATTGCCTCTTAAGTTAAGCCTGGCTTCTCTGTACCAAGCTACCTGAGGTGAGCACAGGTTAATTTAGGGTGGTAGATGACTTATCCTGACTAGGATTGTGGGCCCTACTTGGACAGGGTGCATACCTCTCCCAACTAGAGACCCAGTTTCTAACAAGAACCCATCAATGGTTGTAATTTGTTTGCTATGGTAAGCACAACACCATGCAAATCATAACCATACGTTTAGTTTTACATAGAGAATGGAGCCATCTTCCCCTTCCGTCCCTCACCCCTATGGGTTTCTCAGTTACATCTTCTCAGTAGAGAAGAAAGGTGGCGGCTCCCACTCGGTTCTGAATGTAAAAGACTTCAACGCTTAGATTATCTATGGGCATTTCAAGATGAAAGGGATCCAACGTCTTCACGAAATGGGAGATATTTCTCCTTTACAGGCCAGAAGGGTGAATATCCTCTTTTCTACCCCTTCCTTGACCAAGGACGAGGGGGAAGTTCTGTGAATAAAACCCTGGCCAGGGCTTTGGGGCCTATTACTCACCAACTGAAAAGCTTCATCCAGCAGCATGGCTCGATCCCGCCCGATCCCCTTGACTGAAGGGGATGTGTTATCTACTTCTAGGCATGGCAAAGGTAAATCCAAGTGTGTGAGAAGTCCTCATACGGCGACCTTTGAGAAACTGTCCAACATCCTGCTGGGGAGAATGCCTATAGTGACCCAGCATCAGAAATTTCCCCCTCTGAATCCTACTTCGAAACAGAGTCATATGGGGACTCCAATACTTCGGATTCTACTGATTTTGACCAAGGGGATGACCACGGTCCTAGAAAAAAGAAATGCTCAGATTGCCTCAGTGACTCTTTCCTTCCCTCTAAACCCTTGAAAGTGCTGGACTTCAAACCCAGTGACATTCTCCATCCCCGTTCATCTACCTGGGTTCCCCCCTAAGAAATGGCAGACCGCTTACAAACCTACATAAAGGGTTTCAAGAAAAAAAGCAATGGTCCGCCTCTGCTCTGAATGCCCCAGACCAGACAGCCCCTTCAAAGTGACCAAGATCCCAGAAGTGAAGCCCACTACGGTCATTTTTATGAGACAATATTGTAAAGATCCCAAGAAACTGGCTAGATAGGGTTTGGCACAAGTGCCAAAACAAGTTACTTCATGTTCCCAGGTCACTTACTAAAATTCTAGAGCTTGCCTTTCATGTGATGGAATCGTAGATCTCTATAGATTCAGATGTGCTAGTAGGCTGGGGTCAGAGAGCCGTGTGCCAATTGGGAAACACAAATTGTGTGATTTCAACAGCACGCAGATGTTCTATTCTAATGAGGATTGACTCAAAACTAAACAAGTTAGCATCACCTGGAGCTGGCCCAGTGGTCCATGGTCTCCTTTTTGGTTGTCATTCCGTCAAAGATCTGGCCAAATTTGTTTCAGCGTATAGCACTCTGAACAAGGTTCAACTTTCAATGAAAAAGTTTTTGGGCAATCACTTTTTGTCAGGCCCTGGTGATTCAGGGGACACTTGTGAGGCCGTGGTTTCAATCAGGACTCTCAATGTGATTACTCATCACGTAGATGGTGCGATGGCAGAACTCCAACTCTGGCGCCACTTTCTACCCATCAGATCCTGCAGCGGTAGGCACAACTTTTGCAGAGGGTCACAAGGATCCTTCCAGGACTCTGGAATTACAGTTGAGAATTATTCCTATGAAAGAGATGATTCTGGGGGACCGGACCCTCTTCTCTTTGTGAACAATTGGCAGACTTTAAGCTGGACCCCTGGGTTCTCGAGTCAGTTCAAGGGTTCAAGCTAGAGTTTTACAACAACCCTTGTCAGAGTTCTCCTCCCCAAGAAAGGTATTTTCTCTGAAATGAACAGACTTTCATCTCCACAGAAATACCAACACTTTTAGAGAATGGAGCCGTCTTCCCCTTCCATCCCTCACCCCTACGGGTTTCTCAGTTCCATCTTCTCAGTAGAGAAGAAAGGAGGCAGCTCCCACTCTGTTCTGAATGTAAAAGACTTCAACGTCTAGATTATCTATGGGCATTTCAAGATGAAAGGGATCCAACATCTGCACGAAATTCTTCCAGAGGGTAACTGGATGGTTTGCCTAGACCTGAAAGATGCTTACTTAATGATTCTGATCTTTCCTCCACATCTGAGCTTCCTACAGTTTATGTGGATAGGCTGCTGCTACAAGCTTAAAGCACTGCCCTTTCCTCTGCTCCTTGGTGCTTCACAAAAATCATGAGGCCGGTCACAGAATCCCTGCAGGCAAAGGGGGTACATTTGATCATTTATCTAGACAACTTCATTCTAGAAGCGCAGGACAGTCAGACAGTGCTGGGGCATCTGGACTGGACGATCCGTCTCTTACAAGAGCTGGGCTTTGTTATCAATGTTCAGAAGTCACTTCTGATTCCCTCGCAATCCTTAAAGTTTCTGGGGTTCCAGATAGATTCTGTCCTTTCTCAGTTGATCCTTCCCCCTCAAAAATGTGGACTATCAACAAGACGTTGAGGTCTGCTATGTGCATCGTGACAACATCATTAAGATCAGTTACCCGGTTTATGGGCCTTCTGGCCTTTTTGATCCAGGCCATCTTTCTGGGTCTCTTTGTTACAGGGCCCTTCAGTGGTTCAAGATCCAACACCTTTGGAATGGTCTCTGATACTCATACCTGTTCAGTTTGAAGGGATAGGCCAAGATAGAGATGACTTGGTGGCTCGACTACATGGAGGCTTGGAATGGCAAAGTGATCTTTGGCTCCTTTTCGGAGGTAGTTATTAATCGAGATGCCAGTCAGTGGGGCTGTGGAGCAAGATGCGGCCCGACTTCCACAGGATGTCACTGGTCAAAATTAGAGCTGAGCCTTCACATCACCTGCCTAGAACTTCTGGCAGGCTGGTTTGTGATAAAAAGTCTCTCGTCCTTGAAGACATACTGCCTCATCCTGCTGAGGATGGACAACATCTCAGCTGTGGGGTATGTCAACAAACTTGGGGGGCGCCAAGCCTCGGCTTCTAGAGGAAATTCCCAAAGACTTTTGACACTTTTGCCTTCAACACTGAATTTCGGTCATGGTGGAATATCTCCCAGGCCAATGGAACACGATTGTGGAGTGGCACTCTCGTCATCTCAGGGACTTCAGCAATTGCAAACTTCACCTGAAGATCCATTTCCCTGTCAATCACCTTTGAGGTCCGTACATGGTGGATCTGTCTGCTTCCCATCTAAATTACCAGATCACTGTCTTCTTCAACTGTCGCCCGGATCTGGGGGCCTGAGCGATGGATGTCTTTCTCCAGGACTGGTCGCCATTCCTGGGTTATGAGTTTATCCCATTTATGATGATCCCCAGAACTCTTTCTCAGGTAAAACATCAGAAAGCGGAGGTAGTTCTGGTGACTCTATTTTGGAAGGCCCAACCTTGGTTCCCTGTACTGAGCTGGCTTGCACTCTCCTGATGCTGATTCAATTCCATTGGAACCTGTTGTTAGATCTAGTGGGAAATCCTCATCTGTTAATTCTCTCGCTAGTGACATGGGAGGTTTGGAGTTTGCCAGGAATTTTACAGAAATCGGCATCCTATATCAGCACCCATAAACGTTGTGCCTCAGCCTAGAGACGTGGGTGTGGTTGGTGTGGTAAACAAAATGCAGACCCCTTTGGGGCTGATTTTTGCCCAGTGGTATTTTTCTTTTCTTCCTTGGCATCCTCTGAAATGTCCAGGGCCACTAGAATTATGCGGAAGGAGAGGGCCAAATTGTGCAGCAGGTTTGAGTAAACTATGCAACAAGAAAAGGCAAATTATGCGGCATAGTGCGACACATTTTGTAAAAGCATATCTTCATTATTTCATCATTTTTAAACTTGGTAACACTGTCTGGTTATTGGTTGCACTTCATTAGTACCACTTTAACACAAAAATATAGTGAAAAGCAAAAGAAAGGTGTCCAGTCCGGCTTTGCAAAGGACTTTACATCACTCTGTAACATGTGTTGCTACATTTTTAGTAACTTTTGAACTGTTTGAGGTGGAAGCAAAAGTATTTTTGTTACAATCTGCAGATTATGTGGCAGATGATGGATTATGTGGCAAGTGTGTCGATCTATAATTATGCAAAAATTGCAGTGCAATCGCATAATTCCAGTGGCCCTGGTTATGGCTTACAGATCAGTTAATACCTTCAGATCAGCAATCTCCTTGGGTTACCTCCCTGTGGATGATAAACCAGTCAGGGAATACTCTGTAGTTTGCAAACTCCTGCGTGGCATCAGGATATCCAATCACCCCAACCTAGATGTTCCGTGCTATGGGATGTGAATATTGCCTTAACTTCCTCGAATGTTGGCCTGACAATAAATATCTGTCTCACAAACAGTTATCTGCTAAAAAAAGTTTTTGTTGCTATGCTTGATTTCTTGTAAAACGGATTCGGATGTACGGACCCTTGAACTCTCCGGTAAAGTTTTCTCTCCTGAAGGGGCATCCTTTCCCATCACCAGGTAAATAAAAACAAATTCCAGGATGGTTTCTTATCTGGCATGCTAAACTTTGTGTGGTCCAGTGCTATCAAGCGTATTCCATTAGATCCTCAGGGTCAATGGCTAATTGCTTTACAAAAACCCTATAAACCAATGGTGGTGGCCTTTTTAGCCTGATGGATGCACTGGCTGTTATCAGAAACAGGTATTCACACATCTGTATTTGGTGCTCATCCAGCTAGGGGCGCTATGGTTTTCAAGTGCTTTGCTTTAGGTTCATGTTTAGATGATATTATCAAAGCGTCTGATTGGTCATCAGAATAGATCTTCAAGACCTTTTATTACAAACTTATTGTTGATGTGCCATCAGTGGAGGTGGCACAGCTTTTAATGAGCATAACCGGAGCCTCCAGTCCTGACATAAAATAAATAAATAACGCTATAAGAATCTTCAATTCTATTAAGGACATGGAGGCAAGAATTATCCCACTCTGGCTTATTGATACATATATATGTTTATAACTATGATATTCAGTGATGTTGGATTGCATTATATTTGCATTCTTTTGTGTACCCGCCCTGTGTATGGTGATTTGAATGTTTTTTGTAAGGGGATTGTATTTACAGCTTAATGCTCTTTTTCCATAGGAAACGATCAGAAGCATTCCTGAACCAGGCGGATTTCAAGCACTGGATGGGTGACCTAGTACATCAAGGTTAGACACCCTTCTTTTCCTCAGAGGTGCTGGTTTGTTCTTCATGGAGACAATGTTCTACAGCTCCCACAATTGGTGCTGCTTTTTTGTTGACTCCTGTTTTCCTGTATCCTTGGTTGAAGGTTCTTGCAGTTGGAGGATTCCTGAGTTACCGGTTTAGAGTTCCAGTTTCAATGTGCAAAGAAAGAAGACCTAAGATTGTGGTTGCTGTTTTTATAAGGCTGGCTTCATAGTTATTGTAGCATGTGACTGTTGGTATAATGTGATGCTCATGGGAAATGTAGTTTGTGGTTTTCTTGTCGCAACAGAATGCCTCGGGTAGTAGGTGTGAAAGTGAGAGGATGGGACAGCAGACTGTCTTATGGCAGGTCTGCAAACTGGGAAGTTTCATTGTGGTTAGATTTCGCTTGAAGCAGAAGAAAGATCAGACCTGGACTTGGTCATATTTCATACCCTTAGGTCTTACCTGGAAAAGGTCTATTGCTTTGTTCTTCTTTTAGCACTTCCTGGACCCCAGTCTGGGTGTAGTGGTTATACTGTTGCTGGACATTTGGTAAGCTTCTCTGGTGGTCTTGCCCAAAACATATGTGTGAAAAATCCCCCTGGACTAAGTTGCACTAGTAAACATTGTGCCTTGCATAATTAAAGAGGGGGCAGTGAGAAAGAGGCAACCATGCAGTATTTTCCCCTGAAAAAAACGTATTCCCATGAATAACTCATGTACTGAGTGCCAAAAGGCCAGAACGAGGATTCTCATGCCTCAGCAGGCTACATTATCCTCCTCTGCTAACTCATTCAGAGGGAGTGGAAATGAAATATCCTAATAATCCTATAGTATGAAAATACTTTTTTTTAATACTGACACTTGTGGTAAGCCTATTGTGCATGAAGGGAGTCCACAAACTTAATGCAAATATGAGTGCTATAAAGCACTGAGTTTATCAAGGCTATAAACCACTACATAAATAAAAGGGCCATATGTATCATTATTATAGATGGTGATTACCTAATTGAGATTCTCTGTGAATCGCAATTAGGTAATTGCTATTGGAATGTATGAAACTCCATGAGTTTCACTGAGCATTTCCTAATGGGTCAGAAGTCGACGTACCTCATTAATAAGGCAGGTCTCAATTTGAGACCCATTATGAAATGCAATAATCACACTGATGGTGGCTTGCTGGGCTCAGCAGACCACAATGTCTGTCATTGCTTTTAAAGTAAAATGGGATGCATTTAGAAAAGAAAAATGAAAAGTTAACCACTGGACCACTGTGGCAAAGGTCCTCCCATTTTTTCCAGCAGTGGACGCTTCGTCTGTGGTGGACCCCCAGGGTCCGGAAGTCCTTGGCGATGGCACGCCTAATATCCTTCTTCTGGTGGGCGCTGACCTAGAGGAATAGTACAGGGGAAAAGGAAAATCTTTACCCATCCGGACCGTCATCCTCTTTGGCCCACTTTCCAACCCTTGCCCTGACGCACATACACTCACCGTCCGCACATGCAGGCCTCAGTCCCCCCCCCGATTTTTCTTTCATCCACACCACTCCAAACAGGCATTGCCCATGCAGCATTCTCACAGTGGACTCACCTGTTTGTCTGGAGGACCTTACAGTTGTGTGTACTGGGGGAGGACCCCATCCACTAGTTTCTCCAACTCCTCTGAAGTGAAGGCAGGTGCCCTTTCCCCAGACACATGAGCCATCGTCGCTTCAGGACGGATGTCACAGCAGCACTTGCAGTGTAGGTCCTCACCTGTTGTAAGTCAGGTATCCAGTGAGGGAACAGACAGAAAATGGCGGTCACGTCCGCAGTGGTGCGTACCGTCACCGCCAGCGTAAATCGCCATTGGCTCCTGGGGCCCATAGGGTCCAATGGTAACCAATGCAGGATTGCGCCGTGGTCTTCGACCGCCTACCGCGACGGTGTACAACGCCAGCGCAGTTACCTCATATCCCCTTGTCCCACCTTACAGGTCAGGCAGCCGCCATTTCAGGGGGCCACATGGCATTAATTTTAACTGCGTCACACCAATGTAGGCATTGCATACACACAGTAACAGGCACATTGCGGATTAATAAATGTGTGCAAATGAAATTTTGTGATACCTCAGTGTTGGCTGACTCTGCTCGCTGTTCTCGTCCATAGGGCACGTCCACTGGGGCAGGTGATGAGATGGCGGCATCCTCCGGTGTACAGACCACTGGTGGACCTGTCGACAATGGAAGAGAGACACATAATAGTCACCTACAGACTTGATCGTGCAACAATCCATGACCTGTGTGCCCAGTTGGAGCCAGACCTGATGTCAGCTATCCGCCATCCCACAGGGATCCCCCCTCTAGTGCAGGTCCTGTTAGGACTCCATTTCCTGGCAAGTGGTTCCTTTCAAACAACAGTGGCCATTGCATCAGGGATGTCCCAGCCAATGTTCTCTAACGTGTTGTCCAGAGTGTTTTCTGCCCTGCTGAAACACATGCGCAGCTACATCGTGTCCCCTCAGGTGGAGGATTTGCCCACAGTGAAAGGTGACTTCTATGCCCTGGGACATATCCCCAACATCATAGGTGCCATTGATGGGACACATGTGCCTTGGTACCCCCCGCAGGAGTGAACAGGTGTACAGAAACCGGAAGAGCTACCATTCGATGAATGTGCAGATGGTGTGTTTGGCCGACCAGTACATCTCCCATGTGAATGCCAAATTTCCTGGCTCAGTGCATGACGCTTACATTCTGAGGAATAGCAGCATCCCTTATGTGATGGGGCAACTCTAGAGGCACCGTGTGTGGCTAATAGGTGAGGACAAGGACCCTATACAGTGTGAATAGTTGTCTGGGTCTGGGGTTGTCCCTATGGGTTAGTGTGTGTCTAACAGTTGTCCCTCGACATTTGCAGGTGACTCTGGTTACCCCAGCCTGACATGGCTACTGACCCCAGTGAGAAATCCCAGGACAAGGGCAGAGGAACGCTACAATGAGGCACATGGGTGAACTAGGAGGGTGATTAAACGGACATTCGGCCTCCTGAAGGCCAGGTTCTGGTGCCTCCATATGACAGGTGGTTCTCTCTACTACTCACCAAAGAAGGTGTGCCAGATCATCGTGGCCTGCTGAATGCTGCACAACCTGGCTTTGCGATGGCAGGTGCCTTTTCTGCAGGAGGATGGTCCAGCTGGTGGTCTTGTGGCAGCTGTGAAGCCTGTGGACAGTGAAGAAGGGGAGGCAGAAGAAGAGGATATCGACAACAGAAACAACATTATCCAGCAATACTTCCAGTGAGACACAGGTAAGAAGATGTCACTGCCTCACACATCTCATACTATTGTTGGAGCTAGCATTAGTCTGTCATTTTCACTCAGTGCATGGACCCTGACTTGTCACTTTGCCTTTCCATTTAACAGATGTGGGTCCCACTTTGTGCCCTCTGCTATATTTCCTCCAGCCCTACAGCTGTGTTTTATCGGTATGTGAACAATTAAATTGACATTGCTATATTCTATAGTTATTGCAATTACACATTTGTGACAGCACAGACTGACTCCAGATTGTTTTGTGATTTAAGTGTGTTTATTTCTGTGCAAATGAGTGGAGGGGGTTGTAAAATGGGCAGGGGTGATGGTGGAGTAATGTTCATGGCAGAGTCCAGTCTATTTGTTTCACTGGTGCATAATCCAAAGGGGCATAGGAAGTGGTGCAAGGGCAGTTGATAGATTGACAGGGTGACAAAGTGGGACAGAAGGGTGACATTCAGGGGGGTCTCATTTATTGGCGGGGGTCTTGGCAATGTTCTCTGTCTTGTACCTGGTTATCAGGGACCGTTTGCGGGGTGGCTCTCCATCTGCAGGGGGTGGGGTGCTGGTGTTGTGTTACTGTGGCGGTGCCTCCTGTCCACTAGCGCCGGCAGAGGTGGAGGGCTGTTCATCATCCAGGCTAGTGTCAGGGGCCCCTTGTTGTGCTACAGTGTCCCTCCTGGTGTTGACAAGGTCTTTCAGCACCCCTCCAATGGTGACCAGGGTGCTGTTAATGGACTTCAGTTCCTCCCTGATCCCCAGATTGTGTTCCTCCTGCAGCCACTGGGTCTCCTGAAACTTGGCCAGTACCGTTGCCATCGTCTCCTGGGAATGATGGTACGCTCCCATGATGGTGGAGAGGGCCTCGTGGAGAGTGGATTCCCTGGGCCTGTCCTCCCCCTGTCGCACAGCAGTGCTCCCAGTTCCCCTGTTATCCTATGCCTCTGTCCCCTGAACCGTGTGCCCACTGCCACTGCCCCAGGTCACTGATTGTCTTGGGTTGGTGGGTTTGCCTGGGTTCCCTGTAGTGGTGGACACACTGCTGATTGACGTGTCCTGGGGACAGAGGGATGGGCCCGCTAGGTGGGTGCTGTGGTGGTGTTTCCTGAGGGGGGAGGCTCTGTGGTGGCTTGTGACTGTTTCAGGGGAACCGACTGTCCCGAGGTCCCTGATGGGCCAGGCTGGTCATCTTGATCGAGTTGTGCAGAGCTGCTGTCATCACTGTGGGTCTCTTCTGTGGGGGGACTGGATATGTCTGGTACCTCCTGTCCAGTGACGTTGGGTAGGGGTCCTGCAAGGGTGTAAAGGCATGATTATTGCATTTGTGTGTGCCATCGTGTGCAATGGGTGAGTGACCCTGTACTCCAGTGCTTGCATCCTTGTCTAGGTCCTTGTGTGATAATTGGTTTGGGGTCTGTGTGGGTATCTGTAGTGGACATGCTTGGGTGATGGGTTTCCATGCATTGGTGTTACATCCAGGGCTTGGTTTTGAGATGTGTGGGTTGTGTTGGTGGTGTATCTGTGGGTTGTTGGGGTGATGGGTGTGAGGGTAAGGGTGAGAGTATGTGATGGCATGCAGGTGGGGTGGGGGGAATAAGGTAGTACAGATTTGCCTTACCAGAGTCCAGTCCTCCTCCTACTCCTGCAAGGCCCTCAGGATGCAGTATTGCCAAGACTTGTTCCTCCCATGTTGTTAGTTGTAGGGGAGGAGGTGGGGTCCACCGCCAGTCCTCTGTACAGCAATCTGGTGTCTGGAGACCACAGAACGAACCTTCCCCCGTAGGTCGTTGCACCTCTTCCGGATGTCATCCCTAGTTCTTGGATGCTGTCCCACTGTGTTGACCCTATCGACGATTCTGCGCCATAGCTCCATCTTCCTAGCAATGGAGGTGTGCTGCAACTGTGATCCCAATAGCTGTGGCTCTACCCGGATGATTTCCTCCACCATAACCCTGAGCTCCTCCTCAGAGAACCTGGGGTGTCGTTGAGGTGCCATGATGTGGTGTGGGTAATGTGTGAGGTGGTGTGTTGTTGTGTGTTGTTTGTGGTGCGTAGATGTTGTGTGAGTGATGATGTTGTGTGTCTGTGGATGCTGGTGTTGTTTCTGGTGGTGTCTCTCTCTGGCATGGTATCAGAAAACTGGTAGTAAGGGTTTGTGGGTGATGTGGGTGTGTGTTTTATATTGGATTGGGTGTGTGGGTGTGGTGTGTGTATGTGTATCAGGTTTGGGTATTTCGAATTGTCCAATGTGGTTGTGTTTTGTAAATGTGGGTGTATTTTGAGCGCGGCGGTGTGTACCGCCAATGGAATACCGCGGTTGAAAGACCGCTGCATGGATTCGTGGGTCGTGATAGTTTGGGCGTATTCCTGTTGGTGTGACAGTGTCGGTTTTGTTATCGCCAGTTTATCACTGACCTTTGGTGTGGCGGACTTGTGTGGGTGTCTGGATTATGGCGTATTCCGAGCTGTGGGTCGTAATAGCTGTAGCGGAATTCTGCCGCCTCAGCGGTGTGTTGGCAGTCTTCTGCATAGCAGTAAGTGGGATTTACCGCCAGGGTTGTAATGAGGGCCATAGTTTCTCTAGGGAGGACGTACGGTGGCTCTTCTTACCTGTCCCTCTCTAGTTGTGTTCTTGTGCGCTATTCATTTTCAACATAGCCTTTCTGTCTTTGTTTACTTTATCTGTAAGGAATCATTAGGGCAGCTACAGAACACATTTTAAAGTGTTTTCTTCTAATATTTACTGTTTAAAGTATGCACTGAAAAGGGGAAAAATAACGGGTTTAGGTGATTTTTCCAACGTTTGTACCAACAGGGATATAAAATGCCGGTCATGCTGGTATAAAACTGGCGAGGTGGCATCCCATGTGGAGACACAAAGCTTAGAAGCTTGCAGGATTGCAAGCTTCTGTGTCATGTATGGGGACTGCAGGAACGGTCAGGAATAAGTTTCTCAGCAGTTGAGTCAAAGTAGGACTTAGGACCGTATTACGAGTCTGGCAGTCCTCGGACTGCCAGACTTGCTGTGATGGTCGGACCCCGCACTCCAGGCGGCATGATCACCACATTACAACTCTGCTGGGCGGAACCACCAGGGGACTGCCATCACTGCCGGTAACTTGGCTCCCAAAGGGCTGACAGTGATCTGAGTTGTGCTTAGCCACAGTGTTGCTAAATTCAGCGCCACTGTGCTGATTACAACTCAGCTTTCCGCCAGTCTTTCCCTGCAAGGCACCATCGGAATGCACACTGTCTGCTGTGCAGCATAATAGTGCCGTTCTCCCCACGGCATTGGTGGTCCAAGTCTCAATAAGGCAAAACAAGTAGTAGATATGTTCGTAGCCTGCAGGTCTAGTGTCAGAAGGGGATCCAAACTGATCCCCAGGCTCTTAACATGCTTTTTAGGGGGAGGGAACTCACTAAGTGCTGAAGGACAAGTGCGAGAAATTCCAGGCCTTGGCTCAGGGCCCAGTATCATGACTTCCGTCTTCTCCACATTTAGTTGCAATTTACTCTGAGTCATCCAGCTTGAAACCGCTTGCATACAAGTACGGAAAGCAGCACCTTCTGAGGTCTCACTAGCAGAAAGGGAAACCACATGTTGGGTGTCATCAGCATAGGACACTAAAGCTAACCCAAATGACTCCACCAAAGGGCCTAGGGAGCCATATAGATGTTAAACAGTGTCGGACTGAGGGCAGAGCCCTGAGGTACACCACCCCTGCACTGCAGTTTGTTTGATAGGAACAATCGATCTAGGACCTGAAAGGACCTGTCCTGTAAGAAGGAAGTAAACCAGGCCTGTTTCTTAATTCCGAACTCCCTCATTCTCTGGATCAAAACCTGGTGGTCTACAGTATCAAAAGCTGCGCTCAAGTCCAGCATGATAATCACTGTGGTAAGACCCTTGTCTACCCTCTTTCTGGCCTCTTCCGTCACCGCAATTAATGCAGTTTCCATCCTGTGACCAGTTCTAAAGCCCATCTGAGTGGGATGGAGCAACCCATTCTCTTCTAAAAAAGTAGAAAGTTGCCAATTGATATATTTATCCAGAATTTTAGCGGGGGTGGGCAAAAGGGAAATGGGTCTAAAACTTTTCAACACTGTCGGATCAAGAGAAGATTTTTTTAATAGCCGTTTCACTATAGCATGCTTCCAAAAGCTATGTACTACTCCTTTGGGAAGAGAATCATTAAGTAAATGTGTCAACATCGGGACTATAACTTCCGCCCCCTGCACCAGTATGTGAGGAGGGGCAGGGTCCAGGGGGGATCCTGATTTCAGGACACTCAAGAAATCTAAAACTTGAGTTTGAGAAAGAGGGTTAAAGTGAGAAAGACAGGCTGTATTAACATCATTAACAAACTCCTCCTCCTTCAGTGAGGGACTATTCTCCCCAAAAGTGGCATAGATGTCCAAAAATCTTTCGTGGAAAAATTCAGCTAGTAAATTGCTGTGTTCTAAGGAAGCCTCTAAAAGACTGTCTTTCACCAGCGCATGTAGAATATCTTTTAATATTTGGAAGACTACTTTGGGGGAACCTGCTGCACCCTCAATTTTTTGCTGGTAGAAAACCCTCTGTACCTCATTAATTTCAGCACGATACCTTCTAATAGCCCCCTTGTAAGCTTCCCTATCTGCTGAAACAAACAGCTTTCTCCAAGTTCTTTCTAACTTTTTACATTCCTTTTTTAGGAGAAGTAATGAGGGGGTAAACCAAGGGGCACTAGTTGTTCTCCGCGGACCAGACTTTTTCCTCAGGGGGAGAACTATCTCTAGACTTTCCGTGATCCAGTCACTGAAAGCCTCAACTTCAGATCCACTCTTACTCATGACACTGGACTTAAGTGATTCCAGAGTGACTAGAAAATTCTCTTTATCCAATTTATTCCACGATCTCCCAACTGGCCTACTCCATCTCGCTGAGTAGGCCCAGGACTGCTCTACTAAACTACTGTAACAGTCAAGCACTACAATGTGGTACATGGTTTCAAGTAAGGAAACCTATTCATTCTAATTACCTCACATCCCACACAACTAATTACCCAATTGCATACTAAAGTTTTGTACACAAATCTGAATTCATATTTGTGTGATTGTGAATCAATTATCACATTCTGCAACATTCTCCTGAGAGATTTCACCTGATAAACTTTGAGGAAATCTATCAGGATGAAATAATAAGACATGAATGCAAAACATGCAGTAAGATGTGCAGTGAACACAGAGCCAATACGATAGGCTTCATTTTGAGTAGGGAAACTCAGGAGAAATGAATTATGTCACCCATTCAATACCAGCACCAGGGTAGTAGTAATTAGAGTATGCAATTATTATCAACTGAATTATGCATAATTCAGAACTGTGGACTTACTCTCCATATACTCGTTGTTCTGCTATCATGATCATATGCATACATTTACATAGGTTACAATATACTAGTCCCTAGCCTTTAATAAATGTCCACCTTTGTCTTTGCCCTGACAACACAATTACATAAACAAAGAAGGGAAGGGGGATGTGGGGTAGAGATGTGTGTTTATATGGGAGTGTGCAAGGGGAGTGAGAGAACCCGTCTATTCTTTTAATTTTCCTGCAGTTACCTACACTATCTTTGTTCTTTCATTCTGATGACAACACATACACAGAATAGGCAGATAACCAAAAGCATGCTCAGATATGGATGAAACACATAGGTCACCAGACTCTCCTGATCTGTCAAATGTCTTACCTACTATATCCTTGTGGAGCATGATTAGCGAGTCATTTAGAACCTGGTGGACAACAATAGATCTGCAATGGGGTAAGGCCACGCCTTCCCCATTCAGGCAGAGGACTGTCTCCCCTGTTTAAAAATCCACACCTGCCTGGCCAGTGTTGTGAGTGCAGGGGTGGCATGCAATTCAGTGCACTGCAGGCTTGTTGAGAACCACCGTTTTTAAAGCACACACTTGGCAAACTGCTTTGTATTCAGAAAATTAACTCTCAAAGAAAGGAGTTTGTTTTCCCAATACAAAGTGCAGATAGCCTGAGGTGAAGGGAGCTCATTCGCTGCATGTAATGGCCACTGTAAGCTTTCTCTGCCTGCATCCACCATGCCTCTGTCATGGAAAATGAGTGATTTTGACCTGCCTTTTTAACCTCTTGGGTGCCTTGGACGAGATGATCTCGTCCAAGGCTACAGTTCCCCTGTGCCTTGGACGAGATCATCTCGTCCATGGCACAGGGGAACTTGGGGGCGAGCTAGCGCGCCCCGTGCACCCCTCCTCCCCCCCAAGGCGGGGATGGAAGGGGAAGACCTTCCCCTTCCACCCCCGCCCCCCCTGTGACGTCAGCGCGCGCGCGCTGATGTGTCACAGGGGCCTCCCTCGTCGCGCTGGAAGCTCTGCTTCCAGCGCGATTGAAAAAGAAATGCAAAAGTATTTCCTTCCCTTTGAAGTCTCTCCGAGGGTTTCAAAAGCCGGATTGCTTGCAATCCGGCTTTTGAAACCCCACTAGACACCAGGGATTTTTTTTTTTTTTATGATATTGACAAAAGGGAGCGACCCCTTGGGCAAGGGTCGCTCCCATGGGGGGCATTTTTTCTGGAAGGCCTTTTCTGCCCCCCCTGGGGGCAGATCGGCCTACTATTAGGCCGATCTGCCCCCAGGGGGGGCAGAAACCTCTAGGGCACCAGGGACCATTTATTTTTTTTTATTTTTTTTTATGTGTTATTTTATTTTTTTGGGTGGGGAGCGACCCTTGGGGTAAAATTATATTTTGGCCATTTCTGCCCCCCTTGGGGGCAGATTGGCCTATTTTAATGAGGCCAATCTGCCCCCAAGGGGGGTAGAAACCACTAGACACCAGGGAGTTTTTTCTTTGCGTGAATTTCACGCAAAGGGAGCGACCCCTTAGGCAAGGGTCGCTCCCTGGGGGGGAGGGCAATTTATTTTAGGCCATTTCTGCCCCCCCTGGGGGCAGATCAGCCTATTATTAGGGGGCAGAAACCTATAGGCGCCAGGGCAAGTTTTTTTTTTGTGTTTTTTTTTTTTGTTTGTTTGTTTTTTTAGAGATGGGGAGCGACCCATCAGGCAAGGGTCGCTCCCCTGGGGGGGGGCAAATTGTATTTACACCATTTCTGCCCCCCTGGGGGCAGATTGGCCGATTTTAGGTCAATCTGCCCCCAAGGGGGCAGAAACCACTAGGCACCGGGGATTTGTTTTTTGGCGCCAATGTCACGCAGGGGGAGCGACCCCGTAGGCAAGGGTCGCTCCCGGGGGGGGGGTGGGGGTTGGGGGGGTCAAATTTATTTTAGGCCATTTCTGCCCCCCCTAGGGGCAGATCGGCCTATTATCAGGCCGAACTGCCCCCAGAGGGGGGCAGAACCCCCAGGGCACCAGGGCAATTTTTTTTTGGGTGTTTTTTTTTTGTTTTCTTTTTTTTTTCGAGATGGGGAGCGACCCATCAGGCAAGGGTCGCTCCCCTGGGGGGCAACTTGTATTTAGGCCATTTCTGCCCCCCTTGGGGGCAGATTGGCCGATTTTAGGTCAATCTGCCCCCAAGGGGGCAGAAACCACTAGGCACCAGGGATTTGTTTTTTGTCGCCAATGTCACGCAGGGGGAGCGACCCCGTAGGCAAGGGTCGCTCCCGGGGGGGGGGGTGGGGGTTGGGGGTTCAAATTTATTTTAGGCCATTTCTGCCCCCCCTGGGGGCAGATCGGCCTATTATTAGGCCAAACTGCCCCCAGGGGGGGGCAGAACCCTCTAGGCACCAGGGCACATTTTTTTTGTGTGTTTTTTTTTTGTTTGTTTGTTTTTTTTCGAGATGGGGAGCGACCCATCAGGAAAGGGTCGCTCCCCTGGGAGGCAAATTGTATTTAGGCCATTTCTGCCCCCCTTGGGGGCAGATTGGCCGATTTTAGGTCAATCTGCCCCCAAGGGGGTAGAAACCACTAGGCACCTGGGATTTGTTTTTTGGCGCCAATGTCACGCAGGGGGAGCGACCCCGTAGGCAAGGGTCGCTCCCGGGGGGGGGGTGGGGGTTGGGGGGTCAAATTTATTTTAGGCCATTTCTGCCCTCCCTAGGGGCAGATCGGCCTATTATCAGGCCGAACTGCCCCCAGAGGGGAGCAGAACCCTCAGGGCACCAGGGCAATTTTTTTTTTTGTGTTTTTTTTTTGTTTGTTTGTTTTTTTCGAGATGGGGAGCGACCCATCAGGCAAGGGTCGCTCCCCTGGGGGGCAACTTGTATTTAGGCCATTTCTGCCCCCCAAGGGGGCAGAAACCACTAGGCACCTGGGATTTGTTTTTTGGCGCCAATGTCACGCAGGGGTAGCGACCCCGTAGGCAAGGGTCGCTCCAGGGAAGGGGTGGGGGCTGGGGGGGCAAATTTATTTTAGGCCATTTCTGCCCCCCCTGCTCTGTTTTCTGTGATATGTCCACGTTGTGCTTTGGGGCATATCCTGTCGCGGGCGCTAGGCCTACCCACACAAGTGAGGTATCATTTTTATCGGGAGACGTGGGGGAACGCTGGGTGGAAGGAAATTTGTGGCTCCTCTCAGATTCCAGAACTTTCTGCCACAGAAATGTGAGGAACATGTGTTTTTTTAGCCAAATTTTGAGGTTTGCAAAGGATTCTGGGTAACAGAACCTGGTCCGAGCCACACAAGTCACCCCTCCTTGGATTCCCCTAGGTCTCTAGTTTTCAGAAATGCACAGGTTTGGTAGGTTTCCCTAGGTGCCGGCTGAGCTAGAGGCCAAAATCTACAGGTAGTCACTTTGCTAAAAACAGCTCTGTTTTCTGTGATATGTCCACGTTGTGTTTTGGGGCATATCCTGTCGCGGGCGCTAGGCCTACCCACACAAGTGAGGTATCATTTTTATCGGGAGACGTGGGGGAACGCTGGGTGGAAGGAAATTTGTGGCTCCTCTCAGATTCCAGAACTTTCTGCCACAGAAATGTGAGGAACATGTGTTTTTTTAGCCAAATTTTGAGGTTTGCAAAGGATTCTGGGTAACAGAACCTGGTCCGAGCCACACAAGTCACCCCTCCTTGGATTCCCCTAGGTCTCTAGTTTTCAGAAATGCACAGGTTTGGTAGGTTTCCCTAGGTGGCGGCTGAGCTAGAGGCCAAAATCTACAGGTAGTCACTTTGCTAAAAACAGCTCTGTTTTCTGTGATATGTCCACGTTGTGTTTTGGGGCATATCCTGTCGCGGGCGCTAGGCCTACCCACACAAGTGAGGTATCATTTTTATCGGGAGACGTGGGGGAATGCTGGGTGGAAGGAAATTTGTGGCTCCTCTCAGATTCCAGAACTTTCTGCCACAGAAATGTGAGGAACATGTGTTTTTTTAGCCAAATTTTGAGGTTTGCAAAGGATTCTGGGTAACAGAACCTGGTCCGAGCCCCGCAAGTCACCCCTCCGTGGATTCCCCTAGGTCTCTAGTTTTCAGAAATGCACAGGTTTGGTAGGTTTCCCTAGGTGGTGACTGAGCTAGAGGCCAAAATCTACAGGTAGTCACTTTGCTAAAAACAGCTCTGTTTTCTGTGATATGTCCACGTTGTGTTTTGGGGCATATCCTGTCGCGGGCGCTAGGCCTACCCACACAAGTGAGGTATCATTTTTATCGGGAGACGTGGGGGAACGCTGGGTGGAAGGAAATTTGTGGCTCCTCTCAGATTCCAGAACTTTCTGCCACAGAAATGTGAGGAACATGTGTTTTTTTAGCCAAATTTTGAGGTTTGCAAAGGATTCTGGGTAACAGAACCTGGTCCGAGCCACACAAGTCACCCCTCCTTGGATTCCCCTAGGTCTCTAGTTTTCAGAAATGCACAGGTTTGGTAGGTTTCCCTAGGTGGCGGCTGAGCTAGAGGCCAAAATCTACAGGTAGTCACTTTGCTAAAAACAGCTCTGTTTTCTGTGATATGTCCACGTTGTGTTTTGGGGCATATCCTGTCGCGGGCGCTAGGCCTACCCACACAAGTGAGGTATCATTTTTATCGGGAGACGTGGGGGAGCGCTGGGTGGAAGGAAATTTGTGGCTCCTCTCAGATTCCAGAACTTTCTGCCACAGAAATGTGAGGAACATGTGTTTTTTTAGCCAAATTTTGAGGTTTGCAAAGGATTCTGGGTAACAGAACCTGGTCCGAGCCACACAAGTCACCCCTCCTTGGATTCCCCTAGGTCTCTAGTTTTCAGAAATGCACAGGTTTGGTAGGTTTCCCTAGGTGGCGGCTGAGCTAGAGGCCAAAATCTACAGGTAGTCACTTTGCTAAAAACAGCTCTGTTTTCTGTGATGTGTCCACGTTGTGTTTTGGGGCATATCCTGTCGCGGGTGCTAGGCCTACCCACACAAGTGAGGTATAATTTTTATCGGGAGACGTGGGGGAACGCTGGGTGGAAGGAAATTTGTGGCTCCTCTCAGATTCCAGAACTTTCTGCCACAGAAATGTGAGGAACATGTGTTTTTTTAGCCAAATTTTGAGGTTTGCAAAGGAGTCTGGGTAACAGAACCTGGTCCGAGCCACACAAGTCACCCCTCCTTGGATTCCCCTAGGTCTCTAGTTTTCAGAAATGCACAGGTTTGGTAGGTTTCCCTAGGTGGCGGCTGAGCTAGAGGCCAAAATCTACAGGTAGTCACTTTGCTAAAAACAGCTCTGTTTTCTGTGATGTGTCCACGTTGTGTTTTGGGGCATATCCTGTCGCGGGCGCTAGGCCTACCCACACAAGTGAGGTACCATTTGTATCGGGAGACTTGGGGGAACATAGATTAGCAAAACAAGTACTATTGCCCCTTGTCTTTCTCTACATTTTTTCCTTCCAAATATAGGAGTGTGTGTAAAAAAGACATCTATTTGAGAAATTCCCTGTAATTCACGTGCTACTATGGTCACCCCGGAATTCAGAGATGTGCAAATAACCACTGCTCCTCAACACCTTATCTTGTGCCCTTTTTGGAAATGCAAAGGTTTTCTTGATAGCAATTTATTACTCCTTATATTTCAGCAAATGAATTGCTGTATACCCGGTATAGAATGAAAACGCACTGCAGGGTGCAGCTCATTTATTGGCTCTGGGTTCCTCGGGTTCTTGATGAACCTACAAACCCTATATATCCCCGCAACCAGAGGAGTCCAGCAGACGTAACGGTATATTGCTTTCGATAATCTGACATTGCAGGGAAAAGTTACAGAGTAAAACGTAGAGAAAAATTTATGGTTTTTTCACCTCAATTTCAATATTTTTCTTTTTCAGCTGTTATTTTCTGTAGGAAACCCTTGTAGGATCTACACAAATGACCCCTTGCTGAATTCAGAATTTTGTCTACTTTTCAGTACTTTTCAAACTTAGGTTTCTGGGATCCAGCATTGGTTTCATGACCATTCCTGTCACTGACTGGAAGGAGGCTGAAAGCACAAAAAATTGCACAAATGGGGTATGCCCCAGTAAAATGCCAAAATTGTGTTGAAAAATTGGGTTTTCTGATTCAAGTCTGCCTGTTCCTGAAAGCTGGGAAGCTGCTGAGTTTAGCACCGCAAACCCTTTGTTGATGCCATTTTCAGGGGAAAAACCACAAGCCTTCTTCTGCAGCCACTTTTTCCAATTTTTTTGAAAAAAACGAAATTTTCACTGTATTTTGGCCAATTTCTTGGCCTCCTTCAGGGGAACCCACAAAGTCTGGGTACCTCTAGAATCCCTAGGATGTTGGAAAAAAAGGACGCAAATTTGGCTTGGTTAGCTTATGTGGACAAAAAGTTATGAGGGCCTAAGCGCGAACTGCCCCAAATAGGCAAAAAAAGGCCTGGCACAGGAGGGGGAAAAGGCCTGGCAGCGAAGGGGTTAAAGGGTGAGAGATGAGCATCATTATGATTTGGTGGTTCATTGGAAGATAGCCACCAGATTAGAGGTTTATACAAGCAGAGCAAAGCAGGATCTACCAGTATAAAAACACCCTTTTGCTAACTCTAAATAGAGTTAAAGAATCACAAATTTAGCAGGACCAAAACATCACAAAGTTATGCTGATGTTCCACTACTCTAAACTCTAAGTGAGGCCCCTAGTTTCATACCTGTCTTTGCTACTGATGCTTTGAAACTGCCAACATGTGGTATGCCGTACTAAAAAAAAAAAATATTATCTGATACACAGCAACGCATCTTTCATTAGAGTAGTGCAGGTTGGTAGTAGTCAAGGCATATCCAATTGACGCCAGACGAAGAGAAAAAATGCTGCAACCCCTCCATTGTTGCATGTCAGATAGTTTTGCATTTAACAAAACACAAACTTGTATGTGTACACACATGCACACACCATACACACACACACATGCACATACACACAAACACACATATTAAACAATTACCACACCACATAAATCTCAAATCATGTATAACATATTGTCTCTTACTGCTGGTAAGTTCTCTTTTTTTTCACATTCTATTTCTCAAACCGCTAACTACTCAAGGGCTCTTTTCTAGGTAGTCCTCAATCTCATCAATCTGCCCATTGTCAACAAGACTATTACGTCTCACAAGCCGTTTGCGACAATTTGGCCTCTTTTTTCATAAAAAAGATCCAAATGAGTAAGGAGGAGGTTTTCTCCTTTGTTACTTTCCTAAAGTTGGGTTACCCTCATAATGTATATCCAATCAGGACAAAAAGTTTGTTACACCTGCTTCTACCTGTATTCTTGATGACTGTTTTCATCGGGCACTGTCCATTGACAACGGATGAAAGGGGTTTCAGACCCCTTGTAAAGAATTCAAACTGAGACCTCCCAGGGCGGAAGCTCACTGTAAGCTGTAGTGGTTGCCAGTTTGTAGAGAAACCATTTGTCCCATAAGGAGCAGGGTCCATACTGACTTTGGGAGCAAAAGAATAATGGGTTGGGATACTACCCTGAGCGACTGCCAGTGGTTAGAAAATTTGCAGGCATTCCTCCCATCACCATTTGAGTGTTTTTTTGAATCACCCTAAGTTGTAGTGGTATGCCCAGATGATAGTCCGGTGCTCGCTGCATCACTGTACTCAGCGATGAAGCGGTTCAGAGAGGACCTGGCATGGCAGTTTGGGCTGGCCTGTTACCATGAGGAGCAGGGTCTACACTGATTTGCATATGACTAGGTCCAAACTAAGATGCATGGTAACCAAACTAACAATAGGTTGGGGTGCTACGCTGAGTGAATGCCATTGGATAGACAAATTGCAAGAATCCCTCTCACAGCCATTTGTGTGTTTAAAAAAAGAGTTAGCCTAAACATATTAACAACATTGCTGAATTTTGGGAGTGTTGTGTTGCTTAAAAGAACAGACAACTTTACAAATTCGGTAAAAAGTATATTATTATAGAACTATAGCACCACACAGTAGGCATGACACAAAGGCATGACACATGTGTAAACTCGACGACACTCTGAATTACTAACACATAATAGGAACAAGTAACTAAGTTTGACGTTTCATAGTAAATATCTTGCTTTGTGTTTTACCCTCATGTCATCTGTAAGCTGGATAGTTTCCTTTCCGTAAGTAATCTCTATGGATTTCATGCAGTTCTGTTTTGGGGCCATTGTACAAGAGCCACTGTGGAGGATAGCTTCGAGTCCCTTCTCTTTGTCACTGAACAATACATAGGAGCAGTTTCCAATCAGCTTAAAGTCGAGGCCATCAAATGTTACAATGTGTCTTGTTGAACTGCCCATGCACATGCCTGCAAAGAGAAAAAAAAAAGTATATAAAAAAACTATGAATGTATGTTCCCTTGAAAATACCAGGATGCGTAACAGTAATAAGAGGCTGCCACCACCACCATGACTGAGTAGCAGGATCATAAAAGCGGGAAGCAAAATAAAAACAAAATGTGCTTGTGCTACGAATGAAGGTGCTCACCTACCTAATTAGTGCTGGCATAGTGTTCAAGGGAAAGGCATATTCAGCAAGAAGAAAACCCTTTTTTAGTGTGCTGCACGTGCGCAGACCTGAAACAAGCATTTGTAAAGCCAGTCGGTTCTGGCGATGCTTGCCAGTCATTGGTTATTTTGTTTTGTCATGGTTCTTGCTATATGTTATAATGAGGAAATTCCAAAAGAAAACCCATCGGCTGAAAGTAAAAATATATTTTTTGATTTAAAAAAGCACATATCAGCATAGTAGTCCGTGACACTAACTACCCCGATCCCTGACCCCCAAAAACAAAACTACCCCGCCCCACCCCAAAAACAAAACTACACCGACCCCCGCCCCAAAACCCAAACTACTGCCACCCCCAAAAACAAACTACCCCGACCCCAGCCCCAAAAACCAAACTACCCCTATCCTCCCACCCCTAAAAACCAAACCACCCCGACCCCAGCCCCCAAAAACCAAACTAACCCGATCCCCACCACAAAAACAAAACTACCCGCCCCCAAAAACCAAACTACCCCACCCCCGAAATACCCCTATCACCGACCCCCCAAAAACAAAACTACCCCACCCGAAAACAAAGGTACCCCGGCCCCCAGACCTAAAAAAAAAAGCTACCCTGACCCCCCAACCCCAGCTCCTAAAAACCCCTGATCCCCCTACCCAAACCCTAAAAACAGAAATGCCCCGATCTCCCCGCCCCTAAAAACCAGAACTACCCCGATCCCCATCCTTGCTCCTAAAAAAACAAACTACCCGACCCCACCAACCCCACTCCAAGCCCTTAATCCACCACTCACCCCTAAAAACTATCCCCAAACCTGCCCCAGCCCCACTTACCTGACCATGTCCTCTCTCGATGCATTCTCCCTTTTTCTCGGCCTTAACCACTCATGTGCATTATTCAGCACATGCATGGTTAAGCCAGAGAAAAAGGGAGACGTTGAGAACACATGCGTGGTTCCGCTTGTTCTGGACGTTTCCCAACATTAATATATCCCTTCATACGCTCTAATGTCTTGAGATCTGTCTCTCATCATATCATTTCCAGTCACCTCCCCCAAATCTTATCATATTTCTGTGGACACCCCATGTCAATGTAGACCGTGTGGTCCAGGATGGCACGTATATTTGTTCCCCATTTCCGCTCCCATAGGCTGGGGGAGGGGGTCTGCTTTCCCTTTCCTTGCCATTGAGTGTGTTTGCTGGTCTATTTCCACCCATTTCATCCACGAGCCCCTGCAGATCAACCTTGGGTTTCATATCTATTATTTGTCCTATGAACTCTTGAAGGTACTGCTGGACTATTGCCGAGTAAGGTCTTATGTCTAAACAGCACAAATCATTTGCATCATGGTTCCCCTTTCCTTGTGACAGCTGGTGCGGAGTGGTAAAAAGGCTAACTTTATTTTGGAGAGTTTCTCTGGAGTGTACTATGTTCTGTGTAGGTAATAGAGTAGAATGAGCGAGATGAGATTGCCAGAGTATTGGGAGCCATCTTGGCTTCTCTTCATTCATAATCATCAAGCTCACCAATATCCACATCCCAGTAAGATCTCAGTTAAGCCACCAGATCTGGGGTGCTAACAACCAGAGCACGGTATAATCTTGAAATGACACCTTCCACTTATACATAGCATGGGAACACATTAGAAAAGACAGAACATCGGCTCTAGAGGTTTTTGATGCCTTTACTAAAATGTCCAAATTCACCCCTCATAAAACCCCTAAGGGGCTTGTCAGACCCTAATTCATTTTATATTATTATGATAAGGTGACACATAAAGGGTAAAACATCTATTACCCTCAGAGGTTGACTTGGACCTTTTGACTCAGACAGGAGTGTGTTTAAATTACTGTCTCGAATTGATTCTGTTGATTATTTGATGTGATATTTGAAGTTCATTGATTTTTGGGGGTGGGGGATCGGGGTAGTTTAGTTTTTGGGGGTAGTGAGGCATGGGAATCGGGGTAGCTAGGTACTTCTGGGCCTTAGAGCAGGTGTGGGAGTCGTATGCTAGTACCACGCATGCTGTTACAACACATGCCTTTATTAGGCATGCTTTTACAGCGAAAAATCGTTATAAAGGCATGTGTGGTAAAGGCATTTGTGGTAACAACGCGGTTGTTGTTCTGACCGGGTTGTTCAGGCATGCGTGGTTCCAGCATTCATTGTTCCATTATACATTCATTCAAGTCAGCTAATTACATTTATTAATTCAACCTGGAAGACTGTAAACTATAAAGTTCTCCAAAATGTCACTGCTTGTACTTATACTCATCTTTGAAAATAAGAACACGATTTTAAAACAAATGAAGGTGCTGACACCTTCTTATGTGTACAGCAGGTGAAGCGCACCTTGTCAGAGAATGCACCTAGGATCTGGAATGCCCTTCCAAACCATGTATGACTTGCTCTGTCTTTGCAAATTTTCAAAGTCAAACTAAAGGACGACCTATGTCACTTACCTTAACCTTGCTCACTTTGTTCATGCCAGCTGATGATACTAACTTGACAATCTGTCATATGCATCACTAACAGCCGTATAACAAATTCTGATCACCATGCAGAAGTTCAAGTGAGCTCCATTTCTCCATTATGTACTAACCCCAACCCTCACCTCTACCCCACAACTGTTGCTACAAATGGATATCTTTTGTGTATCCTAGGGTTATACTGATGGCAATCACAAATATATATATTTGTCACCTGCTTTACTTATGCACTTATTATGTAATTCGTCTTCAACTTGCACGTGTTGTGCATGTTCTTTTCCGTTGCGCACTGTCATTCTTTAGTGTGTAGCAGCACTATAATAAAAACGTTTAGCCTTACCCGAGTATGTTCAAGCTCTGGGTTAAATAACTGTCTCTGGCACCCGTCTTTGAATATCCGCCAGGAGACCTACAGACACGCATGACTTGGTAGGCAGTGGTCTGCCACTCTACCAGAGCTCACCGTGTGCATCGCTCTGACTTCCACTCTTGCTTTTTTTTCGCCTAAGTGCTCCAGCAGCTATTTCGCTCTCCACTAGGTTAAGCCTGTTATATTCCTCATTCAAACAGTAGGATTTTGAGTGTTTTACTATATTGGGGTGGTTTTCAATCGTTCGAAAGAAGTAGATAGAGTCCAAGAGCGTTGCAACTACAAACTTAAAGAGCACGCGCCACACACAGGAAGGCTTTTTCGGAAGGGAGAAACCCAAGATTGCATTTACAAGCTGATCACAGAGAACGCGTGGCCCACAGGTAAACCGGACGCAATTCAGTTATGGTATAAGAGACAAGACAAAAAGATTTAATGCAAATTATTTTTTTCCACAGTATGCGCGTGCTGTTGACATACATTGGGGTGATTGTATCCAGCGGCCCGAGACAAAAACAAGTTGTACAGTATGATGCTCCACCAATTGAGGCTTGGAGAGTTGTGAGTAAAGCTTGAATTAAACGTTTATTGCTTTATAACAATAGGAAGAAAGATATTTTCTTCAGAATCTTTAGGAAGTGAAAGCATGTGGCAATGGTTCAGTAAACTAGTGAGGCTAGAGTGATTGTGTCCTCCGAACTGAAACCAAGGTTTCTTACAGAGGTCTTAGGTATTGGCGAAGTCCCAAAATCGAAAGGCCACCCACTGTCGGACCAGATGGTGTTTGAGTGGCATGGAATTAGCAGTTCTGTTTTGTCCATATTGAGTTTTAAGGCATTACCAACAACACAGTTGGTGGCTGCTGATAGCCGCTTTTTAAATGAACCCGGGTTAGAGTTTGCATCCCCATCAATATATATGATGTCTTGGGTATCATTTGGGTATATTATGAAGACGTGGCCACATGAGTGGATGAAATGGGCCTACAGTGCTACCCAGATATGAAACAGGGTGTCACACAAGAACAAGGCTTGAAGTACTCCATGTTTGATTAATTTGACTTCAGAAAAGAAAGAGGTGGCTTTTAACACTTGAATCCCATTAAGTAGATAGGAGGAGATCGAATTTAAGGCCACCCCTCTGATATCAAGGGTACCAATAGAAGGCATGACAAGGCTGGGTGAAGACGACGCAAGCTTACTCATTCCCAGATTTAGAGCACAAGCAGGGCATGGTAGTGGGGATCCTAGTTTAATCCAAAGTGTCAATCAGTGAGACGCTCAGGAGAAAAGTTAAACTGAAGGATCGGTAAAGCATTGAAATATATTATATTTGCTGACTGAGCTGAGGGACTCGAAATAGGTTTTAATATTCAAACAGGTATATTTTTTTCTAAGCTAGTTTGTTGCTTATCTAATTGGGTTTGAAAATATTTTAGTGAGTACAGCTTAATTTGAGAGAAGAATTAACAACGTTAAATGTATGTTTCCTTAGTTTGGGGTTGAAGAAGATTTTCTCTGAAAGGTTACTAGATCTTGTTAAATGTCAAACTTTTCTAAATGTCAAACTTTTTTTTTGTTTATAATGACAGAGAACAGATAGGGAGGCAGATTTTCAGTCATATTTGTAATACCTTCTACATGACCATTCTAGTTTCTTACATGATTTGTTACCAACTTTAGTTCTTCGAGAACCAAATCTTCATCCAGTGGAAACAGGGAATCTTAACTGGAGCTACCTCATCTACAGCCTTATTTAACCAACTGTGCACTGTGTCATTACGCGAGTGGTCATCAGAAAACGTGATTCTATAGTCATGTATAGTGAAGTATGATGCATTTGACAAGGTCACTTGTACTGATACTGCATAGTGATTTGTAACATCGCTACATCACCGGCTGTTCCTTGCTTGTATGTTCCTGCACTGGCCTACCTCTAGTGAACACTCTCCATACAACACAGTGTACCAGCCAAATACCATTTGTCCTTCCTTGCTTCACTACACCTCACTGCCTTCTGTTCTACATCCTGCTTCTGTTGTTACTTGAAGGTCATCACCCAGGCATGAATTTAAGGCACAGTAGTTAGGATAACTAGATGGCCATGTTCATTCACTGTGACCCCCATCTACTGACCAAATCACAGTGCTCACTAACAAATGATTAAATATCTGATAATCCACCACACTAAACTGTGGTCATTGCTCACTATGCCACAGTTGAAGTACATCTCTGGTCTTCATGATCAGCACCTACAAATACATCCAGCTCTTCTCCACAATCCTGTGCACATTCACAAGCAGCATCTGTCTAGTGCATTGAAACTTTACCAGTCACTGTACAACTTAATGAGGCATGTTTTACAGAGTGTCTGATCAGGCCACATCTCTAGACCATACACAGATCACTTACCCATAGTGCACCTACTGAACTGACAGTCACACCATATCAGGCTCCACACGCCTCTTCCATTGTAGTACTAAGAGTGAATACCCAGCATCTTCCTATAACATTTTTGCACATGCATCTGACAATCTATGCTGCTACATTCTCTTTGCAATATATCTGAAAAACCTCTTCTGAATTCGCCCAAACATGATCTCTCTACATGTAGGCCACACCAATCAACACCCATCTGATCGACAAAGGCCTCATCAGAGCAATGAGGAAACTGGGCTTTCTGTGGTCACACTGTTTGCAAGAATGGGCAATATAAAAGGCAATGTCAATCTCATTTCTTCCTCCCTTGCTTTCAGCACACTGGTTTCCAGGTAACGTAAGTCCCTAATGCAGCAAAGTTTGTACCAGGGCCATCACCATCTATGTTTTGGGCACTCATTTATTGGTTGAGGGTGGAGCGGGAATCATCTATCTCTTCAGAGAAGATACGTACTGGGTGATAATAATACACAGGAACACTGAAAACCAGCATTGCACTTGTGTCATTTTATGCATCGATCCATGAATACAATATGAGTAATCAGATTTTAAAAAGTAAAATACCCCCACAGAAATGTAAGTAAGGTTAAGCATCATGGACAGGACATCTTCAAGTCCTTTGCTCATCTAACAAACCTGAGTGTTTGAAAATAAAGATTACTGACAGCATTTTCGTGATGCACAGCATCAATGGCTCCGAATAGATAAATGTGAATAAATCTACTTAAGGATCTCTGTAATACTTACAAGGGCAAGTCCATCGGCAGCCACAGGTTTCTTCAATTTTTATAGCAGGGAGATTATTGTGACAGGTAGGCTTTGGAATCTTCTCACAGTTGACTTTGTGGCTTTCAAGAACTGTATGGCCACCTGGCAAACAAGTCACACTGTGACACTTATCAGATAATGTCCATTTGTCACCAGGCTATGGGTATTTGAAAAAGGATGAAAACATATATGTCAGCAACATTAAAATGTCTCTCAGCAAGATATTTTCTGCATAAACCAGACTCCCACAGGTAAAAATTATATGAAATGGCATGAGGCAATTTTCTGGGAAATCTCGTGAATTTGTGGGAAATTCTGAAAATTTGTCAAGTTTGCTTGTGCCATTTAATTTCTACGCAGGTCTACTAGAGTTCAATAAAATTCTAATGAAAAAAACAAGAACTATTCTGCTGCTTGGATAGGCAGTAGGTTAATTTATTATTGTCAATCTTGGGAGATGCCCACACTTAGATGAAGCCCTCAGTAGGAATCTATCCGCAAATAGAAATCTACATCTTACTAAAATCTGAACAAAACTATTAAATATCTTAGTGTGTCATGTGACCTGATTGCATAGTCAAGTGGCTTTTAATTGGGGGACCCATGAGGACCCCTATAGGTCCTGGATACCTACTCACAATGTTCATGAATCTTTAGAAAATTAAATATGCAGGCAACTTATAAAGCATATTGTATATTTTGAACAATTTAAAATGCTTTGTAAATGTGAAAGAATTTTAAATTGGAATCTAAAAATTAAGTATGTATTATTTATTTGTGGGAGCAGCGTAAGTACAAACAACTGCCCCACAATGTCAATTATCCATCTGACACTAATAGGACAGAACCTAGTAAAATACTTCAAAGCCTAGTTGCCATCTTTATGACCTCTACCACCAATAATGTGTCATAGCTATGGCTGCCTCCTCTTATGACAACATTGTTATGGGTTGGTATGAGAGGTAGAATGCCTGGAATGAGAAACTGCATCTAGGGTACCATAAGGTTATTGTCTGGTACCGTTTTATTTATGACATTTTCTTTATATGCAATGGTATGGAGGCTGCGTTAAAAGAATAATGTACCTTTATAAACTCCAACGCATTAAATGTAGAGTTATCTCTAGAATATAACTTCACTCACATAACCTTTTTGGATCTTGTGCTGTATGTGAAAGATCAAGTCTTAGACAGTAGATCTTATGGAAAACCCACCTCCATCTACATTATTTTATACTTTAGCTTGAGTTATCCATTTAAAGAGAAATTAAATATTCCATATGGTGATTTTTTAAAGACAGAAATGCAACTGTAGTGTAGTTGTGACTGATAACCAACAAGCACAAGAAACAGTGCTGAGATTCCCCAAACGAGTTATCCCACTAAGACTTTGAATACAGCATTGAATACAGCTGTAAAGATCAAGAGGGTATCCCTACAACTGGATAAAACTCCCAAAACTAAGAAGAAATCTCTCTCCTTAGGTAGACAGATATGTTTCATCACAACAGTTTGTGCTGAAAATAATAAGAGATTTAATCTTATCTCAACACTGCAATGGTCTCAAGTTAGATAAGGAACTCAGCGGGCTCATGTTTGAATGACTTTTAATTGCTTTTAGAAGGGCTAATACCCTCAAGAATATTTTGAGTCCTAGTGACACAGTTCAGTAAATTGAGAAGAAACTAACTGGCAGGTGGCTATAGATGTGGAGGATGTGTAAGTTGCAATAATGGTCAAGCTAAAAACTGTGAGGTGTTATAATTATAATAATTCTAAGATGTTTAAGATCAAAACCTTTATGAATTGTAATATCACTCATTGTGTGCATATGGTGACTTGTATGAGTTCTTTACAATATATTGGTTCATTAGAGCACTCAAAGAAAGGTTGAAGGAACATATCAATGCCATACATAATGAGGACACTAAATTACCCACAGCTATACATATTAAGGAACAACATTAACATCAGGCAGATTTCGTTGATGAGTACTGACCACATAGCTTAACACCATAGAGGGGATAGGGAACTCACTCTGCAATGTTAAGAAAATTGGTGAATTAATAAGCTTCAAACAGTTAAACATGGTTTGAATATAGATCAGGAATTGTATACTACTTTCTGACACCTTTCATCTAGTGCTATTGAAAGTCTGAATTTTCTTGTCAGGGACCTGACAGCATGGATATATATTCATTGTGCAACTAACAAGAGATGTTCAGCTGGATGACATTCATCTATTGAGTACTGTGGGTACTGGCATAGTGTGAGATATAAATAATAATTTTCTGTTGTGATGTAATTAAGTTGAAGCATCACCTTCGTAGCATGTATTTAAAGTTTACATTGCTGGAGTTTATTTCCATATTGTCAGAATTAGCCTCAGACAAATTGATTTACCCATTATCATTTATATGCTATTGGTGCTTTCTTCCGTTTTCCCTTAGGGTTGTAGTATTTGTGGTATTCTTAATATGTAACTGGAATGAGGTAGAAATACATTTCTGAGTCACAGAAGTATTGAGTTATAACAACAGTGACATATATCTCACAATGGAGCACAGGATTACCAGGGTTCGAGATTTGGGTCATTTTTCTTTCACTTTTGCATTATTCAATTTGGTCCACACTGGTAGATTTATAATTTATCATAGTAGCGATATTGGTTCCTTTTTTCCGTTTGGTTCTGGGGAACTCAGCCATCTTTAACAGAAGTGGAGCTAGCCCGATAGAGAACAGTGATCCTGGGCTCTGTATTCTGTGTATTTTCTTTTACGGCCTTACAAGGTTTTAGATTTGTTCTTTGTTTTTTTGAGTGTTGTGAAGGTATGACAGAACCCAGTTGTAATGGCAGTGCAAAGGTAAAGACCTGGGGTTCAGTAATAGAATATTTAGGGTTTGAAACTAAGGTCTTCATATATAAATGTTTTCTTTATAATGAGATATTTTGCGTATTTTTAGATTGAACATTTGGTTTTAAAACTACGTGTTTCTAAATATAATTGAAACATTTTATAGTAAGTATTTTGGTGCAAAAGACTTAGGGGGTCATTCTGACCCTGGCGGCCGGTGGCCGTCAGGGCCACCGACCACGGGAGCACCGCCAACAGGCTGGCGGTGCTCCCACGAGCATTCTGACCGCGGCGGTTCAGCCGCGGTCAGAAGCGGCAAGTCGGCGGGCTCCCGCCGACTTACCGCTGCTCGGGGGAATCCTTCATGGCGGCGGAGCGCGCTCCGCCGCCATGAGGATTCTGACAGCCCCTACCGCCATCCTGTTCATGGCGGGAAACCCGCCATGAACAGGATGGCGGTAAGGGGTGCCGTGGGGCCCCTGGGGGCCCCTGCCGTGCCCATGCCAATGGCATGGGCACGGCAGGGGCCCCCGTAAGAGGGCCCCGCAAAGTATTTCAGTGTCTGCCTTGCAGACACTGAAATACGCGATGGGTGCAACTGCACCCGTCGCACCCCTGCAACTACGCCGGCTCAATTCTGAGCCGGCGTCCTCGTTGCAGGGGCATTTCCTCTGGGCCGGCGGGCGCTCTTTTGGAGAGCGCCCGCCGGCCCAGAGGAAATGTCTGAATGGCCGCCGCGGTCTTTTGACCGCGGTGCGGTCATTTGGCGGCGGTACTATGGCGGACGGCCTCCACCGTCCGCCATAGTCAGAATCACCCCCTTATTGTGTTTAATGGTGAAGTGATATCTTTAGAGGAACAGAGATAAGCCAGACTACGAGTTTCCTATTGGCTCATTTTAATTTTTTAGTCATGGAAGAAGTAGCCAGTCAAATGCTAATTGCTTTGTATATTACATAATTGTTGGAGTTATAAAAGATTGAACTGAGTCTAAGCGTCTTTTATCGACATTTGAGAAAAAATGCTAGCTGTCATATGGTATGTGTCATGAGGGTGTAATAATATCTAGAAATTTAGTTTGTAACTTCATTGGGTTAACTTGTAGCAGGCTGTTTTGATCTGGCTTTCTATATGTGGTGGGAGCATGGCTGAGGGCACAGCATTGTTTTATACTAGTTTACCACAAATGGCTCCCAAAACTTTGGCACAAGGGTGTCTAATTGTTGCACTCATCTCGCAAGAGCATTATCTAGTATGATTTAATGCCTATGATTGGATTTTGTTTCTTGCAGTAAGGGTGCAATATTTTGGAATGTCAACACGACCCAATAGAATGGTGGTACTGTTTTTTAGTTGATTTCTTCAAGCACTTGGGGAAGAAGAAGGAAGATGGAAGTCTTTTTGTGTAAAGGTAAAGGATAACTTTGAGAAGAAGCTTGAAATAGTTTACTCATATGTTAAGCATGCTTGTTGGTGCTCTTGTTCAGGTGTATAGAGAAAATTTACAGTATTGAGGATCATGTGTATTTTCATTTGTATGAGTGCTTTTGCGTCTATAGGTATGGGAGCAGTGTGCAAATGAAGGAAACTGCTACTTCCAATGTATATTTTTCTTCAATAAACATTTATATTGGTTCTCCTTAGCGTTTTATGGTAAGTTGTTTACACATTAAAGAGTTACAATTGTTGGAGTAAGGGATGTCACTAGCTTCAGCTATTTCCTGTTTCACGTATTCTTATATTCTTATATCGCTAGATTTATTCCTGATATATTAGTTTTGATTCTTTTTCTTCTTTTTTCTCCTTCTTAAATTTTTTTTGTCTTTTTCTTCTTTTCTGATGGCCATTGGGCCTGTTCTGACCTCCACTTTTCTTGGCTCTATATAGTTTGAGGACTGCAAGTTTAATATGCTATATGTGATATGATCTTGCAACTTGTATTACTATATGTAAGAGAAACCATTAAGGCGTTCTATTAGGTATTCTGCAGCCCCGAGGAAGCAGAATGTAAACACGAAACACGTTTTGGCACCTTCAGCATATGTGAAATTACAATTTTGTATTATAGATGTTTAGCATCTTCAGTAGTTGAGGCTTGACAAATCCACATTACGGATGTTCTATGAATTGAGATGTATTACTTTTGATATATGCCATTTTGAATATACATATGTATATATTGGTAACAGTTTGAAATGAGCCTTTTTTTCAATGAAAATACTTCACATACTTTACAACAGTAACATATAAGTGTGTAGTCTTGGTGATTTATCTTTTGATTGTGATCTTCTACTACTACTAATAACCCCTAATACAAAAAATTGAACCTAGTATGGACAATTGGTGCCCTCAATTTAAGAATGTGTATGTGGCAACAAAACAAGACCTTGCATTAAAAGCAAAGAAGACAAAGCAATTTGTAAAAGTCAACCATATTACATATTTTAGACATAAATCCACATTTTGAAAATCTTACACCCATTAAAATTAAAAATAAAATTTCGATTTTAGTGAATTAAATATTTTAAAGAATGTGTATATTTTTTCAATATTTTAGAGCATAACTTCATGGTTCACATTATAACAGAATTGGCAATGTTAATAGGTCTGTGTGAGATATTGGGCTCTTGGCTGAGGGGGGTGAAATCCTTACTCAAGCAGCAACCACACTCGGTGATTCACAAGCAAACCCCAAATTAACCTTTACTCAAACCTCTGGTAGCTTGGCACTGAGCAGTCAGTCAGGCTTAAATAGAGGCAGTGTGTAAAGTATTTATGCACCACTTTAAACAATAATAAAGTGAAAAAATTACACAAGAAAAATCCCACAACAATTTAGAAAAATAGAGTCGAATTTAAGAATTAAATCAAGACAAAGAACAAAAATCCAATAAGTAGAACCAGGAATATGCAATTTTAAAGATGTAAGTGAAAATAGCTCCAAAAAGCCCAAACTGTCACACCTGGGCATGCAAGACCTGCAGAAAGTGACAAGTTCAGCTCTAACCGATTGAGCGCAGGTTAGATACAGAGGCCAGGTTAGTCCAGCTGAAAGAATTACCTTCTAAGTTCAGTGGCAAGAGTTTCGTTCACAGTGGAATGGGCCACAAGGAGCAGAGAAAGAGCTGTGAGGGTCCATCGAGTAGCCAAACAGCTGGGCAGAGTAGGAAGTTGGCTCTGTATGTGCTATTTCAAAGTAAGGAATAGCATGCACAGAGTCCAAGGGTTCCCCTTAGAGGTAAAATAGTGGTAAAAAGAGATAATACTAATGCTCTTTTTGTGGTAGTGTGGTCGAGCAGTAGGCTTATCCAAGGAGTAGTGTTAAGCATTTGTTGTACATACACATAGACAATAAATGAGGTACACACACTCAGAGACAAATCCAGCCAATAGGTTTTGTTATAGAAAAATATCTTTTCTTAGTTTATTTTAAGAACCACAGGTTCAAATTTAACATGTAATATCTTGTTTGAAAAGTATTGCAGGTAAGTACATTAGGAACTTTGAATCATTTCAATTGCAGGTATACTTTTCAAGTTATTGACAAATAGCTACTTTAAAAGTGGACACTGCAATTTTCACAGTTCCTGGGGGAGGTAAGTTTTTGTTAGTTTTACCAGGTAAGTAAGACACTTACAGGGTTCAGTTCTTGGTCCAAGGTAGCCCACCGTTGGGGGTTCAGAGCAACCCCAAAGTCACCACACCAGCAGCTCAGGGCCGGTCAGGTGCAGAGTTCAAAGTGGTGCCCAAAACGCATAGGCTAGAATGGAGAGAAGGGGGTGCCCCGGTTCCGGTCTGCTTGCAGGTAAGTACCCGCGTCTTCGGAGGGCAGACCAGGGGGGTTTTGTAGGGCACCGGGGGGGACACAAGCCCACACAGAAATTTCACCCTCAGCAGCGCGGGGGCGGCCGGGTGCAGTGTAGAAACAAGCATCGGGTTTGCAATGTTAGTCTATGAGAGATCAACGGATCTCTTCAGCGCTGCAGGCAGGCAAGGGGGGGCTTCCTCGGGGAAACCTCCACTTGGGCAGGGGAGAGGGACTCCTGGGGGTCACTTCTCCAGTGAAAGTCCGGTCCTTCAGGTCCTGGGGGCTGCGGGTGCAGGGTCTTTTCCAGGCGTCGGGACTTAGGTTTCAGAGAGTCGCGGTCAGGGGAAGCCTCGGGATTCCCTCTGCAGGCGGCGCTGTGGGGGCTCAGGGGGGGCAGGTTTTGGTACTCACAGTCGTAGAGTAGTCCGGGGGTCCTCCCTGAGGTGTTGGTTCTCCACCAGCCGAGTCGGGGTCGCCGGGTGCAGTGTTGCAAGTCTCACGCTTCTTGCGGGGAGATTGCAGGGTCTTTAAAGCTGCTCCTTGAAACAAAGTTGCAGTCTTTTTGGAGCAGGTCCGCTGTCCTCGGGAGTTTCTTGTCTTTTTCGAAGCAGGGCAGTCCTCAGAGGATTCAGAGGTCGCTGGTCCCTTGGAAGGCGTCGCTGGAGCAGAGTTCTTTGGAAGGCAGGAGACAGGCCGGTGAGTTTCTGGAGCCAAGGCAGTTGTCGTCTTCTGGTCTTCCTCTGCAGGGGTTTTCAGCTAGGCAGTCCTTCTTCTTGTAGTTTGCAGGAATCTACTTTTCTAGGGTTCAGGGTAGCCCTTAAATACTAAATTTAAGGGCGTGTTTAGGTCTGGGGGGTTAGTAGCCAATGGCTACTAGCCCTGAGGGTGGGTACACCCTCTTTGTGCCTCCTCCCAAGGGGAGGGGGTCACAATCCTAACCCTATTGGGGGAATCCTCCATCTGCAAGATGGAGGATTTCTAAAAGTCAGAGTCACCTCAGCTCAGGACACCTTAGGGGCTGTCCTGACTGGCCAGTGACTCCTCCTTGTTGCTTTCTTTGTTCCCTCCAGCCTTGCCGCCAAAAGTGGGGGCCGTGGCCGGAGGGGGCGGGCAACTCCCCTAAGCTGGAGTGCCCTGCTGGGCTGTGACAAAGGGGTGAGCCTTTGAGGCTCACCGCCAGGTGTCACAGCTCCTGCCTGGGGGAGGTGTTAGCATCTCCACCCAGTGCAGGCTTTGTTACTGGCCTCAGAGTGACAAAGGCACTCTCCCCATGGGGCCAGCAACATGTCTCTGGTGTGGCAGGCTGCTGGAACTAGTCAGCCTACACAGACAGTCGGTTAAGTTTCAGGGGGCACCTCTAAGGTGCCCTCTGTGGTGTATTTTACAATAAAATGTACACTGGCATCAGTGTGCATTTATTGTGCTGAGAAGTTTGATACCAAACTTCCCAGTTTTCAGTGTAGCCATTATGGTGCTGTGGAGTTCGTGTTTGACAGACTCCCAGACCATATACTCTTATGGCTACCCTGCACTTACAATGTCTAAGGTTTTGTTTAGACACTGTAGGGGTACCATGCTCATGCACTGGTACCCTCACCTATGGTATAGTGCACCCTGCCTTAGGGCTGTAAGGCCTGCTAGAGGGGTGTCTTACCTATACTGCATAGGCAGTGAGAGGCTGGCATGGCACCCTGAGGGGAGTGCCATGTCGACTTACTCGTTTTGTCCTCACTAGCACACACAAGCTGGCAAGCAGTGTGTCTGTGCTGAGTGAGAGGTCTCCAGGGTGGCATAAGACATGCTGCAGCCCTTAGAGACCTTCCTTGGCATCAGGGCCCTTGGTACTAGAAGTACCAGTTACAAGGGACTTATCTGGATGCCAGGGTCTGCCAATTGTGGTTACAAAAGTACAGGTTAGGGAAAGAACACTGGTGCTGGGGCCTGGTTAGCAGGCCTCAGCACACTTTCAATTGTAAACATAGCATCAGCAAAGGCAAAAAGTCAGGGGGCAACCATGCCAAGGAGGCATTTCCTTACACAACCCCCCCCCAAACGAAAGAGGATGAGACTAACCTTTCCCAAGAGAGTCTTCATTTTCTAAGTGGAAGAACCTGGAAAGGCCATCTGCATTGGCATGGGCAGTCCCAGGTCTGTGTTCCACTATAAAGTCCATTCCCTGTAGGGAGATGGACCACCTCAACAGTTTAGGATTTTCACCTTTCATTTGCATCAGCCATTTGAGAGGTCTGTGGTCAGTTTGAACTAGGAAGTGAGTCCCAAAGAGGTATGGTCTCAGCTTCTTCAGGGACCAAACCACAGCAAAGGCCTCCCTCTCAATGGCACTCCAACGCTGCTCCCTGGGGAGTAACCTCCTGCTAATGAAAGCAACAGGCTGGTCAAGGCCATCATCATTTGTTTGGGACAAAACTGCCCCTATCCCATGTTCAGAGGCATCTGTCTGCACAATGAACTGCTTAGAATAATCTGGAGCTTTTAGAACTGGTGCTGAGCACATTGCTTGTTTCAGGGTGTCAAAGGCCTGTTGGCATTCCACAGTCCAGTTCACTTTCTTGGGCATTTTCTTGGAGGTGAGTTCAGTGAGGGCTGTCACAATGGATCCATATCCCTTCACAAACCTCCTGTAATACCCAGTCAAGCCAAGGAATGCCCTGACTTGAGTCTGGGTTTTTGGAGCTACCCAGTCCAGAATAGTCTGGATCTTGGGTTGGAGTGGCTGAACTTGGCCTCCACCTACAAGGTGGCCCAAGTAAACCACAGTTCCCTGCCCTATCTGGCATTTGGATGCCTTGATAGAGAGGCCTGCAGATTGCAGAGCCTTCAAAACCTTCTTCAGGTGGACCAGGTGATCCTGCCAGGTGGAGCTAAAGACAGCAATATCATCAAGATAAGCTGTGCTAAAGGACTCCAAACCAGCAAGGACTTGATTCACCAACCTTTGGAAGGTGGCAGGGGCATTCTTTAAACCAAAGGGCATAACAGTAAACTGATAATGCCCATCAGGTGTGGAGAATGCTGTTTTCTCTTTTGCTCCAGGTGCCATTTTTATTTGCCAGTACCCTGCTGTCAAGTCAAAGGTACTTAAGAATTTGGCAGCACCTAATTTATCTATTAGCTCATCAGCTCTAGGAATTGGATGAGCATCTGTCTTGGTGACAGAATTGAGCCCTCTGTAGTCCACAAAAAACCTCATCTCTTTCTTTCCATCTTTGGTGTGAGGTTTGGGGACTAAGACCACTGGGCTAGCCCAGGGGCTGTCAGAGCGCTCAATGACTCCCAATTCCAGCATCTTGTGGACTTCCACCTTGATGCTTTCCTTAACATGGTCAGACTGTCTAAAGATTTTGTTTTTGACAGGCATGCTGTCTCCTGTGTCCACATCATGGGTACACAGGTGTGTCTGACCAGGGGTTAAGGAGAAGAGTTCAGGAAACTGTTGTAGGACTCTCCTACAATCAGCTTGCTGTTGGCCAGAGAGGGTGTCTGAGTAGATCACTCCATCTACTGAGCCATCTTTTGGGTCTGATGACAGAAGATCAGGGAGAGGTTCACTCTCTGCCTCCTGATCCTCATCTGTTACCATCAACAGATTCACATCAGCCCTGTCATGGAAGAGTTTAAGGCGGTTCACATGGATCACCCTCTTGGGGCTCCTGCTTGTGCCCAGGTCCACCAGGTAGGTGACCTGACTCTTCCTTTCTAGTACTGGGTAAGGGCCACTCCATTTGTCCTGGAGTGCCCTGGGAGCCACAGGCTCCAGAACCCAGACTTTCTGCCCTGGTTGGAACTCAACCAGTGCAGCCTTTTGGTCATACCAAAACTTCTGGAGCTGTTGGCTGGCCTCAAGGTTTTTGGTTGCCTTTTCCATGTACTCTGCCATTCTAGAGCGAAGGCCAAGTACATAGTCCACTATGTCTTGTTTAGGCTCATGAAGAGGTCTCTCCCAGCCTTCTTTAACAAGAGCAAGTGGTCCCCTTACAGGGTGGCCAAATAGAAGTTCAAAGGGTGAGAATCCTACTCCCTTCTGTGGCACCTCTCTGTAAGCAAAAAGCAGACATGGCAAGAGGACATCCCATCTCCTTTTGAGTTTTTCTGGGAGCCCCATGATCATGCCTTTTAATGTCTTGTTGAATCTCTCAACCAAGCCATTAGTTTGTGGATGGTATGGTGTAGTGAATTTGTAAGTCACTCCACACTCATTCCACATGTGTTTTAGGTATGCTGACATGAAGTTGGTACCTCTGTCAGACACCACCTCCTTAGGGAAACCCACTCTGGTAAAGATACCAATGAGGGCCTTGGCTACTGCAGGGGCAGTAGTTGACCTAAGGGGAATAGCTTCAGGATACCTAGTAGCATGATCCACTACTACTAGGATATACATATTTCCTGAGGCTGTGGGAGGTTCTAGTGGACCAACTATGTCCACACCCACTCTTTCAAAGGGGACCACCACCACTGGAAGTGGAATGAGGGGGGCCTTTGGGTGCCCACCTGTCTTACCACTGGATTGACAGGTGGGGCAGGAGAGGCAAAACTCCTTAACCTTCTGGGACATATTGGGCCAGTAGAAGTGGTTGACTAACCTCTCCCACGTCTTGGTTTGTCCCAAATGCCCAGCAAGGGGAATATCATGGGCTAAGGTCAGAATAAACTCTCTGAACGACTGAGGCACTACCACTCTCCTAGTGGCACCAGGTTTGGGGTCTCTGGCCTCAGTGTACAGGAGTCCATCTTCCCAATAGACCCTATGTGTTCCATTTTTCTTGCCCTTGGACTCTTCAGCAGCTTGCTGCCTAAGGCCTTCAAGAGAGGGACAGGTTTCTTGTCCCTTACACAGCTCCTCCCTTGAGGGTCCCCCTGGGCCCAAGAGCTCAACCTGATAAGGTTCAAGCTCCAAAGGCTCAGTTCCCTCAGAGGGCAGAACTTCTTCCTGAGAAGAGAGGTTCTCTTTTTCTGACTGTGTTGCAGTTGGTTTCCCAACTGACTTTCCTTTTCTCTTGGTAGGCTGGGCCATTTTTCCAGACTCCAGCTCTACTTTTTCACCCTGTGCCTTGCATTGTGCTCTTGTTTTTACACACACCAGTTCAGGGATACCCAGCATGGCTGCATGGGTTTTTAGCTCTACCTCAGCCCATGCTGAGGACTCCAGGTCATTTCCAAGCAGACAGTCTACTGGGATGTTTGAGGAGACCACCACCTGTTTCAGGCCATTGACCCCTCCCCATTCTAAAGTTACCATTGCCATGGGATGTGCTTTAGTTTGATTGTCAGCATTGGTGACTGTATAAGTTTTTCCAGTCAGGTATTGGCCAGGGGAAACCAGTTTCTCCGTCACCATGGTGACACTGGCACCTGTATCCGTCAGGCCCTCTACACTTGTCCCATTAATAAAGAGCTGCTGCCTGTATTTTTGCATGTTAGGGGGCCAGGCAGCTAGTGTGGCTAAATCCACCCCACCCTCAGAGACTAGAGTAGCTTCAGTGTGGACCCTGATTTGCTCTGGGCACACTGTTGATCCCACTTGGAGACTAGCCATTCCAGTGTTACCTGGATTGGAGTTTGGAGTGGAACTTTTCTTGGGACAGGCCTTGTCTCCAGTTTGGTGTCCAGACTGACTACAGTTTCGACACCAGGCCTTTTTGGGATCAAAGTTTTTACCCTTGTACCCAGGATTGTTTTGTGAAGAGGCTCTGGGCCCACCCTCCTGTGCAGGTTTTTGGGGGCCTTTAGAAAACTCTTGACTATTTTTATTTTTGGCTGTCTCACCACCTTTCCCCTGGGGAGGTTTTGTGACCCCTTTCTTTTGGTCACCCCCTGTGGAAGTTTTGGACACCCTTGTCTTGACCCAATGGTCCGCCTTCTTTCCCAATTCTTGGGGAGAAATTGGTCCTAGGTCTACCAGATGCTGATGCAGTTTATCATTGAAACAATTACTTAACAGGTGTTCTTTCACAAATAAATTGTACAGCCCATCATAATTACTTACACCACTGCCTTGAATCCAACCATCTAGTGTTTTTACTGAGTAGTCTACAAGGTCAACCCAGGTCTGGCTCGAGGATTTTTGAGCCCCCCTGAATCTAATCCTATACTCCTCAGTGGAGAATCCAAAGCCCTCAATCAGGGTACCCTTCATGAGGTCATAAGATTCTGCATCTTGTCCAGAGAGTGTGAGGAGTCTATCCCTACACTTTCCTGTGAACATTTCCCAAAGGAGAGCACCCCAGTGAGATCTGTTCACTTTTCTGGTTACACAAGCCCTCTCAAAAGCTGTGAACCATTTGGTGATGTCATCACCATCTTCATATTTAGTTACAATCCCTTTAGGGATTTTCAACATGTCAGGAGAATCTCTGACCCTATTTATTTTGCTGCCACCATTGATGGGTCCTAGGCCCATCTCTTGTCTTTCCCTCTCTATGGCTAGGATCTGTCTTTCCAAAGCCAATCTTTTGGCCATCCTGGCTAACTGGATGTCCTCTTCACTGGAGTTATCCTCAGTGATTTCAGAGGTGTTGGTCTCTCCTGTGAGGGAACCAGCATCTCTGACTATTATTTTTGGAGTCAGGGTTTGAGAGACCCTGTTCTCCCTAGATAGGACTGGTAGGGGGGAATTTTCCTCCAAGTCACTATCCTCTTCCTCTGAGTTGCCACCCTCAGAGGGGTTGGCCTTTTCAAACTCTGCCAAAAGCTCCTGGAGCTGTATTTTGGTAGGTTTGGGGCCCATTGTTATTTTCTTTATTTTACAGAGTGACCTTAGCTCCCTCATCTTAAGATGGAGGTAAGGTGTGGTGTCGAGTTCCACCACAGTCACATCTGTGCTAGACATTTTGCTTCTAAAAGTTGGAATACTTTTTAAGAATCTACAACTGGTTCTAGAATCTAATTCAAACTTTTACAAACTTTTAAACTCTAAAAGAAATGCTAAACAGGATCTAACACAAGGCCCTAGCAGGTCTTTTAAGAATTTAGAAAACTTTTCAAATTGCAAAAATCAATTTCTAATGACAATTTTGGAATTTGTCGTGTGATCAGGTATTGGCTGAGTAGTCCAGCAAATGCAAAGTCTTGTACCCCACCGCTGATCCACCAATGTAGGAAGTTGGCTCTGTATGTGCTATTTCAAAGTAAGGAATAGCATGCACAGAGTCCAAGGGTTCCCCTTAGAGGTAAAATAGTGGTAAAAAGAGATAATACTAATGCTCTATTTTGTGGTAGTGTGGTCGAGCAGTAGGCTTATCCAAGGAGTAGTGTTAAGCATTTGTTGTACATACACATAGACAATAAATGAGGTACACACACTCAGAGACAAATCCAGCCAATAGGTTTTGTTATAGAAAAATATCTTTTCTTAGTTTATTTTAAGAACCACAGGTTCAAATTTAACATGTAATATCTTGTTTGAAAGGTATTGCAGGTAAGTACATTAGGAACTTTGAATCATTTCAATTGCAGGTATACTTTTCAAGTTATTGACAAATAGCTACTTTAAAAGTGGACACAGTGCAATTTTCACAGTTCCTGGGGGAGGTAAGTTTTTGTTAGTTTTACCAGGTAAGTAAGACACTTACAGGGTTCAGTTCTTGGTCCAAGGTAGCCCACCGTTGGGGGTTCAGAGCAACCCCAAAGTCACCACACCAGCAGCTCAGGGCCGGTCAGGTGCAGAGTTCAAAGTGGTGCCCAAAACGCATAGGCTAGAATGGAGAGAAGGGGGTGCCCCGGTTCCGGTCTGCTTGCAGGTAAGTACCCGCTTCTTCACAGGGCAGACCAGGGGGGTTTTGTAGGGCACCGGGGGGGACACAAGCCCACACAGAAATTTCACCCTCAGCAGCGCGGGGGCGGCCGGGTGCAGTGTAGAAACAAGCGTCGGGTTTGCAATGTTAGTCTATGAGAGATCAACGGATCTCTTCAGCGCTGCAGGCAGGCAAGGGGGGGCTTCCTCGGGGAAACCTCCACTTGGGCAGGGGAGAGGGACTTCTGGGGGTCACTTCTCCAGTGAAAGTCCGGTCCTTCAGGTCCTGGGGGCTGCGGGTGCAGGGTCTTTTCCAGGCGTCGGGACTTAGGTTTCAGAGAGTCGCGGTCAGGGGAAGCCTCGGGATTCCCTCTGCAGGCGGCGCTGTGGGGGCTCAGGGGGGGCAGGTTTTGGTACTCACAGTTGTAGAGTAGTCCGGGGGTCCTCCCTGAGGTGTTGGTTCTCCACCAGCCGAGTCGGGGTCGCCGGGTGCAGTGTTGCAAGTCTCACGCTTCTTGCGGGGAGATTGCAGGGTCTTTAAAGCTGCTCCTTGAAACAAAGTTGCAGTCTTTTTGGAGCAGGTCCGCTGTCCTCGGGAGTTTCTTGTCTTTTTCGAAGCAGGGCAGTCCTCAGAGGATTCAGAGGTCGCTGGTCCCTTGGAAGGCGTCGCTGGAGCAGAGTTCTTTGGAAGGCAGGAGACAGGCCGGTGAGTTTCTGGAGCCAAGGCAGTTGTCGTCTTCTGGTCTTCCTCTGCAGGGGTTTTCAGCTAGGCAGTCCTTCTTCTTGTAGTTTGCAGGAATCTACTTTTCTAGGGTTCAGGGTAGCCCTTAAATACTAAATTTAAGGGCGTGTTTAGGTCTGGGGGGTTAGTAGCCAATGGCTACTAGCCCTGAGGGTGGGTACACCCTCTTTGTGCCTCCTCCCAAGGGGAGGGGGTCACAATCCTAACCCTATTGGGGGAATCCTCCATCTGCAAGATGGAGGATTTCTAAAAGTCAGAGTCACCTCAGCTCAGGACACCTTAGGGGCTGTCCTGACTGGCCAGTGACTCCTCCTTGTTGCTTTCTTTGTTCCCTCCAGCCTTGCCGCCAAAAGTGGGGGCCGTGGCCGGAGGGGGCGGGCAACTCCCCTAAGCTGGAGTGCCCTGCTGGGCTGTGACAAAGGGGTGAGCCTTTGAGGCTCACCGCCAGGTGTCACAGCTCCTGCCTGGGGGAGGTGTTAGCATCTCCACCCAGTGCAGGCTTTGTTACTGGCCTCAGAGTGACAAAGGCACTCTCCCCATGGGGCCAGCAACATGTCTCTGGTGTGGCAGGCTGCTGGAACTAGTCAGCCTACACAGACAGTCGGTTAAGTTTCAGGGGGCACCTCTAAGGTGCCCTCTGGGGTGTATTTTGCAATAAAATGTACACTGGCATCAGTGTGCATTTATTGTGCTGAGAAGTTTGATACCAAACTTCCCAGTTTTCAGTGTAGCCATTATGGTGCTGTGGAGTTCGTGTTTGACAGACTCCCAGACCATATACTCTTATGGCTACCCTGCACTTACAATGTCTAAGGTTTTGTTTAGACACTGTAGGGGTACCATGCTCATGCACTGGTACCCTCACCTATGGTATAGTGCACCCTGCCTTAGGGCTGTAAGGCCTGCTAGAGGGGTGTCTTACCTATACTGCATAGGCAGTGAGAGGCTGGCATGGCACCCTGAGGGGAGTGCCATGTCGACTTACTCGTTTTGTCCTCACTAGCACACACAAGCTGGCAAGCAGTGTGTCTGTGCTGAGTGAGAGGTCTCCAGGGTGGCATAAGACATGCTGCAGCCCTTAGAGACCTTCCTTGGCATCAGGGCCCTTGGTACTAGAAGTACCAGTTACAAGGGACTTATCTGGATGCCAGGGTCTGCCAATTGTGGTTACAAAAGTACAGGTTAGGGAAAGAACACTGGTGCTGGGGCCTGGTTAGCAGGCCTCAGCACACTTTCAATTGTAAACATAGCATCAGCAAAGGCAAAAAGTCAGGGGGCAACCATGCCAAGGAGGCATTTCCTTACAGGCAGGCATTGCAGACAGTAGTTAATGTAGCATGAAGATCCTGTTAGTATCATGGCACGAGGATCCTATTGGCATCATAAATGGGTGGGACGGAGCTTTTTGATGGTGCTCTCTGCAAGAGGTCTATGCTGTTGCATGAAGGGTAGGGCTGATGGAACTTCACGTTGCAGGCTGTACAAAGAGACAAGGTGCCAATCCCAACTGGCTCATTCGCTGACCAAAAACTTCAATTCAGCCTCTTGGAGGAGACACCACAGGTCCTGGACCTGAGGGGCACCACTTGGAGGTCAGGGTGGCTCCATCTGAGTACTGTTTTGGTGGCTGGAAGCCTGTTATATCCCTGTGGCTCTGAACAGGAGACAAGCAGACTAGCCATTGGAGTCACTGTGGGTGTCCTGGATTGAGGTACAGGACCAATCCCTCTTACTCAGGCAGGTGGGCAGCAGGTCAGTAATCCAGTAAAGCAGCAGGTCAGTAATCCAGTAAATTAGCAGTCCAGCAAGACAGTAGTCCAGCAGGCCAGCAGTCCAGCAGAGTGATGGTCCTTTCAGCAGCACAGCAGTCCTCCACGGAAGAGTCTCCACAGGTCCAGAAGTGTGCTGAGAGTTAGTGTCTGAGGTCCAATATTTATACCAAGTGCTTCCTTTGAAGTGGGATAAGCTTCAATTGTTTCCTTTTGAAGTACACATGTTTCCTGCCTCCCCTGCCCTGGCTCCAGACTAATTACAGGGTGGGATGGAGCCTTTTTGTTTGGAGATAGGACACAGCCTATTAAAGTGTACGTAGGGTTGTGCCCAGCTCTGCCCTCCCATCCTGCCAGTGATGGCCCAGCCAGGCACACCTAAGCTCTCTATTGTGTGTGGTTATCTAGGAGGAAGCCACAAAGCCCAACTGTAAGCTCCACCAAGTCATGCAACACAGAGACAGGCTGAAGGTACTAAATGGCTAAGGGAGGAAAATACCAACTTTGTAAAAGCAGCTTTTTTAAAATTGTAATTTAAACTCTAACTTTACCATAAGAGGGAATTTTTCATTACAATTCCAAAGACACCAAACCCGAACTGGTTACCTGTTCCCATTTGGAAGTTGCAGAAGTTGAAAAAATTAAATATAAGACGTTTTCACGGCTAGGACATGCAAAACTTAAAAGTGTATGTCCAACCTTTTGAATACACTGCACCCTGTCCTGTGAGCTGTCCAGGGACTAGCCTAGGGGTGACTTATATGTACTAAAAAGGAAGGTTTTGGCCTGGGAAAATGTTTATTTTGCTGTTAAAATGGCAGTTTATAACTGAACACACAGGTCACAATGCCAGGTCTGATATATGTTTAAAGGGCCACATAAACGCTCAGTGTTGCAGGCCGACTAGTAGCATTTAATTTACAGGCTCTGGTTCTCTCTGATACCACTGTATTAGGGACTTACAAGTAAATTAAATGTTCCAATTGGGTATATGCCAATCTTACCATGTTTTAAGTGAGAGCACAAGCACTTAACCACTGGTTAGCAGTGGCAAAATGTGTAGTCTCTTAAGGCCAACACAAATCTATTCAACAAAAATATGAGTGAAGGCAAAAAGTTTGGGGATGACCCTGCAGACAGAGCCAAGTCCAACAGCCTGGCCTTAAAGAGAAAACACAAGCATTGTGAATTATGCTTGCTTGCATTTACATGTGTTAAAATTGCAATGCCAAGCCGATTGGTCTTGTCAAAGCATGTTGTAACCAAGAGCCTCATTGACTGAAGAAATACATTTACTAATCTTTTGCAGGCTCTGCCCTCTGCTCATGTTTAAGGGACAAACGCCTGTTGAAATTTCTAATATCTTTTCTATGGCATATGTTGATTTCTTGTCCATACTGCCATGGTTTCCCAAACAGGGTATACTGGGCAAAGACTCCTTTTACACAGCAACTGTGTACTGTGCCATAGTGCAGTGCACACTAGTTCCCACTAAGAAAGATGGTGCTCATATGAGACACAGAATAGTAGGTAGATTGTATTTGCTCGAAAGGCTATGAAATGCATGGTACTGCAGTGATTTGGGAGTTAACCATAGCCTTTATGTATGTTTACAGTTAGTGTATTTGTAAGAGCAATACAGAGGTGTACATCACAACGTGGATGAATAAAGAAATACATGAAATAGTTAAAATTAAGAGTTTAAAATAAGGCAGAAAGTGTCTGATAGAAAGGTAGTAGGTAAAACTAGTCTCCACAGTTTTAAACAATGATAAGCTAGGTTTGGGGTTCTACCAATCTTCACAAGCCAAGCTTTTGGCAACAAATGGGATATCATATCAGTAAGATTTTGGTATGGTGCAAAGCAATAATATTTATATTACACCTTTGTTATGAAAAGTGGTCCCGGCATTGATCTCTGTAAATCATCAGATCATGTGCACATCAAAAAGACATGTTCACAAGTTTCCTAAAATAAGCAAAGGGCATTTAAAGTCCACCTTTTACCTAGTTGTGTTTAGCCTTAAAAAATGTATACCTATATTAGAGTCCTTATCTGTTGTGAGGTGTTTCCTAAAATGCAACCTTTAATATGTTTAGAATACATGAATTTTAAATGTGTGGGTTATCCTACCTATAATTTAAGTATACCTCACATTACGATGTAAGTGTATTGGAGCCTGAGAGAACTTCTTCACTGTTTTAGTTTTCAAACTACAAAAAGTAAGTATGATAAACTCATGTATGCAGATTCAGCCCAATCTGGACTCAAAAGGTGATGCAAGTAAATATATATAACTTCAGTATGCTATGTTTAAAAGACATATTTAGATGAATCATAAGTGTGCCTTTTCCAACATGGAAAACAGTGAATGGGAACTGATTTTCTGTAGATTTCAGCATTCTCGAACCTATACCAAAGATGAGAATACAAACTGCAACCTTTGAAAGAAAGATCTTTCTCTTTCTAGCCTGTTCAGAACTCCTTCCAGTCGATTCCTAAATAATCAATGGAAGAAACTTAGTGGTGGGAATCAGTAGGTAGTTTAGAATTTCAGGCTTGGTCTATCATGATCTTAGATTATCAAGTGATTAATAGCTAGCTTTTTATTTGCACAGTATATAATAAATGAAGTAAATGTTATCTAAGCATTTCAGTGTTTTAACTTTTGAGTACGGTTGAGAAATCAGCCTTAACCAATCTCAAGAAATATGTGAGAATATTTTGAAGAACACAAATTAAAGTGGCAATTAAAGGTTTCATAGGAAGCATATACCCCACAATCTTACATTTATCATCACATTTATTATTATTAATTAAATGTGATGATAAATTTAAGATTATGGGGTATGTGCTCCCTATGAAACCTTTACTTGCTTATATATATCGACTGGGCTGGGCACCTGTCTAGTAGGTAAGCTTGCACAGAGATGCAACTATCTTTGTCCATAATTAAAAGTGTACAAATTAAAGTGGGTTATGGTCAAGGCACACTACTACCAAACACCAGTCCAGTACATAGTCTATTTCTTACCATATAGCTCAAATATGAGACAAGCATAGTTGAGTCAGATTATTTTAGGATTTAAATAACTAAGGTGGCAATGTGACATATTGTTGATAAGGATTCTCTTAAAAATTGCCTGAAGACAGAGTTGAAGGCAACCTTGATGTCTCTAAAGAAGTAAGCATTACTTAGTCCAGATTATTTATTTCACAAAAAAAAAAAAAACTGGGACAAGTTCAAGGTGAGAAACTCATCCTTTGATTGATATCTGATAGTTACTGACTCTGACTGCCCAGAGGACACTGCTAACGTGTCCCCGGGCCAATGCTCTGTTTAAAAGGTATTTGCAAATCAGGCATAATTATAATTGGCTCTGACACCTACCTATAAGTCCCAATTATATGGTAGGGCATGTGGGTTTAGGGACCCCGTGGGTTTCAGGCCCCATGGGTGCACTGCTGTGGTGTCCGGTGTAATTTTAAAGGCAGGCCTGCCTTGATGTCTGCTTTTAAATTACAATTACCTGCAAATTTGCCTTGAGAATTAAGAGTACTTCCAAATTCTCAAACTACCTTATATTTACATAAGTGACCCCTAAGGTCTAACCTAGATGTCCCAAGGGTAGGGTGCAGTGTACATTTAACCAGGGGCGTAAAAAAAGGTGGGTTATAACCCATGGTGGGGGGAAAACTGCCACATTTGTTTTTCCCCATTGTAGTACATTAACTCCATAGGCTAACATTGGGAGGCTTTAGTTAAAAACGAATAACGACTCATTTCTTCTAGGAAAGAGCTAAATATATCATGCTCAGTATCAAATTACTAGTTAGAATAAATCCAACAACTTTCCAATTTTGGATTTATGATAACTAGTACAGGGAAAGAGTTTTAGAACTCTTTCTAAAAGCCACCAAAATCATCCCTGAAGTACCCTTTCCTAGTTGGTCACCCTCTGGCAGCTTGAGCCAAGCTACCTTAATGAGGTGTGATGTGGCCTGGCTGAAACAAAGAAAGCATCTGGTGGGAGGAGAAATGCTGCAGCAGATGGCAGAACAGGAAGGAGGTAGGGTGGCCAAATTGGTTTTCAAAGGAGGGAAAGACACCTGGGACAGAAACCAGACATTCCACATTTCCTGCTCCATCAGCCAGATGGGAGCCTTTGTAATTAGATTAGGACAGAGGCTGAAGGAAAGTGTGTTAGGGAATCTTAGAATCCCGGGTTTGGGCTCAGCCAGATGTAACCTCCAAGGAGAGAATTTCTCTGTCTTGGACTTTTGAAGAATGCTGCTTTCTGGGATTGATTTTTGAGGTGGTCATCCTAGAGGGTGGCATCCTGCACCTATTGGTCAGGAGTGCCCTCCTACTTGCAAACCCAGGAGCTAGGATAAATATGGCAGAGGTGTTCAACAATTCAGAACCCTGTTGGAAGAGGATGAGAAGATGAAGGACTGCCCAGCTGAACCCCTGGTCTGCACCTGAAGGAATGCACCCACAAGGACTGCACCAGCTGCACACTCTGGGCTTCACCACTGAAATGACTTTGCCTTGCTTCTAAGGCTCCAAGAATGTACCCCCTGAGCTATTAAAGAGTACCTGCACCAACTCCCACAAGACAAGCTCAGCTGACCAGGATCCAGTGGTCTTTTGAGGATTCTGACCAGCTGCATTGTGGGAATTGTAGTCCCAACTTCCAAGAAGCAACTACGAGCTTCTGGAACCTTGGACCAAGAAGATCCAGAAGTTTGGAGAAGTTTGTAGCAACTTTGGAAAACAGCTCCATAAGGTTATCAACCTGTCGACGAAAGGTAAGCCCTTGATGTCAAACAGCGACCCGGTCTGAATTTCATGCTTGTCATGCCAATGCTTTGGAGCTTTTCCACATTAAGGAGACTTCCAAGAGTTGACTTGGACCTCACGACGAGCCAAGCTGATGACGTCGCATTGCAAGGTGGCCAGAAGAAGATCCTCGATCAAAGATGAGAGAAAAACTCCAGAAAAAAGACTATGGGGCTCATTAGGTGGGGATGGGGATGAGGCAGCCGTCAACCCAACTGCCTCACCCCCCACTGTATTATGATGTTCCGACCGGGCTGACTGGCGGAAACATCATATTATGACATTTCCGCCCATCAGTCTGGCAGGAACAGTGCTACGGTATTGGTCTAGGCTACCTTGAGGGAGCTGAGGCCAATACCATAGCACACCAGCACCCTCGGAATGCACAATGTCTGCAAAGGCAGGGTGCAGTGCAGGGGACCCCTGTGGCCCCCTTCATAGCCTTTCTGCCAGCATTTCCATGGCGGTTGAACTGCCATGGAAAGGCTGGCAGAAAGGGGACTCATGCTCAGCAAGGTGGTGCTGAACTCAGCACTGCCGTGGCTGAGTATAAGTCAGACCGCCATCAGCCCATTGGGAACCATGCTCCTGGCAGGGTAGGCTCCGACTGCCAGAGACGTAATGTGGCGGTTGGACCGTCTGGGGTGCGGCAGTACGACCACTATCGTTCAAAGGTAAACTTTTGACAGAGACCTACCGCTCAGTGTATCCGATTGGGCTCCATCTGATTGGCCTCAATCTTTGACTTTGCACCGGTCAAGCATGACCAGATGTCCGCAGGTGGTGCTTTTTGCTTGCAGGTACTAGAAAGTTTCTTTTTACATTTAGGCCCAAATTATGAGTCTGGCAGTCTACTGACCGCCAGACTCACGGTGGCAGTCCCAACGCCAATGGGCCGGCGGTGGGACCGCCGTATTACAACCATGGCGGAGCCGCCACTGTCAGACCTCTGCACCACCAGGTTGCCGCCAGCCTGGAGGTCCCGGCGGTTGTAATCCACCAAGGCAGCCCTGCAAGTACCGCTGCCCTGGGGATTATGAGTCCCCATACAGCCAGCCTTTCATGGTGGTAGAACCGCCATGGAAAGGCTTTCGGAATGGCAGTCATCGGGGGTTCTTGGGGGCCCCTGCATAGCCCTGTCATGAATTCCACTTCCGCAATGTGAAGGCCCCCTGCGGTGAACTTGTATTAGGGCCGGCAGTGTTCTGCTGGCACTGGCGAGCAGGTGGCGAGATGAGTTTGGTGGGCGGCTGAGGCCGCCAGCCAAACTTGTAATGAGGGCCCTAATCTTTAAAAAATCATATCTCTGGTTCACTATATTGAATTTATGGCATTTTGGTGTAATTTAGAAGATACAAATATTTCCTATTTTTATAAACTGGTGTTGGAATTTTATTGTGTGTTGTGTTTTACTTATTTACTGTTTTGTTGATATTAAATGCTTTAGACACCTGTCCCCTAAATCAATCTTAACTGGGCCAAGCTACCAAGGGTTGAGCAAGGATTAATTTACTGAGACCTTGAGTGGACCTAATGTGAGATTGTGGCCTATTACCAAGTGCAGGTGCCTGCCTGCCCTTAGTAATAATCAACTTTCTAACACTCAAACATTGATTCATTTTTTCTAACCCCTCCAAAATCTCCTGCCATTTGAGACCTGCTTTTTTGCCTGAACCCAGGAGTTCCAGAGTGAGTCCAAGGGCTAGTCGACTGAACTCCTGATCTGAGCCTCAGGGACAGATAATGTGTCAACCACCTTGATCTTTCATCTAGACCCAGTCTGAGTGAGTCTTGACCCTGCAAGTGGTGCCCCTCAGGTCTTAGACCCTTGGAGGTTGTGCTACATGTGGCCAGATAGCCCAAATCCAAAAAGTGATCTGAGAACCGAGAGGAGACCGGGACCTAGCTGTTCACCAATCTGCCTGAGGTGACTTTGGTTAGCTCCTGCTACATTTTTATCTGCATCGGTAAATCTTGTCCAGCAGTTCCTCACCTGATCCAGAGTCATAGAACCCTCAGTGGCTACAGCCTGCAACTGCAACCGCTGGAGATTTTCAATTTCCATAAAGTAGACTTAGAGCCTAATTTAGATATTTGCGGGCGGCTTACTGTGTCACAACGCTTACGGATATCCCATCCACCGAAATCTAAATCCCATTGGATATAAGGGGATTTATATTTTTGCAGACGGGATATCCATAACTGTTGTGACTGAGTAACCTGTCCATCAATATCTGAATCAGGCCTGAAGTCTGAATGTAGAAATCTTCACTGTGAATATGCCCAGCACCTCCACGACAGTGCCTACTCCTCGGACACCACCAGCTTCCTTCGTGAAAAGATGCATTACAATATCAGAGCAGAAGGCATGACTTCTCATCCTTTGAACATGTTCCAAGTGTATAGAGATATCCAGCTGGAAGAAGCAGATTCGGAATTTCAGCATGGAAGCTTAAGTCAGCATGTTTATTTAATTTTTTACTGATTTCCTTATTTGTGCACTGGTCACGAATGTGAAATGTACTTTTTTTAGCTGGGACTCACACAGAAGATGTGTTGTAACTGCATTCTTTCTCTTTCAATTGATGTCAATTTTTATATTATGGTGATGAATGAAGTGCTAGGAAAATAGGAAACATTGCTTAGTGCCTTGAACATATTCTGTTCCATGACTCAAAGATAATTGCTTTAGGAAGCGTTGTCTGTCTCATAAAGTTATGTGTAGAACAGCAGATCTCAGACTTTGCTTTGGAATCTCTTGTTGAGATCTCACAGAGAACACTATTGCTGCATTGATCTACACCGAAAATAAATTAGCCTCCAATATACACCCACCTGTTTTTCGTTGCCATCCTCGTCGAGGCATACTCGATTGTATTCTGAAAAGAAAGCACACAAGTTAAAACGTGTCATAAGTTTGAGGGGTAATCTTTTTTTTCTTTTTAAACTAAAACCGCATTTTTCAGGCACCTGTAAGTTGCTGATACAAACAGTACATTTAAATTCACAATTTTAAATAGAAAATGAAAAGACAACAAAAACAGAAGAATAACCGAAAGACAGAAAATGTCCTTAAGTTCATATCATGCAGATGTAAGGTGTTACTGTTTTTTACCTTCCTGTTCAGGTGGCAGAAATGGTATGTTATGTTAAAACAACTTCACACCACAACATTTCACATTATGACATTACCCAACATTTTAAAGTGAATAGTACATAATTTTACCATGTTCCTTTTTCATCGGTATTATTCTGGGTGCGCTAATGCCTAAATGTAAAAATGATATTACTTTGGAATAAAGAAAAAGAAACATAAAAAAAAACCCAGGCAGTCATAGCTCTTCCAGTGGTTTTTTAATGACTGTACGCTGGGATGGAAGTTGTTTCGCCCATTCTGTGTTCATAGTCCACCTGAATATTGCTACCATCCAGGAGGAATATGTCAGCAGAGAAGCCCCATTGTAGTAATATTTGTTCATGCATCGAAAAGACTAGGTGCACCCTTTATTATTTGCGCCTCTCACTGAAAGCCATTAGTGTGAATACCAGATTCTGAATCCATTAATACACTGCTATGACGTAACAAAAGTCGAAAAAACAAAAGTTGTTTTTTCCACTGCTATTACATCACGAGAGGAAGTGGTCACTTCCCTGTTGTTCCCTACCTCGCTGGGATCTCTAAAAACTTGGGTTAGGTGATGAAGTGGCACCTGACAGTTTTGCCCATCTTCTCCCATGTCTCCCAGGACTCCACGTACCCGAAGGAGGCAGTTCCTGCACCAACTCCCATATCTTATATCAGTTGTGCGTCTGCAGATACGAATGGCTGAACTCCCAGATCAAACTGACGTGGCTTCGAGAGAACCACCACCAGTGTCTTGGGGGGTGGAAGCTAAGGAGCTGAGGATGGAGGCTCTAGGATGCAGGACACCAGGTAATTTCAAATATTTTGGTGTCGCAGGCTACGGTCAAGGGGACTGGTGATGAATGGTAGGTCCTCAGGGGCTGTATTATGAATATAGAGCACTTTCCCTGTTTGCGACCGGTATACCTTTCAAAAGGTCTGCCAGGCACAAACATGACCATGCACTGTATTACACAGAATGTGCTGCGCCCAGGGCAGCCATGAACTCGTGCTGCGCCCAGGGCAGCGCATTCAAGTGAAATACAGGGGAGCTGTTTAAAAGCAGCTCTGTGTGTCACAGTGCAGGTGGCAATCACTCTGCTCTATCAAGAAGGGAGAGTGATCCCCCTGATGGCGGGTGCAGTGAGTGACTGCACCCACCTGCAGGGTTATGTCTGGGGTGATCCATGGGACCCCCTTTCTCCCCTCTAGAGGGCTAGCTATAAGAGGTGCACTGAAAGTGCGGCACCTTTTTGTGGCACTCTTTCAGTGTGCCTTCTAAAGGTATGTCCTGAGCCCGTGTCCGTAAAAAGGCACGGACACACAGGTAAAGTGATGTGCATGGGCCACACTAATACAAAAACACCCTCTTATTATAGCGCTGGATCAACATGCGTGGCAATGTTATCAGTAGTACAGAAGGGGACACACAAATGTCTGCAGCCCCCTTTGTAGTACCATTGTGCCCTTGGGGTGCACACAACCAATGCATCCTCAGGGCACAATGTAGAATATAGCACTATGTCCCAGGTATCTAATATTTTGGAGAGGTGAAATGCTGAAGGTTGTATGAGAGGATTAGTATTTTCTTTTTTATTTTGGGAGGAGGAAGGAGTGATGGCTAATGGGTGCTTGGGTGGGTATAATTTTTGTTTTATATCTACACATATATATATGTAAATATATATATATACCATTGGCGAGAGGGCTAAGACCATATTGTTCTGTGGCTCTTATAGAATGCATCAAGTCCTGTTCTATTAATATCAGCAGGTGAAGAGGATTTGGCTTACATGTTAAACTGTTTCTTGAATTTGGGACAATTGGCATACAGTTGTTATACCCACTGAACCTTCTGCTTTCACTCTTCTTTTCAGTTTTGGTGCCTTGCAGGCCAAGACTTGGCCTGTGCCTATTGTATCCCACTGCTGTATTTTGTGTGTATATATGCCTGTCACCATTATAATGGCCTTGTATGTTTTTACTTGAAAACACAATAAAGAAATGTGTATTTAAAAAACATACATTTGCAGATGAGTAATTGTGAATAAAGGGAATGCTTTCTTCTTGAGTTTCATCACAAGTTGAAGCTTGCATTATGGTCAGCTTGACCTTGAAATTAGATATAGTCCAAGTCCTTAGGCTAAAATGGATGTATGCTTCTCAGTGTAAAGCAGTAATTTAAAGATGGTTCTATTTGTATTTTAATGCCAATTTCTGGATACAAACTAAATAAAGATATAATAACGATCTACGCTGTAATGTATGCAACATGATGTGATATGAAATCGCCACATACAGATGAGGAAAGTACAGTTCAGGATTACAAGGTAGATAACACCCACTTGACTTGGTTTTGATTACATAAAAAAATCTTCATTCTGAAGGAATGATCACATGCATGCATTTGATATAGTGTATAATGGTTTGCTCTGACAGCACGAAGAAAAAATGAATATGCTTTGAATAAAACAAATCAAAACATATTTCTAAGATGAATACAAAACCTATACCAAATTTGCAAACACTGTATGTGGGAGTGAGTTACAACCAGAATTTTAAAATTTGAGATTAATTGGCTTGCTATTCCCAACTGAGTCACCTCTAGTATTTGCAGCTTCAAGTCGAGTTGTGAAAATGCCACCGTACTTAGTTAGCAAGATCAAGATCTCCAATAGTCTACTTTATAACTAAGAAAGAAACCATCACTTTCAAGACAAGAAAATACAGGAAGGAGAAATAAGACATCAGGTCTTCTCTCGTCATGGTCTCGGGATCGAGAATCCCATCCTCATACAATTCTGGCAAGCACATTCCTATGCCACTTCTGCAAGGTGCTGAAGATGGATATGTAACATCCTGTTGGCTGTGTGCTTCTTGTCCTTTATGGAATGTTCTGAGTAAAACGTTATGGGCAGAGAATTTTGCTCTAGCAGTTAGCTGATATTTCTCTTCCTGTGCGTGTATAATGACTAAAGCTCCAGTTATATGGGTGGTTAATTTCACTGGTGATGAGTCATTACCCAGGGAGAATAAAAGCTTCTGTGATCACCTCTTGGTCACAAAGAGATCAGTAACTACAACCAGCTTCCCAGAAATGCTTCAGATAAATGCTTGTGATTGCTGTTGCCTACATCTACCTTACTGCCTCAGGTCAAATCTAACTTATCCATTTATCAAGGAGGTGATTGGATTTTTTTGTTTTAAAAGTTACAGAGCAGAATCCCACCTGTTCTTGATACTCAGACAGAACAGAGGAGTGCTACTATAAGTTGGTAATTTTCAAATTGGACCAAAAACTATGGAAAAAATGAATGAATTTGTAGAGAGATCTAGAATTACGAGCCAAGGGCAATTATCAAGAGAACCAGTAGCAATGTTCATTGCATCTCTCAGATAATTAGCAGAGTCTTTGATTTACAAGTCAGTCCAACTTGAAATGCTCAGAGACCAAATAGTCCAGAAAGTATACGATAGAAGAGTGCAAGAGAAGCCACTGAATACTAAACACTTTGCTACACAAAGCCATATAAATAGTGCAGAGGGCAGGGAATACTAACTAAGGGGAGACTAAAATACCATGTGAGCCCTCATCAGGAGTGGTTAAAATTTAAAGAGGGACTGTTCAATAAGACCAGGAATGTTGGTGAAATTATAACATTAAGAAAACATACTAAAAACTGGACTTTTACCCAAGAATGGGACTCGCCCTAGGATTTGGAATATGTTTTTTAGATACAAGTTGAAAGTTCCCGGATCTGCAAGACCAAAAGCAACTACCACATATGGACCCAGCGGAAAAAGTTAATCAACTGTCGAAAGTAAAAAGCAACTCAAGGAAGACTTTATCCTACAAGTCAGTGAAGTAGGTTATAAGGAGAACAACCCCTTATTGTGTTAAAGGGGTTATAGAAAACAAATCAATGTGATGGCTGATTCAGGGACACATTACACCTTAAGAAGTAAAAACCACTGGCTGCTGTATTAGGAATACAATTAAATCGTGTAGATCCGAAGTTGGTGGCATATGGGAATAAACCTAATTATGTTCTGGTTTATTTTTGATTTTAGCCTCCCTTGTTCTTGCTAGAAATGCTGGTAGGGGACTCAGGCTTTGTAAGGAACTGCTTATCCTATATGCTGCCTTTTGGATGAATAGACAACCCCTTCTCTAACACTGAGAAGATGCTGATGACTATAAGGGAAGCCAAGATATTTTCCACTTTAGATCTGTCACCGGCATATCACCAGATCTCTCTCTATCGTGAACCCAGACTGTTACCTTTATTTATCATTCCTAAAGGGGCCAATAGGTACACATACATACCATTCAAGATAGTTTCCGCATCTGCTGTATTTCAGAATGATATTCATCAGTTTTTCAGCCGTATCCCAAACTTTACTTACTTGCAAGATAATAATTTGGTATAAGCTATAATAGGAGCTAGGATACCTCGGAAAAAAGATAATTTTTGCTCTTGTTTGGGGTTAGCAAAGTATTAATCAACCATTATAACAAATTTGTCTGACAAAACTGTCAACATGAGGAATCTCATGAAAAAACTAGAAATGCGTTTAGTGTGAGATATGGAAAAAGGAATTTACAGTGTTTATGGGCAACATAACCACTGTACCATGTTACAGCCCTGTGACACAAGGGATAAGAGTATATTAACTACCACTCTCAGCAATATTAGTATGGGTGCTGTTCTATCTGAAGTTAGGGATTTAAGTGAGGACATTAGTGCATTTACCTCAAAGCCCTCTAGAGATGGAGACAAATACTACACCACCTTTGAAAAAGAAACACTGGCATGCTGGTGGGGTGGTCTATTTCAGGAAGTTCATGTGGGGTAAGGAGTTTGTTGTGAGGACAGATCATTGCCCTCTAGTTGAATTGTTTACCACCAAAGTTACTTGCTGGGCTATGACAAGCATATGTGAACTTCTCAGCATTTCTTGAAGAAATAACTCCATCATAAGTTAAACATCCTGCACCTTTGAAGGGCAAATGGAAAGACACACAAAGTTGACAAACGTTGGTAGCATGGTTAGTGCAATTACCTTAGAAACACATGGTGAGTTTGTGCTAATTTCGAGAGCAGTATTTGTTTTTCTATAGGTTAAATTTAAAAAGTCCATTCAGTATCAATGTAATTACGGAATTGAACTTTAGTATGTTAAATTATCAAAATCCAAACTTCTCATCAATACAGAAAGCAAGCCAGCTTTCATGTAGGCATTTATCATTTTCAGAGATGTATCTAGAAACTTCTAAAATGGTTGGTCCATGTGTTTTTAGTAAGACTATTTTCAAGCTTTTAATATTCTTCTTACAGTCATCACGTAGACATAGAGATCATGCTCACTGTTCAATGGAATAACATAACAACTTACCACGACAAAGATTATTCACAAAAGCACTGCTCAATGTAACCATAGTTGGAAGATCCTCCACTCGTGGCAGTTTGATGATTTTTTGGGTGGCAGAGTGTCCCGCCAAAAGCTGCAGCTCTCCTTCATCATATCGACTTCCAATTCCGATAGGAAACACAGACACTCCTGTTGGAAATTCAAACACAATAGTTTTTTCACTGTCTTTTAATTAGAGGGATAAATGGAAGTACATGTTGCTGATTTTTTATTTAAACTTAGAAGCTGCATCATTTGGTCGAGTAGGTAATGGATTTAAGGGTGACCTGATTTGTATTAATTCTACTGGCTGAATATTGTTTTCATATTTATTTTTAATTCGTACATTTTTCCTTTTCCTCTCTTATGCAGACATAAGGTCAATTTTGGGAGTTGGTGTGACAGTGTAAGAGGTCATTTAGTGGCTCGTGAGAGGCTTCGGATGTTAGCAAAGGCCTTGCTTCTGACACCTCTGTGGCATACCACCAGCCCTATTTTCAGTTGACTACTATAGTGGAGGTCTGTATCTAATGAGAGTGCCCCTGCTACATTACCAGAAATAATTTAATCAGAAATGAATGGCTAATGGGCGAAAAGGGTATTGGCATACTCGATATTTCGTTTGTTTTTTTTTGTTTTTTTTTACTAACAAACCCCCAAAACTGGATTTTATTTCTGAGAAAAAAAAATATAATTCTTGTGATTTGACTCAGGGTGGGTGCTATTCTTCTTTTTCATGACCTGGGACAGCCACGTCTCAAATTGGCAGACCAGGGCTAGGAAAATATGCACCCACAGACCCATGTTTACAAGTCTTTGTAAATTTGTGTTTGTGCCAAAATACATGGATGGATACGTGGGAATTGCCATTCTCCACCACGTAATGCATATCCGCTACATAGTACAGAAAGGCAGCACTCTGCATCAGTCTGCATTACTTTGTTTTTACTAACCCACACAAAGTGATGCAAAGTGGCTTTGTATGGCTTAGTTAATCCCAGTTAAGGACTTGTGTTGCCTTGCGATGAATTGTGTCATGCAAGGACAATGCAAGTCCTTATAAAGTCTGCCCCTTGTGATTCCCTTAATTTGTGAGGCATTTTCTGAAGCAGAACTGCTGCAGAGGTTTTGGCACAAGCATACTACGGTAGTCATACTTTTGCTAATGTCTGCTCTGCTAACTCCCGTTTTTGCAGATGGACATGAGGATTGCCGAAAGGAATAAGAATTCCATCATATATGTTTGGAACAAGAGTCTTAACCATTGAGCCAGGCAACACAGTCCTAGCTGTGCTGTGTGTCAGGGCAGCCCTTGCCTTTCATTGATGGCAGGAACCCAGAAGAGGGAATTGCACATCCTTTGCAACACATTAGATCAATATTGGTTACCAATTTCAGAGGCGAACGACAAGCCCTTAACGGTGGTTGACAAAAAAGCACTCATCCTCTGGCATATTCCATTAAAGAACCTGCACCATGAAAAGCAGAGTTTCCCTAATTGGCAACTTGCAAACTTGACTACAGACATAAAAGAGACACTCTTGTGAATGTGTCCAAGGAGGATCTCTGCCTGCACCTTCAGGATGATTTAACAGTTAGTTGTTCTGTGGCACAAAACTTTAATCACGAGAAGCTAGCAATCATGTCACATGTGTTTCTTCTTTATGAGTGTGTATCATCCATTATAGTGAAAATCTTATAATGGAAATGTTCACCCAAATAAGTATGCAGAATGAGAAAACGTTGTGCCATTTGTGGCACACAATGGTTTCTGCCACTTCGCTGCCATTCTGTAACTATATGGGCATTTAAACATCAAATCTGACTGGCACTGCATCATTTCATTTTTTTAAGAGATCTGTAAAAATTGTGTCAAGTTTCTATAGGCACTAGTGGAAATAATTCCAGTTAACCAGATCCCAAAGGGTGTCCTCTTGATACAGTTGTTAACACATTGGACCTCATTATGACTTTGGCGGTCGGACAAGCTGATCACCAAAGCCACGGAGTGCAGGCTGCCGTCATACCAATGCCTCTACCCTGTCATATTACACTGTTTCCAACATGCTGATGGGCAGAAACATCATATCACGACTTTTCCCCTGGTCAGACCGGTGGCAACAGTGCCATGGTATTGACCTTGGCTCCCTTAAGGCCAATGCTCTGGCACAACAGCACCCACAGAATGTGCACTGTTTGCATCGCAAACAGTGCACATTCTGAGGGTGTTGGCAGAGGGGCCCTTTCTCTGCCGATGCCATAGGCCATAGGCATAGGCAGTGCAGGGATCCCCTCTGTGGCCCCCAGCATTGGCTTTTCACCAGTCTCTCTATGACAGGGACCCCGCCATAAAAAGGCTGGTGAAAAGAGGACTCATGAACTTAGCGCTGCGTGGCTAACCATGACTCCGACTGCCACCATCCATGATCCTGGCAGTCGCGGCGGTCCGACTGCCAGGGTCGTAATCTGCCAGTCGGACCACCAGAAGTGCAGCGGTCCAAACCCCATTGTGGTTTTGGTAGTCCTTGGACTGCCAAACGCGTAACTTAGCCCATTGTTATTAGACATGCACTATTCAGCTCTGTTTAAAATTGCAATTAACTCATGGAACAGGTATTTTTTGGCTAAAGGTTGAGTTTTTTATTTAACTGGTACAGTCTCAATGTTCTGTCTATTTTCCAAAGAATACACTGTTGAGTCTCAAAAAGTCAGTATGTTGCTAACGAAACCACTCAAAACCATTTGTAATTGGACAACAGGTTTTCCAACTAGAGAAAATCAAGGTCAAAAAATTCCAAACAGCAGAGGTTTTAAGAAGTGTAATCAATTATAGCAATTTCTATCAGTTCCATAGACATTTCTGTCTCTGCAGAAGTGTAGATATTTTAACATTCTCTTTTTTTTGTTGTGTTTTTTCTTAGGGCAGTGTGAGCTTTGTTGATAAGGAAGTGCCAAGGATCTGACTGGATTTAGGCATTTAATGGTCTTGTTAATTTCTGTGAGGTTAAAAGGTAATTTGCTGCTGTTAACACATAAATATAGATGAGCACTAAGCTTGCTACCAATAGTGGCCGGTGTAACCCGCATAGTTTGCTGCAGCACACAATTACAGCAAAATTACACAAAATTATGTGTAATTATGTGACGAGCATAACCCAGCATTTAGAACTACTTGTACGCACAAAATGCACCCCTGCATCTGAAATGGACCCAAGAATGCATTTTGCCCTAAGAAAATAGAGCTAAATGCAGCAGAACATGAACAGCAGTACCCAGAAGTTGCTCGTTCTCACTACGTTTGTTGATCCTGTGCTGCTGTGGTAGAATTTTGGTGCCAAATTACTCATAATTACGCAACCCGCAATAATCACATAATTTTCAGTAATGTTGTGTCAAAAGGGTTTACCGACATTAATCTGATTATTCTTACTCATCTCACCAAACATAGATGAAACCATTTGTTTACTAATAATGTTTCTTTCATGCTCCTGCTTCAGACTCTCATTCAGCTTAGAATGCAGTCAAGTAAACACAGATAAAGTCAGCAGTTTAAGTGTCCTGACTCCCTGGGCTAATTTTAAGCACTCTACGCTGAGTGCTAACTTGACTTATATAAATGCAAAAGAAGTGTCACTCTTTAGCAAAATACTATATTTGAATGATTCAGATCAAAAGCCCCGATGATTTGTTTCAGAAAAAAAAAAAAAAAAACATATTTACTGTTTATGTTAGCAGTCTGAGCTGCTGTCTGAACTGCATCCAGGGACTTGTCTGTCACGACAATTACTGCTATTTTTGATGCCCCAGGTCTCCCTCCGTGTGCTTCGGACATGGCATTTTGCACAGCAAACAGCACTGCTTCACCTGCAAGCACAGAAAACTTGAAATGACAAATGGGTCACCCGAAGGACCAGGTTGACTGTTGAGAAAATAAACACCTTTAGAAATCCAAATTAGACATTCTAAAAAAAAGAACAAACACCCACACGTCTAACAACGTAGAAATGTAATGCTAGTAGGTGACAAGGCTAGATTAAAAAGCAAACGAGAGAGATGTCCTCCAAATATTACTGAAAGGTCTACCTACCTATGAACTTGACACTTCTTAGGCCATGGGGACATTTATATAAATATTCAGACCAGACAACACTTTCTTACACTGTGAGGAATGCGCAAAAGGAGTGTCATTACTTGTACTTCTTGTTCTTACAGGGGCTGGTTCACAAAAGCATTCATGACAATGGGGCATGACACTGCAGGAGTACTCTTTTAGGTACTCTTACATGACTTTCTGAATTGGCCTAAAAATGCCCAACTAAATATTAGACAAAATGCAAAAAGTGCTCATTCCTTTATTTTTGTATCAATCGTGTATAAATATGTCCAGAATATTGTCATAATTGTGTCAGATGTTTTGGGGTCAATTCACAAGGGCATATATGAGTACATAAAGTGGTACTGCAACAGTACTAATTTACGCACTCCTAAACGCCTTAATGAATCAGCCCAAGTAGCTATAATCCTTTGTGAGATTTAAAAAAGGCTTTAAATTCAACGATTGTAAGTGACAGGAAAAGAAGCAAACGCCAGCGTTTTGCTCTTCAGTGTTTTATCTCTCTGCTTCCAAGTGCTTAAGTCATACTTGAATAAATTGCTGTGTGAGTTCAGTCTCTGCAATCTTAGGCTCGCCAAAAGTTCAGTGATATGTTGTTTTTTACTATAAACACCGCTGGAGTATTTAATACGGACCACACTGCTGCAACACTAATAACTCAGGTTCAGGTTCTAAGAATTATTCTTCACCAAACACTATAATCAGTGGTATCCATAAGAAAATCTCTGGCTACACCTAATAGCTTTGGCACCTAGGCTACTGGACTTTTTCAGAGAAATGCAAGAATTGTACTTCTACAGCACCAATAGAAACAGCAGAAACAATGCATTTTTTACCAAATTGGTAAACTAAAAAAAAATGTAATAAATAAAATAATTAGAAAAAATGACAAAAATGAATGAGGGGATCGTGACATTTGAAGTTATAAATAAATGTCAGAAATATCCATAAGACATAATTGTATTGAAAAAGTCACACTAATTCTATGGTGTCTAGGTGACTGCGAATTCAGAACCTCTTGAGGCTAACTGCATTTGAGCATCGGTCAAATATAGTCTGGCAGTTTACACCAGTCAGCAGCTTTACCTTCACCCTGTCAGATGGATAAAACTTTGGAATTCCTAGGTGTCATGTTAGGCTTATCAATTCAGAATTATTAAAGAAGGGAAGGTTGTACAAACTTAAAAGGCAGAACAAAGCTGCGGAAATTTCTAGAGGCAAGGGAGATCTAGATTTGTTGAAATAGTAACAGAATTAAAAATGATTTCAATGTTGTGAATAAAAGGCAAAGCAACATAGCACTGATGTAAAAAATGAGTAGGGGATTCTCTTCAAAACAGGGAGGTGATAGGAAGCTTAGTGAAATAAAGGAAGACAGCGAACTATTTGATGTGAGAAGATATAGTGCTACAACTGTAGTTCAAATAAAAAATGTAACATGTGAAAGACACATTAAAATGTTCTATCTATCAAATTCTTTACTACACAAATGTTTTCTGATTTGCGATTGTGCAAAGATTGCTAGTGAAGTGTTTGAAACGAAGCACTGGCAAAGTATTGCCTACGCTAGTTTCTTGAAGCTTCAATCCCCACATTAAGGGATTGGGCATAATCACTGCTTATTCCTTGAATATACAATATTTTCATTTCTTTAACTTCAACTAGGGCAGATAATGTGGTACAAAATAAAACCTACATGCCCCACATTGCTACAAGAAAGAAAATGTAATTAACACTCATGGGGTAACAATCAATCACAATGAATTTAACCAAACGATAGCAACATGAAAAAGCAAACTCAGTAAACCTAAAACATACAAGTGTACCACCATAAAATATTTTTAATACAATTATCTGAAGGAATGCGGTACCTATTTTACTGGGGCCCTCTTCTCTTAGTGGAATCCGGTCAATGGCATTTAAAAGATCCTCTTGCGTTTGTGAAGCTTTCCATGAAATTTCTAGGGTGTTGGCTCTTCCATACTGCATAACAGACACTTGACTTGAGTTGACACCTGGTAGAAATAAAACAATGAAAACAAAAGTTCTTATAAACCAAAAACAAAAAAAATGTTTTTTGAATGGACAGTTCATTGGAAATGTGCTTAATTGATCTCCACTACTTCTTATATTTGAAGATGCTACATCAAACTAAAGATAATGTCCAAATCCATCCATTTGAATGCCATATATGGCTAACTGGTGGGTTACCACGTTTTGGTAATCGAAAATAATCTTGATTCAAACCATCAAAAACATCAGGGGCCTCATTCTGAATTTCTCGATTCAGAGGCAAACATGTATTTGCACCTAAATTAGGACTACAACTTGTGCATTGATGTCACACCTTTTAGTGTACAAATGTAATCAGATACAACCTGACAGAGTTTCTGCGACAAAATGGGCAAGTAAGCCTGCATCTGGTAAATACCACTCGCAATAGTTTGTTATTTACTCGAAGCTGTAATGGTTTCCAGCAGAAAGAGGATACTCAGAATGATGCACAAGGTATAGTCACTGATTAAATCTTTTTCTAGCATCCTTTAGTACTTTTCTTTATATATTTCACAAAACAAGTCTTCAATACATAATCAACTACTGACAGCTTCATGCTTTGTCTAAGAATCAGAACAATTTTAACAGTGCATTCTTATAAATTTAAGATGCATTACATATTTTATGAAAAGGAAGGGAAAAGTGGAAGACCTCAAATGGAAGACCAGGCAAACATAGATTACAAATGTATGATTTTTTCTAGATAAATTGTTGGCATAATGGGAAAAAATTACAGCTCCGAATATCAACAGAGTTGAGTTAGGCATGTAGGAGTAGTAGCTTTCTATGTAATGTTATACTATGCAAATAACTAAAAGTCCACTATTGATTATTGGGTTGTTTCAACTCCTTTGCCCATATGAAAGAAATTGATTGCACCTTGAAGGACAATAGAAAATTACCATTTAAGTAGCAGTGGATGGCTGACCCTCATGCAGCAAACTGAAGTCATAAAGAGAGCGGGTTTAAAAGGGATGAAGTCACAAAAAACTATAGAACATGATGAACAACATCTGCTCATGGGTGCTTTAAGAAAATTAGAGGTGGCATGTAGATGCAAATAAAAATATTTTTATTTCACAGTAACACAAAATGTTTTGGTCACCGGTCCACCTCAGATCGTGATGACAAGACTTATGAGACTTTCACAGGACACACTGAAAAACACATATATTAGTCCTGAGCTTGTAAATGTTCACTTTTAATCATTTTGCCAGTAATGGAAGAATGAAGGGCATACCTTACATCACCTCTTTTGTGATGCCTCTTTGATGGGAATGATCTTATGTAGAGAAAATTACTTTGCTGGTTAAGACAACACCCATATTGAGTCTGTGGCTCTTTTTTGCAAATCATGTTTGTCTAAAGCGCATTACTAATCTGGGAAGGGGTACCATTATCAACTTAAAAAACACATTTTGTCAAGCTGCAAGCAATTTCCCAGAGAAAAGCATGTTACGTTTAAGCAGTACCAGCAATTTTAAAGTTAAGAAACCAAAACAATAAAATACCATAAGCAATTGAGGAAAATGAATTACCAAAATAAATATAATCAGAAAGGATAACCAAAAACCTTAATTTTGAACTTAAATACATACCTAGAAAGTAAAGTTCTAATACAAATGAACAGTTTCTGGTTGATTGGAAAGTAGGTGTGATTTCAGGACAACTGCAGTTGAAATGGAGGTTGGCTGCACCATTCCAGTCACCAGAATTTACCTTTCTGCTGGTCAATGTCTTCTAGAGAGACAAAGACCAAAGATGAAACAGGTGAGATTTCCACAAAGTCAGCTACGCAAGTATTGTACTTCACTGAAGCTGAAGGGCAAAGCTGGATTTGGTCATTGCTGGATTTGGTCATTCACTTCTGGATCTGCCTCACACTACTCCAAGATATCACCTTTGGTTATCAAAATTCACAAGTGTTCAAGACTAGATGCACGCAGGCAGAGCTCCACAAAGCCAGATATCTGTTTAGCAAGAACCTGGCAAACCCATTTTCAGAATAGCAAAAAATCCAAGTAGATTTTCTTGCTCACCTAGGGAGTTGTCTTTGTAGGGAAACCTTAGCAGGTCATCAGAGCAGGATACTAGGCACCAGATGTCTCACTAGCCAAAATGCCTGCAGAGTTCAGTACTCAGAGGTTAGCAAGGCCTCTTGGAGTTAGGAGTCCTGCTTTTTGTGCCCCTGGATCAGGCAAAGAAGAGGTCAATAATCTGACCCTTAGAGAGCTGTTCCATTCCCTTGATGCCAAAAGGAGACAGGCAGTGTTGAGCCTTCTTTCTTCCAGCTTGTGGGCAGAGTGCTTTTCTATGCAGATGTCTTCTTTCTACACCCACAAATGTTCTTAGGAAGAGGGAAGTGTGGTGCCAATTTTATTGTGTGGAGTAGCCTCTGACTGGAGAATTTCTAAAATCCTCATTACTTTCTCATACTCTCCCACCTCCTACGTAAGCACTTCCTCTTTGTTGTAGTCTCGGATGGGGTGGTGCTGAGGCTCCAGGGAATGATCTTTCTACAGACAACTTGAAGTTGTCATATTGGATTCTCCTAGAATGGAGTGTAGGATGGTTGGAAAAGGGGCTGAATGATGAAGTGGCACCCTACAAATAGCAAGGAGTGCCTGGCTTATAGAACTTTCAAACCCCACTTAAAAACCCCTGCACAAGAAAGAGACGCCTGAGAAGACACTGGACCTGGGAGTGACAATGGTGAAATAATGCCCAGCTGGAAAGAGAAGCCACCTGATGTACTGCAAGGATGGACTTTTGGACTTTGACTCCAGCTGTCCCGCAGGAGAAGGATGGGTCTTTGCAGGGCAGTGGTGCTGGCCTCTTTAGGCACCCCTATGAGAAGTTGGAGGAATGACCTTCTGAAGAACCCCGGATAGTTCTCCTGGGACTCCAATGGATTGGGCCATCACTCCAATGACAAACTAGTGCCCTTCAAGAAGTCAGGAGGCTCTGGGACCTAGGTAGTTCAGCAGTGAGGATGCTCTGCTGGCTGGCTATTGGGGGACCGTGGCAGGGCTGTGGAAGACACTTCCTTCAAACTGAAGAATGCACCGGGAACTGAGGCAGAGGCCAAGTGTGTCACAGGGAGCAGTAAAAATCGATCTTCCCAGGCAAAGTACCCATTTGAAGTCAAGGGATCTGCAGAAAAGGCTTATGATAGCTAGGGTGGGTCACCAGAAACAAATTGAACCCAGGATTGAGCAGATTGGCCCTATAAGGTCCAAGATCTGGCCTAGTTTTACTTCAGGGGGAAGGATAAGAAGGAAGAGTATAGCTCTTCTCAGTGATTTTGAAAAATCCCCAGAGAGGGCTAAGCCCTGGGAGTCACAATCTTAATCATTTATTTTGCCCAGAGGGGGGCAGTGTGAAGGTTTCCCACACCAGACTCGCTCCTTGCCACAGGACCCCATTAACTCTGTCCTCGCGCATATGGCGGAACCAAATTTCTTACAGTGCAGACTAGTTTTGTGCCCAGAATTACTCTAAACATGACTACTGAATTTGCTTGACTTTAGGATCTTATGTAGCCTGCTCTGTTCCTATGTCTGCAGTAGATGTATGTGACAACTATCAAAATATTGCTCTACACAAATACTGACTCCACAATATTGACTTCACAGCATCCTCAAGGTAAGCATATGCAGGTATATATACATTTAGCATTATAACTCCACATCTAGTTACAATGATGATATATTGCAAGTTAATATTGTAAAGTCAATATTAGAATAAGTCAATACTCAAACATTGGTTTTGTGACTCTACCTCTTCAGCAATTAATTTTGTAGGACACAGCACTAAGCAATTTGTTTTTGATGCTGCTATGCTATCTCATTACTGTAGTAGGTGCCAGTTCCTAAATCTTTAACTGTGGGGTTAATAAGGTATGACCTACCTTAAAACTAATGGACTAATGCCAAGTCAGATAAAATATTGTGTCACTCCAAATTTCGTGGCCATACTTCTCATACCTATGGCATGTAGCAACAATCTTTACTTCAGCGAAATACACCTGAAGCATTTAGGTGGCACCCAAATAACATTAACATCAGGAAACCAAACAATAAAATGCTCACTCTAATTTGGGAAAAAGAAAATATATTTACTATATAAAATGTCACAAATATTGATAAAATTAGATGAAGGGAACCAGAGATATGTATTTTTATTTAAATACCATGAGGAGGTATGTCATGAAACATTGTGTTTTAGCATAAAAAGCAACCGATGGGGCAATCTTTGAAAAATATGGCTGTTGAGGTTGCTTCACCCCTTACAACCTCTTTATTGCCTTTTCCTGCTCTTAAGATTTACCTTTCGTCTTGAAATATTCCCGAAGTAGAGGGTGAGAGTCATGGCTGGCAAGGGCTCCACAAAGCTTGATACCTTCTACCTTAGGTCCCTTTGAGCTTCATTTCTCACAAACAAAGCTCAAAGTGGGATGTACCAGGAACCTATGCCTGCCAAGATTGTACCTTTCTCAAACAACCTCAGTCCCCCACCGCTGTCATTTGGAGGATGAAATTTGTGTTCAATGCTGAATTACTTTCTTCTGGTGACTCAACAAGCGACAAGCCTAATGGCAGTTGCAAGAGTACAAGGGCACAAATGGTAGAAAGAGGCAAACTCAACCACTCCCTCAGTCCAGCCAGGACTTGAGCTGAAGTCTGAGGAACCACTGGTCGGCTGACTTTTCATAAATAAGAAGTTTTATTCTTTGTGCATCTGGGACCATGGAATGCCATTTGAGACATCATAATCCTATCCACTGAAAACTCTGATTGCCAAGTTTGACCCTTATCAGTCATACTTCAGACAATCTTGCTCTTCAGGGGGTCTTCCAGCATGGCAGTGTCGCAGGGCCTCATCGGAAGCTGCTTGGCCCTGCCCACAATGAGAAAATCATCTTGGAAAACAACATTGATGTTGTTTGCACACCAGGCTATTCCCTCTGGGGAAAGGAGGAAAGTTGCCTGGCAGCAGGCTACTATTGAAGGCGAAACTCATAGCAGAACCCTATTAACCCTATTAACTAAACATATATTACTCTGGGATTCCGTTCCTAGCCTTTGTGCTGGTCATATACTATCACTGTCATTCCCTTAACTTCACATTAAAAGACAATTATGAGTGAATGCTGTGTAATTAAGCTCCCTGCCTTCCTGTCAGAGAAGCAATGCACACTGAAACAGCAAAACTAGGAGAGTTATTTCCTAGCAGTAAAATAATGAGTTAATGACTTTCCATGTATCAGCTAGTATGGTGTTTATTAAACACATCTCTGGCTATGCTTATCAAAAACTTGGTGTCATCAATGAACTAGACTTTATGCAAGAACTGCAATGATGAACTCTCCTGACCAAACTCCAAACCCTAGAAAAATGCAGCTGCCAGACTCGTTCTTCAGATTCCAAAACACCACTCGGTGTCTGAACCCCTGAAAAAGCTCCACTGGTTTCCTGTAAGACAGAGAATTGCCTTTAAGTCATTATGCATCGCATATAAAACGCTTCATGACTCTGGTCCTGATTTTCTAAAACACTGCTTCAAATGGTATACCCGAGCTAGAGCTTTTCGCTCAGCAGCTGTCAACTATGCTTTCATCCCCAAGTTCAAAAGGGTGACCTGGGGTGGTAGGAGTGTGATAGCAAGGACAGCTAAAGCCTGGAATGATCTATCCCTATACATCAAAGCGTCTCTGAACCTCCTAGCATTTAGGAAGGCTCAGAAAACCTGGTTGTTTAAAATCTCGTCACGTAGTTTACTATACTGCCAACCAAGCTCAGCACCAAGACACTTTTGGGTATTTGAACACTTTATAAAACTATATAACATAATATACAACATTATTTTCTTAGTCATTTCCTAAACCAGTTGTTTCAAAATATTACATTTTTAGGTCGAACCTACTGGACAGAACAGGAGCTGTCTGCTGCAAGGCATATTTTCACTTACCAAGAACCAAGGGTGGCTTTAATCTCTCCCTTTGCTTACCATTGGTTGGCTTTCCTCGTACCTCTCATTTGCCTACTTCTAATTCATATTCCAGCTTGTCAGTCTTGTGTTTATCCTTCCAGAGAGCATCTTGATTGGTTGGCATTGCTGCTTCCAATGTCTGCTTTTCAAGCATTACGTTTTGCTTTAGTTTGAAGCACTTCATTAGAGTGCATGTGTTTTCGAGCCATCTCATTTATGTATGTCTGTCATGAGCACTTCAAATTGCTCTAAAATGGCCAAATGTTTCTCCCTGCCCACTGCTTCTTGTAATTGCCCATGTGCTTCTCACTATCGCACAGTTTGGCTGGGTCCAAACTGGGGTGGCATGGCAAGCAAATGAACAATGGATTTAACCCAGGTCTGTGACTGGGGGTGAGTGTTTGAACGTTTCAGCTCTCTGTCCATCATCTTTTTCTGTTGCTAAAGTCACTTTAAGTGGCCATGGTATGCCCAGAAGTGGGTCCCTTGCTCACTGTGCCACTGGATTCAAGCAAGCCTGGTTGATGAGTGATGATACTCAGAAACCAGTCAGAGTATGCTTGTTTCCAGTCCAGGGAAGACCTGGCCTGGCAATTAGGGTTGGACTGGTCCCATAGGGACCAGGATCAAGACTGATTTGCATATGGGTGGGTTCCAAATGTGGTGGCAGGGTGATCAAAAGAACAATGCATTTGACCCAGATCCGTGAAAAGTTTCAGCACTCCACCCATCATCCTTTTGTATTGCTTAGTTCCATTGTGCCAGGTGAAACTGATTTTTTATTACCATCTTTAGGGTTTTTAGCATATATGCTGGAAGATGTTTACCCAGACACCAATAGGTCAATTCATACAGTTCATGCTAGTAGGCAAACTGGGTCGATCTTCTGATGTAAATTAAATGTGACTCGCGGTACTGTTGACAGTGTTTAAATTTCTTTAACCCATTTTTCTATTTTTGATGCATTTGGCGATTTCAATTTATTAGAAAAATTTCTCTCCATTGCTAGTAGACTGTGCACTAATGTAAAGAAATGGCTCCCTGTTGCAGTTACCCCCCCACTTTTTGCCTGATACTGATGCTGACTTGACTGAGAAGTGTGCTGGGACCCTGCTAACCAGGCCCCAGCACCAGTGTTCCTTCACCTAAAATGTACCATTGTATCCACAATTGGCACACCCTGGCATTCAGATAAGTCCCTTGTAACTGGTACTTCTAGTACCAAGGGCCCTGATGCCAAGGAAGGTCTCTAAGGGCTGCAGCATGTCTTATGCCACCCTGGAGACCTCTCACTCAGCACAGACACACTGCTTGCCAGCTTGTGTGTGCTAGTGAGGACAAAACGAGTAAGTCGACATGGCACTCCCCTCAGGGTGCCATGCCAGCCTCTCACTGCCTATGCAGTATAGGTAAGACACCCCTCTAGCAGGCCTTACAGCCCTAAGGCAGGGTGCACTATACCCTAGGTGAGGGTACCAGTGCATGAGCATGGTACCCCTACAGTGTCTAAACAAAACCTTAGACATTGTAAGTGCAGGGTAGCCATAAGAGTATATGGTCTGGGAGTCTGTCAAACATGAACTCCACAGCACCATAATGGCTACACTGAAAACTGGGAAGTTTTGTATCAAACTTCTCAGCACAATAAATGCACACTGATGCCAGTGTACATTTTATTGTAAAATACACCCCAGAGGGCACCTTAGAGGTGCCCCCTGAAACTTAACCGACTATCTGTGTAGGCTGACTAGTTTTAGCAGCCTGCCACAAACCGAGACATGTTGCTGGCCCCATGGGGAGAGTGCCTTTGTCACTCTGAGGCCAGTAACAAAGCCTGCACTGGGTGGAGATGCTAACACCTCCCCCAGGCAGGAATTGTCACACCTGGCGGTGAGCCTCAAAGGCTCACCTCCTTTGTGCCAACCCAGCAGGACACTCCAGCTAGTGGAGTTGCCCGCCCCCTCCGGCCAGGCCCCACTTTTGGCGGCAAGGCCGGAGAAAATAATGAGAAAAACAAGGAGGAGTCACTGGCCAGTCAGGACAGCCCCTAAGGTGTCCTGAGCTGAAGTGACTCTAACTTTTAGAAATCCTCCATCTTGCAGATGGAGGATTCCCCCAATAGGGTTAGGATTGTGACCCCCTCCCCTTGGGAGGAGGCACAAAGAGGGTGTACCCACCCTCAGGGCTAGTAGCCATTGGCTACTAACCCCCCAGACCTAAACACGCCCTTAAATTTAGTATTTAAGGGCTACCCTGAACCCTAGAAAATTAGATTCCTGCAACTACAAGAAGAAGGACTGCCCAGCTGAAAACCCCTGCAGCGGAAGACCAGAAGACGACAACTGCCTTGGCTCCAGAAACTCACCGGCCTGTCTCCTGCCTTCCAAAGATCCTGCTCCAGCGACGCCTTCCAAAGGGACCAGCGACCTCGACATCCTCTGAGGACTGCCCCTGCTTCGAAAAGACAAGAAACTCCCGAGGACAGCGGACCTGCTCCAAGAAAAGCTGCAACTTTGTTTCCAGCAACTTTAAAGAACCCTGCAAGCTCCCCGCAAGAAGCGTGAGACTTGCAACACTGCACCCGGCGACCCCGACTCGGCTGGTGGCGATCCAACACCTCAGGAGGGACCCCAGGACTACTCTGATACTGTGAGTACCAAAACCTGTCCCCCCTGAGCCCCCACAGCGCCGCCTGCAGAGGGAATCCCGAGGCTTCCCCTGACCGCGACTCTTTGAACCTAAAGTCCCGACGCCTGGGAGAGACCCTGCACCCGCGGCCCCCAGGACCTGAAGGACCGGACTTTCACTGGAGAAGTGACCCCCAGGAGTCCCTCGTCCTTGCCCAAGTGGAGGTTTCCCCGAGGAATCCCCCCCTTGCCTGCCTGCAGCGCTGAAGAGATCCCGAGATCTCTCATAGACTAACATTGCGAACCCGACGCTTGTTTCTACACTGCACCCGGCCGCCCCCGCGCTGCTGAGGGTGAAATTTCTGTGTGGACTTGTGTCCCCCCGGTGCCCTACAAAACCCCCCTGGTCTGCCCTCCGAAGACGCGGGTACTTACCTGCAAGCAGACCGGAACCGGGGCACCCCCTTCTCTCCATTCTAGCCTATGTGTTTTGGGCACCACTTTGAACTCTGCACCTGACCGGCCCTGAGCTGCTGGTGTGGTGACTTTGGGGTTGCTCTGAACCCCCAACGGTGGGCTACCTTGGACCAAGAACTAAGCCCTGTAAGTGTCTTACTTACCTGGTTAACCTAACAAATACTTACCTCCCCTAGGAACTGTGAAAATTGCACTGTGTCCACTTTTAAAACAGCTATTTGTGAATAACTTGAAAAGTATACATGCAATTTTGACGATTTGAAGTTCCTAAAGTACTTACCTGCAATACCTTTCGAATGAGATATTACATGTAGAATTTGAACCTGTGGTTCTTAAAATAAACTAAGAAAATATATTTTTCTATATAAAAACCTATTGGCTGGATTTGTCTCTGAGTGTGTGTACCTCATTTATTGTCTATGTGTATGTACAACAAATGCTTAACACTACTCCTTGGATAAGCCTACTGCTCGACCACACTACCACAAAATAGAGCATTAGTATTATCTATTTTTACCACTATTTTACCTCTAAGGGGAACCCTTGGACTCTGTGCATGCTATTCCTTACTTTGAAATAGCACATACAGAGCCAACTTCCTACATTGGTGGATCAGCGGTGGGGTACAAGACTTTGCATTTGCTGGACTACTCAGCCAATACCTGATCACACGACAAATTCCAAAATTGTCATTAGAAACTGATTTTTGCAATTTGAAAAGTTTTCTAAATTCTTAAAAGACCTGCTAGGGCCTTGTGTTAGATCCTGTTTAGCATTTCTTTTAGAGTTTAAAAGTTTGTAAAAGTTTGAATTAGATTCTAGAACCAGTTGTAGATTCTTAAAAAGTATTCCAACTTTTAGAAGCAAAATGTCTAGCACAGATGTGACTGTGGTGGAACTCGACACCACACCTTACCTCCATCTTAAGATGAGGGAGCTAAGGTCACTCTGTAAAATAAAGAAAATAACAATGGGCCCCAAACCTACCAAAATACAGCTCCAGGAGCTTTTGGCAGAGTTTGAAAAGGCCAACCCCTCTGAGGGTGGCAACTCAGAGGAAGAGGATAGTGACCAGGAGGAAAATTCCCCCCTACCAGTCCTATCTAGGGAGAACAGGGTCCCTCAAACCCTGACTCCAAAAATAATAGTCAGAGATGCTGGTTCCCTCACAGGAGAGACCAACACCTCTGAAATCACTGAGGATAACTCCAGTGAAGATGACCCCCTGTTAGCCAGGATGGTCAAAAGATTGGCTTTGGAAAAGCAGCTCCTAGCCATAGAAAGGGAAAGAAAAGAGATGGGCCTAGGTCCCATCGATGGTGGCAGCAACTTAAATAGGGTCAGAGATTCTCCTGACATCCTAAAAATCCCCAAAGGGATTGTAACAAAATATGAAGATGGTGATGACATCACCAAATGGTTCACAGCTTTTGAGAGGGCTTGTGTAACCAGAAAAGTAAACAGATCTCACTGGGGTGCTCTCCTTTGGGAAATGTTCACTGGAAAGTGTAGGGATAGACTCCTCACACTCTCTGGAAAAGATGCAGAATCTTATGACCTCATGAAGGGTACCCTGATTGAGGGCTTTGGATTCTCCACTGAGGAGTATAGAATTAGATTCAGGGGGGCTCAAAAATCCTCGAGCCAGACCTGGGTTGATTTTGTAGACTACTCAGTAAAAACACTAGATGGTTGGTTAACTGGAAATGAAGTGTGTGACTATGTTGGGCTTTATAATTTGTTTATGAAAGAGCACATTTTAAGTAACTGCTTCAATGAAAAGTTGCATCAGTATCTGGTAGACCTAGGTCCAATTTCTCCCCAAGAATTGGGAAAGAAGGCAGACCACTGGGTCAAGACTAGGGTAACCAAAACTTCCACTGGGGGTGACCAAAAGAAAGGGGTTACAAAAACTCCCCAGGAGAAAGTGGGTGACCCTAGAAACAAAGAAAAAGAGTCCTCTGTAGGCCCCCAAAAACCAGAACAGGTGGGTGGGCCCCAAGACACAACCCAAAACAAAGGTGGGTACCAGGGTAAGAACTGGGATGCCACTAAGGCATGGTGCCACAACTGTAAACAGTCTGGGCACCACACCAAGGACACTTCTTGTCCCAAAAACAAACCCCAGAACAAAATTCCAGGGGTAACCAGTGTAGCCATGGGAGATGACTCCTCAGATGAGGAGGTCTTCATAGCCTTCAACTGGAAACAGGGCCCAACAGGTGAGTTGGAGATTCCAGAGGGAAGTAGACACTTCCACCACCTACTGGTGAATGGAATCCCAACCACTGCCCTGAGAGACACTTGTGCCAGTCACACTATTGTGCATGACAGGCTGGTACTCTCAAACCAGTACATCCCAGGTGAGATGGCCAGAGAAAGAGTTAGCCCAGACAGGGTCACTAATAGGCCTGTGGCTCTTGTGCCCATAGAAGTGGGTGGAACTTTTAGCTGGAGAAGGGTGGTAGTCAGTACAGACCTCCCCCTTGATTGTCTCCTTGGAAATGACTACCCAGAGGTTAGTCAGAGCCTAAGAGAAGAACTGGTCCAGGGCCAGTCCTCTCCCAAGGATTCTGGAGTGCCTGCCTCTGCAGTAAATGCAAGTAGGCCCCAGAAGAAAAAGAAAAGGAAACAGAGTAGGAAAGGTGGACAACCTTTAGCCAAGGTTCCAGCAAGCCAAGGAGATTCTGCTCCAGTAGGGGAGAACTCCAAAAATGGCTCTGATAAAGTCCAACCTGACCCACAAGAAGTCCTGGCTAGTCAGGCAACTGTTAAGCCTGAGTGGGTGGCTCCTCAGCTAACAGAAGAAAGAGTGGAAGAAGGGTGTTTACTACAAGATGTGGTAACCCCCCACTCTAATACAGCAGACAGGCACCCTGAACCCAAAGAAGCCTGTAACTTAGCCCCTTCCCTTGTAGGTGAAGAGCTAAAGGTGTGGTTCTGGGCACTGACAGCTGTCAGTGGCCTCTGCTGGGTGTTAGCCTTTATGGCAGCACTATCCTTGGCATGGTGGTCTGACCCCATGCCAAATAACAAGTTAGGCCCCCTGACCCTGTTGGTCATGGTGGGGTTACTCCAGCTCTGGGTAACCTCTTTGGGTAAGCTAGGGGTGACCCTGGCTAAGATAGGATTAGCAGAGGTGGATACCTCTGACCTCAAAATAGAGAGAATGGGTAAAGACATAAAAAGCACAGACAAGAGGCAGTTCAGACTAGGTCCTATCACTGTGGAAGTGGGTCAGTTCCCCAGAGGGAATGACCTGAACAGGAGGATGTAAGGCAGAGTAGGCCCTGCAACAAACCAGCCATTTCCTCTACTCTTCCTCGCCTGACAGACTAGGAAGACTCTTCCAGCGTTGGCTGAGTCTCCTGGCCTGTGGGCTGGGGGGGGGCTTGTGTAAAGAAATGGCTCCCTGTTGCAGTTACCCCCCCACTTTTTGCCTGATACTGATGCTGACTTGACTGAGAAGTGTGCTGGGACCCTGCTAACCAGGCCCCAGCACCAGTGTTCCTTCACCTAAAATGTACCATTGTATCCACAATTGGCACACCCTGGCATTCAGATAAGTCCCTTGTAACTGGCACTTCTAGTACCAAGGGCCCTGATGCCAAGGAAGGTCTCTAAGGGCTGCAGCATGTCTTATGCCACCCTGGAGACCTCTCACTCAGCACAGACACACTGCTTGCCAGCTTGTGTGTGCTAGTGAGGACAAAACGAGTAAGTCGACATGGCACTCCCCTCAGGGTGCCATGCCAGCCTCTCACTGCCTATGCAGTATAGGTAAGACACCCCTCTAGCAGGCCTTACAGCCCTAAGGCAGGGTGCACTATACCCTAGGTGAGGGTACCAGTGCATGAGCATGGTACCCCTACAGTGTCTAAACAAAACCTTAGACATTGTAAGTGCAGGGTAGCCATAAGAGTATATGGTCTGGGAGTCTGTCAAACATGAACTCCACAGCACCATAATGGCTACACTGAAAACTGGGAAGTTTTGTATCAAACTTCTCAGCACAATAAATGCACACTGATGCCAGTGTACATTTTATTGTAAAATACACCCCAGAGGGCACCTTAGAGGTGCCCCCTGAAACTTAACCGACTATCTGTGTAGGCTGACTAGTTTTAGCAGCCTGCCACAAACCGAGACATGTTGCTGGCCCCATGGGGAGAGTGCCTTTGTCACTCTGAGGCCAGTAACAAAGCCTGCACTGGGTGGAGATGCTAACACCTCCCCCAGGCAGGAATTGTCACACCTGGCGGTGAGCCTCAAAGGCTCACCTCCTTTGTGCCAACCCAGCAGGACACTCCAGCTAGTGGAGTTGCCCGCCCCCTCCGGCCAGGCCCCACTTTTGGCGGCAAGGCCGGAGAAAATAATGAGAAAAACAAGGAGGAGTCACTGGCCAGTCAGGACAGCCCCTAAGGTGTCCTGAGCTGAAGTGACTCTAACTTTTAGAAATCCTCCATCTTGCAGATGGAGGATTCCCCCAATAGGGTTAGGATTGTGACCCCCTCCCCTTGGGAGGAGGCACAAAGAGGGTGTACCCACCCTCAGGGCTAGTAGCCATTGGCTACTAACCCCCCAGACCTAAACACGCCCTTAAATTTAGTATTTAAGGGCTACCCTGAACCCTAGAAAATTAGATTCCTGCAACTACAAGAAGAAGGACTGCCCAGCTGAAAACCCCTGCAGCGGAAGACCAGAAGACGACAACTGCCTTGGCTCCAGAAACTCACCGGCCTGTCTCCTGCCTTCCAAAGATCCTGCTCCAGCGACGCCTTCCAAAGGGACCAGCGACCTCGACATCCTCTGAGGACTGCCCCTGCTTCGAAAAGACAAGAAACTCCCGAGGACAGCGGACCTGCTCCAAGAAAAGCTGCAACTTTGTTTCCAGCAACTTTAAAGAACCCTGCAAGCTCCCCGCAAGAAGCGTGAGACTTGCAACACTGCACCCGGCGACCCCGACTCGGCTGGTGGCGATCCAACACCTCAGGAGGGACCCCAGGACTACTCTGATACTGTGAGTACCAAAACCTGTCCCCCCTGAGCCCCCACAGCGCCGCCTGCAGAGGGAATCCCGAGGCTTCCCCTGACCGCGACTCTTTGAACCTAAAGTCCCGACGCCTGGGAGAGACCCTGCACCCGCGGCCCCCAGGACCTGAAGGACCGGACTTTCACTGGAGAAGTGACCCCCAGGAGTCCCTCGTCCTTGCCCAAGTGGAGGTTTCCCCGAGGAATCCCCCCCTTGCCTGCCTGCAGCGCTGAAGAGATCCCGAGATCTCTCATAGACTAACATTGCGAACCCGACGCTTGTTTCTACACTGCACCCGGCCGCCCCCGCGCTGCTGAGGGTGAAATTTCTGTGTGGACTTGTGTCCCCCCCGGTGCCCTACAAAACCCCCCTGGTCTGCCCTCCGAAGACGCGGGTACTTACCTGCAAGCAGACCGGAACCGGGGCACCCCCTTCTCTCCATTCTAGCCTATGTGTTTTGGGCACCACTTTGAACTCTGCACCTGACCGGCCCTGAGCTGCTGGTGTGGTGACTTTGGGGTTGCTCTGAACCCCCAACGGTGGGCTACCTTGGACCAAGAACTAAGCCCTGTAAGTGTCTTACTTACCTGGTTAACCTAACAAATACTTACCTCCCCTAGGAACTGTGAAAATTGCACTAAGTGTCCACTTTTAAAACAGCTATTTGTGAATAACTTGAAAAGTATACATGCAATTTTGACGATTTGAAGTTCCTAAAGTACTTACCTGCAATACCTTTCGAATGAGATATTACATGTAGAATTTGAACCTGTGGTTCTTAAAATAAACTAAGAAAAGATATTTTTCTATATAAAAACCTATTGGCTGGATTTGTCTCTGAGTGTGTGTACCTCATTTATTGTCTATGTGTATGTACAACAAATGCTTAACACTACTCCTTGGATAAGCCTACTGCTCGACCACACTACCACAAAATAGAGCATTAGTATTATCTATTTTTACCACTATTTTACCTCTAAGGGGAACCCTTGGACTCTGTGCATGCTATTCCTTACTTTGAAATAGCACATACAGAGCCAACTTCCTACAACTAATATTTTGCTGATAGATTTTAGAGAGATACTAATATGAAAGTAATTTGTATTTAAGTCGCTGTAACTAACTAATTGTTATAAAATGCTGTTCACAAACTCATCTATACATTTGCAGTCAACCAATGTGAACCCTTTACATTATCTTTTATTCTCAAATAAAGTGCAATGATTCAAACAGTAACAAATGGAGTATCTAAAAGCAAGGTGTTCGGGGATGGAGGCATTTGAATTTCTTTAAAGGATTTTCACTGTGTAAATTTGCATCAAACACACTTTTGGCAATAGGTAGAACCCACGTACATTTTATTTTTAAGTTATGTTTCCTTCCATGCGCTGAACAGTTATTTCTACGCCCTTCTGATTTAGCATCCAATTTAACATTTAAATAAATAAACAATTATATTTCTTTCAGTAGATTATAGAAACTGGAGCTAAAGCAGTGTATTTGATATAGAACAAAATAGAATAATATGAACACTGAAAAACATTAATCTTAAAAAATATTTCAAGTAAAGTAGTGACCAGTGCAGAGTAAGAGCCACAAAGGCCCAATGCCATCACATTTCATTAAAAAGAAATTTGAGGACATTCCCTTCGACCAAAGGCAATAGATTAACTAAAGTGCAACGGGGTACCAGAACAGGAGTGAGTTGGAAAAGTGATGACTGACAGTTCCATTGCCGGCTACCAGCTAATTAGCAAATATCCAAACTCGTACTATGTATTAACTCACCAATATCAGCTTTTTTGACAAATGCCTTCACAAACGTTTTCATGTCTTCAAACTGAGATACTTTGACATTTGCACTTCCATCAAGAATGAACAGCACATCCATTGGCTTGCTACATGGCCCTGAATGAGAAAAATGAAAAAAAAGCAAGAAGCAGCTCATTCACTGGATTTTGTAACTAGAAATTCTTTACTCAGAGTATCCAAATACCGCGAATATCAGTTTCCACTGTTACCTAATCCTCTACAGTATTAAAAATGTTAATCTGCAGTACTGGTTTTGGTTAAGATGGACATGCGCAGTGTTAAATGGTGACTAGTAAGTGTATGATTGGCTATATTTTGACCTAGTAAACCATATCTATCAAACGTGCTAAAACAGTGGTCATCAGAGGCAGGGTCCGCCAGGGCATAAATTAGTGTGTGGCTGTGCAACAGGGCACTCAAACGGTGAGCCTTCCGCCTCTTTCCTTAGCCCTGAGCAGATTGAAATCTATGAATTTCCCTTTTTTCTGCATCTCCTCACTAGCACCAGTATTGGTAGTGGTGGAGTCAAAAGGGTGAAACGTGTACACATTCCACTGGGCAAGTCTACGGCCTTTTTCTCTCTGTAGGGGGGTAACACCATAGTTTATGTGGCATAATGGAGCACCTGCCATTGTGAATGGGATCCACTCCTTTCCATGAAGACGAAACTTTTTTAAATGAGGAGCTTTCGTATTTAAATACGTACACAAAACGACTTTGTTGATCACTTTTTTATTTAGGAAATGGGTCCCAAACCCCTTCTGTAATGCCAGTCCGGGCAAGCCACAAAAAAGTGGGGAAAATCTACTATTTTGGTGCAAATGCACCACTTGCAGCGCCAAGTTAGGCCGCAAAATAAGAATATTCATATATTCAGATACATCAAAAGCTTACATCTTCATTTTTAAACTCAAAAGCTTACAATTTTAATACTGGAATGTTTTTTGTTCTCTTTTGAATTTGTAGTCACTTTATTTACTTATGAAAGCTTGAACTAAATGAATGAGTTCTAATATGCTATCTTATAACTTGGCATACTGGGGCCCATTCTCGAAAGCATATGGAGTATGCAAAATATTACTCTCATAGGGGCATATTTATACTTTTTGTGCAAAATTGCATTAATGCAGTTTTGCATCAAAAGTTTAGCACCGGCTTGCGCCGTTCCTGAGTACCAGCTGGCCACCATACTTATAGAATGGCACAAGCGGTGCAAAGGGTGGGCTAACGTTAAAAAAATGACGTTAGCCAGGTGGAGCTGGTGGTATGGGGGAAGAGGGTTTTGCACCAAAAAATGACGTTGGGCTGGTTACAGTAAAAAAAGATGACTCTAACCAGCCTAGCATCATTTTCTGACAGAAAACCATCCATACCACATGACTCCTGCCTTAGAAAAGACAGGAGTCATGTCCACCACCCCAATGGCCAGCACAGGGTCCTCTGGGCATGGCCACTGCACCCTGTGCCATGCAGGGGAGCTCAAGTTGGGCCTCTGATGGCACATTAATGTTAAAAACAAATACTTACCTATACTTACCCTACTTACCTGGGATGGGGCCCCCCATCCTTCGGTGTCCATCTGGTGTAGGTGGGAATGTTCCTGGGGCTTGAGGACGGCACCTGTGTACCCATTCCATGGTATTTAACCATGGAAATGGGTCCACAGGTCCCTTAACGCCTGGCCTGACCCAGGTTAGACGCCGGGTCTTACGTCAAAATATAAATATGGGGTTAGTTTTGCACCCAATTTTGGTCACTAAAAATGATGCAAATTCAGAGCAAATGGGATATAAATATGCACCATCACACTATTACATGGCTATGTAAATTACCCCCAAAATACCAAAAATGGTAATAACACGTAAATACACAGGCAATAAAACATACAATTAGGACAAATAGAAAGGATTGTGCCCTCCTTGCTCATTTAATAATAGAAAGTTGAATGTTTCGGGGGTGATAAACAAAGTCATGTAAAAGAAAATAGAAATGTACTGCTGTAGTACTACTTCCCGTATTCATGAATGTTTTTGTTAATAAGCATCAACGTTTTCAGTACAAAGCTGCCAGTATGTCCCGCATACATGTCAACATAGAGAAATCTGTCATTCTGACACTTTTCTGCATTCATGGCTTTCGTGAAAAACGAGACTTTGTTATAGAATTTTATTGCATTTCCTGAACCGATTTACCAGGATTAATTGACTACATTTGCTGCTGGGTAATTGCCTGCCCTGAAACAGTGCTAAATGAAACTGCAAAAAAAGTTTTCAAACTTCTTTAATGACGAGAAACTCAAAATTGACATCTGTTTCAGGAAATGTTATCAAACTGGGCGCAGGTCTAACATGTTTTCTATAGTATGTGAAGGGGAGGATTTGTGTACTAAGCTCAATTAAATTCAGTGCCACCATTATTTACTGCATGAGGTTGCATGAACAGGCTAAACTTCTGCTTTGTTTTTCCTGTGAGTTTTCAAAATCGGGGCAGACATCTTAGATTACACGCTAATGCCTGGGAACGTTTCAAATTAATAATTTCAGATTCAGAAGCAAAACTCGTGGTTTGTAAAGTTTGCCTCAAACTGTGGATTATTCCGGGCAATCAATAGTTCATGATTCTCCTGCTGAAATAGGGTATACTGTTCCTTTACTTACAACATCGACTTTCGTAACCATATTCTGTTCCTCTTTACTCTAAAGACAAGAGTCTCTATCTCCCACCGGAGATGAAGAGTCCAGTTCTATTTGCAAAAACACATTTTCCAAAATATATGTGTACTATTGATGATTTTCCAGCAGTATCTATCTCACTCTACTTGCCCTATTCACACTCTGCTTTTTGTTCCCATTCCCTATAAAACTTGAATGTGCTGTTGGAAGAAAGTTATGTAGAGAATTTCTGATTGAGATGGTAGCCAAACAAACAAACATACAGCTCTGGGCGAATCTGTAAATACTTCTTAATAAGTCCCCACTGACCCTGGAGAGGGAGCAGACACTGGTGCAGCAGCTCTGAGCAGCTGGCCAATCACCAGGAAAAGCTAGAAATTACATTTGAGGATCTGATTTACAGAATGGCTATAACTGCAAACCATCCAATATCTTGAAGGAATGCTAAATACAAAGGAGAATCTAGTGGCTCGCCTTCGTCCATAACAGGGATCCCAGTGCCGGATTAAACCCTGTGGACGCCCCTAGGCGAAATTTCGGGGGCCCTCTCGCAAATTATCTCCTAATACTTTCTTAATTTTACCAGCCAACAATTTTAATAAACCAATTTTATTACACAAAACTAAACATTACACTTAGCTAGTTTGCACCAATTGTTTTTTACAAACTAACAGCTGACAGAAGATGAGCTTTTAAGAGACAAATAGTTATGTGAATCTGATGTCTATGGTTTATGTACTTTATGTTGTTAATTGGTACATTACATTAATAGAGTATTTTCTCTATAGAATCTTTAATGTATCGTTTTTGTTACTTTGAGTTGATTCATTTTCTTCTATCTTTTGGAAACAATTTAAGAAAGCCTGACTGTCATTTTCTTTCATGATCAAGTCAATATTATTTTGATCTGTTGTCGCTAGACCCCTAAAGGGAGGGGTCCCATAGGCTGGTTTCCTGCTTTGCCTATTTGGTAATCCGACACTGAAGGATCCATTCCAGAACATAAATCCAGTAGGCTCTCTGTGTTTGATATTGCCTTGAATCATTCTTGTGCTTTCTATTTTGCAGCTGGGTATGTTGGTGAGAGATGCTGAACAGAGAACAAAGAATGTGATGGCTATCCTTGGGCTCACTCTTCTTAATTCCTGCTGTGATTACTTAGATTCAAACAAAGTAACCTGATACTCTGATCACAGTGACCAAGGTGTCTGTCAAAATATGTTTCATCATAAACTTCTTAACTCAGTGGACTATTGAAAGGTATGGATTCAAGCAGCAGCTATGTGGCATGTCTCGGCTGCCATTAAATCTACAAACTAGCCCTGAGTGAAGATTCTATGGACACGTGCTCAGAATTGCTGTGCAGTTTTCATTGCATAATTTACAGATTATACATTTTTTAAATATATTTGCGTAATCTGTAAATAAATTACCTGTTGCAGGTTGTGTGGTGATTGGCGAAGACTGGGTTGTACTGGTCAATGTGGTCACTGTCATTATCGCTGTTGATGGTTGTTTCCCGGAACAACAGTTGTCAATTACGAGATCTGGTACACGTACAATCAGGTCATTATAGTCTGGAATCACAATGGGGGTTTGTGATGTGCTTATCATGGTCAGTTCAGTTATGTTAACATTGCTGCTCACACCAATGGGTATGATGTTGATGTCTTCTGGAGTTTGTGTTATGACATCAGTAGCAGGGTTGCTGATCACCATGTATACTAAATGTGGCACCTGCTCTCTGCTTCCACTGTTTGTGGCAAAGGAGTGTTCGGTGACATACCGGAGGGCTTGCCCTGTGTTGGTGGCATTTCCCCCTTGGTACTTAATCTCTCTTACACGTTCAATTATGTCTTGCTTTGACTGCTTCTCTGTAAAGGAATACTCGACAGTGACAGTGTAGGAATACTGTATGAGAGTGATATGGATCGTTTCTTCTGAGATATCCATTTTCTCAATCACGTTTTCAATAAATAACTTGGACTTATTGAAATTTTCCTCAGTTACATTTTCAGATGATTCAATCACAAAAACAATATCAACAACGTTAGTGTGCAGCGTTGATGACGTAAGATGAGCGGGAGAAGTAGTTGTTGCAACAGGCCCATGGCCAACAGGAGGAAGTGTCACAGCAGCAATGTTTGGCCTTTTGGTTGTGGCTTTTCCAGTGTTTATGGGTACGTCTGGCACAAGGTCACACAGGTAATGCACAATCTCATCTCTGTGATCCATTAGGTCGTCAGCGTTTTCCAACAGGAAGGCCTTGTTGCCCGACAACCGACTCTTAATGAGATTGATTTCTTCCATGCCGACGTCCGGTCCTAATGCCACTGGTATGACAGTCACCTTTTCCCTTGTCAAAAGGGAAATGATGGGGTTGATGTTGCGCTTTGACTTGCTGGCTGTCAGCAAAAGAGCGATTCTGGCTGCATTCTGTCGTGGAGCCTTGCGAAACACGTAGATGGCGGCGTATTTTAGGATTTCATTGATGAAGGCATTGGGGCTCCCTTTGTATTCCATGCCTTGAACAATGCTGATCAGCTCATCTGCCCTCTTCTTATCCTGGAGTCCAAAATACATAGTTGAGCCTGTGTCATACTGCACAACCGACAAGCGTATCTTCTTTTGAGAAACATGTAGTTTTTTAATAAGACTGATGATAAAGGATTTCACAGTTTCAAATTCGTCTTCCGATAGCTTAGAGGTACCGTCCACCAGAAAGACAAGATCCATCATTTTACTGCAGTCATATTGCCCTTCATCTGGTGGCTCCATAAAGTCTGTGGGCACTGGCGTGGTTGCTGTTGAAGGCAATATAGACTCAGCTGTTGTTAGTTCTTCTCGCTGACAAGGCTTACACTGCAGGTGGTTCCCTTCACAATGGCTGGAGAAGAAAAGACAAAAATAGGTTAGGATGCATACTGTAAAGAAATGGCTCCCTGTTGCAGTTACCCCCCACTTTTTGCCTGATACTGATGCTAGCTTGACTGAGAAGTGTGCTGGGACCCTGCTAACCAGGCCCCAGCACCAGTGTTCTTTCCCTAACCTGTACTTTTGTATCCACAATTGGCAGACCCTGGCATCCAGATAAGTCCCTTGTAACTGGTACTTCTAGTACCAAGGGCCCTGATGCCAAGGAAGGTCTCTAAGGGCTGCAGCATGTCTTATGCCACCCTGGAGACCTCTCACTCAGCACAGACACACTGCTTGCCAGCTTGTGTGTGCTAGTGAGAACAAAACGAGTAAGTCGACATGGCACTCCCCTCAGGGTGCCATGCCAGCCTCTCACTGCCTATGCAAGTATAGGTCAGTCACCCCTCTAGCAGGCCTTACAGCCCTAAGGCAGGGTGCACTATACCATAGGTGAGGGTACCAGTGCATGAGCATGGTACCCCTACAGTGTCTAAACAAAACCTTAGACATTGTAAGTGCAGGGTAGCCATAAGAGTATATGGTCTGGGAGTTTGTCAAACACGAACTCCACAGCCCCATAATGGCTACACTGAAAACTGGGAAGTTTGGTATCAAACTTCTCAGCACAATAAATGCACACTGATGCCAGTGTACATTTTATTGTAAAATACACCACAGAGGGCACCTTAGAGGTGCCCCCTGAAACTTAACCAACTATCTGTGTATGCTGACTGGTTCCAGCAGCCTGCCACACTAGAGACATGTTGCTGGCCCCATGGGGAGAGTGCCTTTGTCACTCTGAGGCCAGTAACAAAGCCTGCACTGGGTGGAGATGCTAACACCTCCCCCAGGCAGGAGCTGTGACACCTGGCGGTGAGCCTCAAAGGCTCACCCCTTTGTCACAGCCCAGCAGGGCACTCCAGCTTAGTGGAGTTGCCCGCCCCCTCCGGCCACGGCCCCCACTTTTGGCGGCAAGGCTGGAGGGAACAAAGAAAGCAACAAGGAGGAGTCACTGGCCAGTCAGGACAGCCCCTAAGGTGTCCTGAGCTGAAGTGACTCTAACTTTTAGAAATCCTCCATCTTGCAGATGGAGGATTCCCCCAATAGGGTTAGGATTGTGACCCCCTCCCCTTGGGAGGAGGCACAAAGAGGGTGTACCCACCCTCAGGGCTAGTAGCCATTGGCTACTAACCCCCCAGACCTAAACACGCCCTTAAATTTAGTATTTAAGGGCTACCCGGAACCCTAGAAAATTAGATTCCTGCAACAACAAGAAGAAGGACTGCCTAGCTGAAAACCCCTGCAGAGGAAGACCAGAAGACAACAACTGCCTTGGCTCCAGAAACTCACCGGCCTGTCTCCTGCCTTCCAAAGAACACTGCTCCAGCGACGCCTTCCAAAGGGACCAGCGACCTCTGAATCCTCTGAGGACTGCCCTGCTTCGAAAAAGACAAGAAACTCCCGAGGACAGCGGACCTGCTCCAAAAAGACTGCAACTTTGTTTCAAGAAGCAGCTTTAAAGAACCCTGCAACTCCCCGCAAGAAGCGTGAGACTTGCAACACTGCACCCGGCGACCCCGACTCGGCTGGTGGAGAACCAACACCTCAGGGAGGACCCCCGGACTACTCTCCGACTGTGAGTACCAAAACCCATCCCCCCTGAGCCCCCACAGCGCCGCCTGCAGAGGGAATCCCGAGGCTTCCCCTGACCGCGACTCTCTGAAACCTAAGTCCCGACGCCTGGAAAAGACCCTGCACCCGCAGCCCCCAGGACCTGAAGGACCGGACTTTCACTGGAGAAGTGACCCCCAGGAGTCCCTCTCCCTTGCCCAAGTGGAGGTTTCCCCGAGGAAGCCCCCCCTTGCCTGCCTGCAGCGCTGAAGAGATCCGTTGATCTCTCATAGACTAACATTGCAAACCCGACGCTTGTTTCTACACTGCACCCGGCCGCCCCCGCGCTGCTGAGGGTGAAATTTCTGTGTGGGCTTGTGTCCCCCCCGGTGCCCTACAAAACCCCCCTGGTCTGCCCTCCGAAGACGCGGGTACTTACCTGCAAGCAGACCGGAACCGGGGCACCCCCTTCTCTCCATTATAGCCTATGCGTTTTGGGCACCACTTTGAACTCTGCACCTGACCGGCCCTGAGCTGCTGGTGTGGTAACTTTGGGGTTGCTCTGAACCCCCAACGGTGGGCTACCTTGGACCAAGAACTGAACCCTGTAAGTGTCTTACTTACCTGGTAAAACTAACAAAAACTTACCTCCCCCAGGAACTGTGAAAATTGCACTGTGTCCACTTTTGAAATAGCTATTTGTCAATAACTTGAAAAGTATACATGCAATTGAAATGATTCAAAGTTCCTAATGTACTTACCTGCAATACCTTTCAAACAAGATATTACATGTTAAATTTGAACCTGTGGTTCTTAAAATAAACTAAGAAAAGATATTTTTCTATAACAAAACCTATTGGCTGGATTTGTCTCTGAGTGTGTGTACCTCATTTATTGTCTATGTGTATGTACAACAAATGCTTAACACTACTCCTTGGATAAGCCTACTGCTCGACCACACTACCACAAAATAGAGCATTAGTATTATCTATTTTTATCACTATTTTACCTCTAAGGGGAACCCTTGGACTCTGTGCATGCTATTCCTTACTTTGAAATAGCACATACAGAGCCAACTTCCTACACATACCTTTCATACCTTTCACTTATGCATGGCAGGAAGACCTGATTTTTGCCCCAAAAACTGGGATATGTATTTAAAATAACAAAAGCATCAATACACCGGGGCAGTCCTTTGAAAACCCACTGTCTGGGGAAATCCAGGATGTCTTTTAACCGTACGGATACCTCTGGTCAACAACACACTAGAAGGTGAGGCTAGTGCACTGCCATAGCTGGGCTGTGCGTACCAGTGTATCACTGGGATACTCGAAGCACCTCAGTGCATTTACAGCAATACAGGTACGATTTCTGGTATCCCCTATGCACAGCAACATGGCAACCCTCTTAAAATACCCTTTCCTGGGTGCCTATACACCCAGCAGCCATGACAGGATGAAAGTGATTGCTTCACTCAACCAATCACGTTTGCAATTTCTCTGACTCGAGATTGCACGTGCTGACTTTGGAGGTTAGTGCAAAAGATTAACCATGTCCTGGGGTTCTCACCGTCCCAGAGGTTTCCCACAGCCAACAGCACATGATTGGCAAGTATGGAGTGGATTCCTGATTAGCTGTGTCCACTGCCATCATCCCTCACCGTCTGCCAGCCTGGCCTCTCAATCACTGACAGTTGCGACCTGAACTACCTACTGAAGCAGCTACAAAGGGGGTGGGGCTCTTTTTGGGCCTCTTTGTCTTCCCCTGACAGACAAAAGTTCATAATTAACATTATTAGAATCAAATAAACATGGGTTGATAGAAAAGTGAAAGAATGATGGAAGGATGGAAGGCTGAAAGGCGGTAAGGGTGAAAGTAGGAAAGAGTGAATGACAGAGTAATAGGACAGATGAGTGAATGGATAAATTAGTGGATGGATGAGTGAATGGATAGGTGGATAGACGAGTGAAAGAATGGCAGAGTTCATTGAAATCTGAGTGGATGAACGGATGGAAGGATCAATTAATGAATGAAAGATTTTATTGAGGGATGTGTTAGACAAAGAATGAACGTATGGGTTGAAGAATATATGGATGCATGAATGCATAGATGATGTATGTTTGAAGGAATGGTGAAAGTTTGAATGGATGACTGAAGGTGAAGGTGAAATGGTGGATATCAGTGGGTAGATAGAAGGGTGAAAGGATGAATGGATAGATGCTTGGATGGAAGAGATAATGGAGCTTTTCTAAGGCAGATGGGGCTCACCAGCTTCATGCCATCTGCGCTTTGGATCAAAGTGGGGGGTATTTTTATTTTCTGGTTATCGCCTTGACCACTGGGGCAGGTGGAGGTGTGGATTTGGGGATGTTACAAACCCTGTTTTCACCCCACTTCTAAATCAACAGACCAGATTAAAGTGGCAGGGAGAGTTGTCTTCTGTTTTAATTATTGTATTTCTATATTATTATATAATACACCATTTTAAAAACTGCATCAAAAAGGGATTGGTGAGTACTATTGCCTCATTCATAGACACCTAGGGGCTAATTTATGAGAATGTGACACACTTCAGTGCAGTACTGCATCACAGCGAAAGGGCAGGAATGCACCATATTTAAGGGAATAAGGAGCTTTCCCGTACTTTCCCCAGCGCTGGCACACAATGAGCTGCTTAGCGCAAATTCAGGCACCCTTGCACCATGGAAGAAGTAAAAAGGAGAAATAAAGATATTTCTCCTCATTATGCCTCGCCTGAGAAAGCATATATTTTTGGCGCATTCCCAGGTCTACCACTTCTGGTAAGCCTGAGAATGCGAAAGAACCATGGAAATTGTGTGGGAACACCCACGCGATGCCCATGACTCCCCTTTCCAGGGCAGACTAAAGCAATGTAGCGATTTGCACTGCATTGCCTTACTCCAGATTTATAGAGCCACCCAGGCCCACGCAAAGTGGCCTTGCGTGGCTTCATAAATCACATGTAAGAAGTGCGTCACACATGTACCACGCTGTTTGGTGCATATAGGACGCAAACAAGCTCATAAATATGCCTTCGAGTGTCTCCACACTCAATGGATGACTCAACCTTCGCCAGGCCTCTGCGAGTTGGAGGACAGGCCTACTCTCGGCAGGGCAGTAGCTCAACTTCATTGGCTGCTGCTGAGCCCAGCCATCCCTTCTCACTCTCTTGTAAAATTACACAGAAGAACACATGGCCTTCTCTCAGTCTTACCGAGAACCTCTTCATTCAGTTCTGCTGCAATCTTTTTCATAAGGGAACGGGGACAGGGAGATAATATTCATGTTACATACGTACAGCTCTCCTGCAGTCTATCTCCAAGGTGGTCGACATGCCATGGTCGCTAAGCATGCATATGTCTACAGGGCACGCACAGAAGATAGATGTTATTTTTAAATGGAAGGGGAAAAAGAGTACTTTCTTGAATGTGCAACATGTGTCCTACGTGTGTGCGCCCTGAAGGCACAATCCATGCGTGCCTCGCCTTTAATGCAGCTGTGTTAATTAATGGGGTCTGACTCATGCAACTGCAATGAGATGGGCTTTTCCATAACATGGCCTTGTGACTCACGCCTGGAAGGGCCTCACTGAGGCAGAACCTGCAAAATCTGACCTTTTTTTCTTTGAAACGAGACACACTGAATAATGTTATTAAAGACCCAGCAACGTGAGATTTTTCTTCGACATAAACACCATAAAGAAACGCCCGTGGTCCCATTTCGGTGCCAGTAAGTGCGAAGGGCGCACGACGGAACGGTGTACCTTACCAAGACTGACAACGTGCCAAGTCGTCTCTGTTCAAGACAATTCTCTTCCCATGGGCAATCTTCCGGCCGTCCACGTGGCAAACCGGGCACTCGCTGGGGTCGACGCATGTCTGAGATGCTTCGTTAAGTATTTTCCCTGTGTTACAACAACAAAAATGTTAGAAGCAGCCAAACATGTCGAGGCTGACCACTTAAACGCAGCTGTGCTTTGAACACTTGGGAAAGATGAATGAAATGTTGATCTGTTTGGCAAACACTGTCGAAACCACTGAAGTTTAAAGATGTTTTTTCTCAGCGTGGTAATTGTACTCGTATGGCTTATACAAGGAAGAATTCCCTTTCGACTATTACCGTTGCCTTTTTACACATTATGTTTTGGCGACGGGGCCATCTGGGATCTGTCGAACAAAGGACCAGAAGAAACGAAGATTCATTACAGACACCCTCTTGGTGGACTACACAGGAGCGACCCCACATGCCCTTCTGCTACTTTCTGTCAGAATGGAAAAATACTGCACTACTTACATTGATTTAAGATGATAGGTCGGGAATTCCCAGTCCATGAATTAGAATATAAACAGTACTGTACAATTTATTCATTTATAGTTTGTGTGGTCTCAAGCCAGAATTACCAGCTTTGACAAGTATCTGCAACAGATGTCCATTTCATTAAGAAAGACAGTGCAATCAGTCAGCCCTCTATTACAAGGTTTATGTTCTTAGAAAATTACTGAGGTATTTGTTTAGGTGTGTTAAGTAGTTAAACATTTTCATTTTGTTATTTACAATGATCACCAGTTTAACACAAATCTCTTTGGTGCCTAGCACAGCGCTTGCAACAGTTGTGTGGCTTGACTTTGTATTTTAGATGTTTAATAAGCACAACAACAATGTGGGTCTAGTGACAAACAGGGCTCACCGGGCTGACAGTAGGCGTGGCAGCCTTCTAAACACTTGAGAGGGCAATCCATAGGTTCAGGGTGTTGGCACGTCACAGGGCACGCTGGTGCGCAGCTGTTGTACCGCCATTCACAGATGGAGTCCAACTTTGGTTCATTCTTTTCTTCACAACTTATTGCTGTAAGGTAGAAAAACATAACATTTTGGGTGCATGCTTGTGAAATGAGCATTGATATATTTTGTTATGCTTGTAACTCGCACGCTGTGTCTGGTTGTGATGGATTTGTTTTGGTCTCAGCCTTTATCAAATCTGACAAACTATGGGCCAGATTTAAGAAGCCCCTAGCGCCACCTTGTATCACATTATCCTCATTTTGTTCACAATAATGTGGGGTTGGTTTAGCTAAAACGCTGTGCCATACTCACAGAGTGGCACAATGCATGCATTGCGCCACTTTGTAAACCATTGCGTCACATTATGCATGCACCAGACATAATGTATGCAAGGGGGGCATTCTGGAATTAGGAGGCCCAGAAAAATGGCACTGTGGAACCTATGAGATTCCACTGTGCCACTTTTAGTGTAATTTTTAACTCCTGACGCTCCCATTGTTTTCAATGGGCCTCCTTTCACTTTGCAGGATTAGCGTCAACATTTTTGGCACTATCCCTGCAAAGCTCCAAACTAGCATCAAAGGTTTTGATGCTAGTTCCCTAACATGTGCTTTGGTGCGCCGTATCATAAATACGGTGCACACATGATGGCGTTGGGGGGTGCAATGGTGCACAAAAAAAGTGGTGCATCATGACTTGATGGGCTAATTTTCATAAATCTGTCCCTATATGTTTTTTCTTTCAGTGTCCAACAGGTGATACATTCAGATCAGATATTGCCTCATAGAAAGGACTCTTGTTCCTACAATCAATTCAGAGAGTGCAATTTAGAATTGAGTTACTCGCTCATAGATATTTACAAGTAGACTGCTAATCCTGTTTCTGGTGCAAACAGAAGTTTGCACCTTTAATTGAATTAATGTCAGATGCAAATTGCACCCAAAACAGATACCTGCCCATCAAAACTCTGCAGGGCAAAACGCAGAAAAGATCAGTTTAGGGACATCATACTGTTTCAAAACTGTGTAATTTATCATTCTGAGCAGTGCAACTCAGAATCAGACGCAAAGTGGACACTTGCTAAACAGTGTTACAAAGTGTAATTAGCAGGTATGCATTCTGCACCTACTATTTGCACACCCCTGATAATTATTCCCATAGTTTGCAAAATAGAATTCATCAGCTCACGTGGATATCATAAAGTGTAGTTTTATACATACATCTAAATTTGACAATGAAGAGCCCACCCACCTGCATATATATTCATTGAGCAAATTAAGCTCTGTCATTCACACGTACAGTGTTCAAAAGTGGATTCACTCCCTCAGACGTTAGTCGAAGTTGGGGAAAGGGCAGTTCGTCACTCACACGTTGTTCCACACATGTTCAAAACGGTCCACCAATACACATCCATCCACTCTAGAGAAGAGGATGACTCACCACTGAGATTCGCACTCTCAAACACATCCAGACTGGGAAAAACAGAGCCACATCTTACTATAACCTCATGTCTCAAAGTATGCCTCAATAATGTTACATACATTTGTTGCAAGATGGCTCCCCTATTACATAAAATATTAAAGCTCAACTGAAAAGACACACCGCATAAAATTCTTCTTTTCACTTTATTTGATATCTCATATAATAGTGCGACCAACCCTGGCAGATCCCAAGTCTAACTCCCAGCGCTCTTTAACGTCTGCCTAACGTTCTCATTCCTATGTTGCTTGGTGACAAGTTGCTAAGCTACCTGTACATGAACCTGACATTAATAATAATAATATGCAACATTAGCCACTTTTAGTTATTCATATCAGATGAGGAATCTCCATGTTGGCAGTGGCTTGATGCATTTATCTGGAGAGATAATAAATTAGTGTTATTCATATTATTTCTTTTTGGAAAGTCTGATCTCCTTTAAAGCAAACAATGCTGAATGGAATTGCACCAAACCTGGCATGAAGAGTTTATTTCAAATATATATTTACAGTTCATTAAGAAATTATTCACAGATACGGTCCCAAGAACGACCACCGGGCAACAACTAGTGGAAAATATTAAAACCTCTTTGGAGGAGAGAATATTTCTACCCACTATTTGTTCCATAAGTGACAATTTCGGACTTACCCAAGGGACATCTTTGACTGGACATAACTCAAAAAATATGGCAGCCACCATTATGCGATACAGCGAGTTTCTGAACATCTGCAAATCCTGTGCTACAGAAAACAAATAGGCAGGAAGAGGCTAAAAGGGCTTTCATCCACTCAATGTGGGCACAAAGCAACAAGTGACCACGGAGAGGATATAGGAAGATTTTAGAGAAATGGACAGTAACCTAGAAAATACCCAGTATTGTTTGAAAGATTTGCTAATCCACATGAAGCACTCATAGATAACACGTCCATCCATTTGAAGTGTGCATTGTCCAAGATTATGCACAGGTCCATCCCTAAAGGAAAATAATGTGGAAATGAGTATAATATGGTCGTGTGATGGATCTGACTATAGAAAGTATGTGTTGAGGGGTTAGTGCACATTCTTTTTTTGGTCAGAGTTCTAAAGCTGTATCTGTGGATCCTAAGGAACTGCTTAGGTTCCATGACTTCACGAAATAGAAATTGCCCTCTCCTTGTAACCACAGATTTACAAATGTAACTAAAATGGAATAGAGTGTACACTGGTGGTTTGACAATCAACCACAGGTTATACCCTGAACTTTTAGTTCATTGTGCATGGCTGGCAGCTCTGTACATTAGATTTCAAGTCTTTGGTCTAAGTCCATGCCTTTTCGTACATGGCAAAAATCAAGGGCACAGGGGCAGTGTACAGTGAGCAGATCAGGCACGTTGTGAGAAAGTCATCCTTTGGGCATGATCACACCCAAACATTTTGACTGACAATGCTGGGTACTGACTCTGACTGTGCCTTGGGCACTGATAACCAGTCCCAGGGCCAGTGTTGTGTGTAAAATGGTGTATGCAAATCAGGCATAATTATAATTGCCTCTGATAACCTGCCTATAAGTAACTAGTATATGGTAGGGCATGTAGGTCTAGAGACACCAGTTTAGTTAGGGCACCCATGGATAGGCCTCTGTGGTCTCTGGAGTCTCTGGAGTCACTGTAAAATCAGGCCTGCCTTAAAATGAACCCCAAATTGGACTTTGGAATTAAAAGTATCCCCAAAGTCTTAAACTACCTTATTTTTACATATAAGCCACCGCTAAGGTCCGCCCTAGGTGATCCAAGGGTTGGGTGCAGTGTAAATATAAGGAGGGACTTTATAAAATATGTTTTATAAGCCCTGGTGAGGGCAAAACAGCTAAATTAGTTTTTCCCCATTGTAGTCCATTGGCTTCATAGGCTAACATTGGGAGGCTTTATTTCAAAATAATAAAGTCTCATTTCCGATAGAAAAAATATGTCATGTTTGATATCAAATTAAAAGTTAGAATAAATCCAACAACTTGCCAATGTCGGATTTATTATTATTAGTACAGAGAAAGAGTTTTAGAATCTTCCTGAAAGTTACCAAAATCAGCCCTGTAGTGCCCTTTCTTGATTGGTCAGCCTATGGCAGGCTGTGCCAAGCTATCTTAATGAGGTGTGAAGAGGTCTGGGCTGAAACAAAAGAAGCACCTGGTGGGAGGGGAACTGCTGCAGGAGATGGTAGAGCAGGAAAAGTGGTAGAGTGGCCAAACTGGTGTTCAAGGGAGGGGAAACCACCTGGGACAGAAACTAGACCTCCCCCATTTCCTTCTCTCCCATCCAGATGGGAGCCCCAGTAATTAGATTAGGAGAGGGGGCTACCAGAAGGTGGGCTCAGCCGGAAGTAACCTCCAAAGAAAGATTTTCTCCATGTTAGATATTCAAAGAATATGCTTTCTGGGTTTTTGTTTTTGCCATACTTCACAGAAAGTTATCACCCCAGTGAGTGGCAACCTGTACCCCATTTGTCAGGTATGCCCCCATGCTTGACAACCCAGGAACAAGGATAAATATGGCAGAACAGCCCAGCAAATCAGATCCTAGCTGGAAGAAGATACTGGAGAAGAAGGACTGCCCTGCTGAACCCCTGGTCTGCACCTGAAGGACTCCACCCACAAGGACTGTACCAGCTGCACACTCTGGGCTTCACCCCAAGAACGACTTTGCCTTGCTTCTGCAACTCCAGGAGTTGACTCCCTGTAAGCTACAAGTACAAAGAAGCTGATCAGAGTCAGATCCTGCAAGAAGAGCTCAGCTTGCCAGTGTCCAGTGGCCATTTCAGTATTCTGACCAGGTGTATTCTGGAAACTGTAGTTCCAACTTCCAAGAAGGAACTCAGAGCTTCTGGAACCTTGGATTAAGTTTGTGGACACTCCAAGGGTCCAAAATGGGCTCTGAATAAAGATCCAGAAGTATGGAGAAGTATGGAGCAACTTTGTGAAAAAGCTCCATAAGATGACTGACCCATAAAAGAGTCAAGCCGGCAACGTCTCATCACGAGCCGGCCTGAAGAGAAGCCTCACCCGATGACGAGAGAAAAAGCTCCAAAAAAGAGGTTTACTGTCTCATTACCAGCAAACTTGTGGGGAGGACCCCACAGCCATGGCAGTGGCATCCCCCCACCCTATTACAATGTTCTGATCGGCGGAAACATTGTAATAGAACGTTCCCACCGGTCAGAGCGTTCCCAGCAGGAACAGTGCTACAAGATAGTACTCGGGTCCCTTAAAGGAGCTAAGTGCTATCTCGTAGCATAGAGGGGGCGGACCTGCGCCCTCAGAATGCGCACTGTCTGCAAAGCAGACAGTGCGCATTCTGAAGGTGCTGGGCAGGGGTCCACTGTGGCCCACAGCACACCCTCACTGCTAGCCTTTCTATGCTAGCGAAACCACCATGGCAAGCCTGGCGGAGAGGGAGGTACAACTCAGACCACCATCACCGTGTCAGAAACCACGTTCCCGGTGGGGACTGTGGCAGTGTGATCGTCAACAAGAGTGTAGCAGTCCTCGGACTGCCACACTCGTAATGAAGCCCTAAGTCAGAAGGTCACATTTTGACGGAGGCCTACCCCTCAATGTATCCGATTTGGGCTCCATTGTGGTCGGCCTCAGCTTTTGACTTTGGCCCAGTCAAGTGCCACCAAATGTCCCCGGTTGACGTTTTTTTGTTTTTGGGCACTACAAAGCATGTTTTCATATTTAATCTTTAAAAAATCATATCTCTGGTTCCCTACATTGGATTTTTGTCATTTTGGTGTAACTTTAAAAATAACAATATTTCTTATTTTTATAAATTGATGTTGGATTTTTATTGTGTGTTGTGTTTTACTCATTTACTGTGTTGTTGATCTTAACTGCTTTACACACCTGTCTCCTAGGTTAAGCCTAACTGCTTGTGGGTCAAGCTTCCAAGGGTTGAGCAAAGATTAATTTATTGAGACCTTGACTGTACCTAGTGTGGGATTGTGGCCTATTACTAAGTGTAGGTATCTACCTGCCCTTACTAATAATCCACTTTCCAACACACACCCAGCACAACAGCCTCCATTATGCCCAACCAAAGGCTGAGTGTCAAGTTTTGAGGCCAAAGGGGTTCGTTACACAAAATGTTTGGCCATACCTACCCCAAAAGCCTGTGAAGCATGGCCAATTTAATGGGCAGAACATTTCGCGGGCACAGACTTCACAGTTTATGGGGTTAGGCCATGAACTGCAGATTCTTTAAGATTAGGGATCAGCACAATGTCAAAGGCCATATATAGGCCCTCATTCTGACCTTGGCGGTCGGCGGAGAGGCGGCGGTCGGACCGCGAACAGACCGGCGGTCAAAAAAATGGCATTCTGACGGCGGCGGTCACCGCCGCGATCGACCGCCACTTCCCCACTCCGACCGCCACGGCGGTCATGACCGACGGGCTGGAGTCTGCGCACTCCGACCCGGCGGTCGACCCAAGACCGCCAACGGTATCATGACCCTGCTTACCGCCGCGGTTTCTGGCGGTCGGGAACCGCCATGCGAACCATGGTGGTAGGCACTATCGGGGCCAGGGAATTCCTTCCCTGGCACTGATAGGGGTCTCCCCCACCCCCCACTGCCCCCCCCGAGTCCTCCCCCCACACCCTCCACCCCCCTGCCACCCCCCAGAGGTGGTACGAACCTCCTCCCCACCCCCACCCCGACATGCACATACACGCATCCCGACATGCACACACCCCCAACATGCACATATACACACCCCCTACACACACACATACACAACGGGGACACATACCCGCACACATACATGCCGACATGCGCACCCGCCGAACTACACACATTGCCCATAGGCACAGCAGCACCCCCCGCCCGCATGCACGCACTCACACACCCCCTCTACACACTCACACGCACACCCCCATGCACGCACACACCACACAACACCCTCCCACCCCCTCCCCTCACGGACGATCAACTTACCCTGTGCGTTGGTCCTCCGGGAAGCGACAGGAGCCATGGGGAGGTGACCGCCAACAGAAGACCGCCAACAGAAGACCGCCACACAGAAATGTGGGTCGTAATTCTGTGGGCGGTGTTCTGCTGGCGTGGCGGTGGAGGTTGACCAGTCTCCACTTTCCCGCCGACCGCCAGTGTGGCTGCTGGCGGTTTTCCGGCGGAACGCTCCCAGCGGTCGGAATGCGCACAGCGGCATACCGCCGCGGTCGGCGGTCTCCACCGCGGCGGTAACTCGGCGGTCTTGCGAAAAGACCGCCAAGGTCAGAATGAGGGCCATAGTGGCTTATGGGGTCAAAAATGTTGATTGAGGGTCATGGTGGCGTAGAGTGATCGAAGGTTGGCCCATGTCCGCATAGCCTGGTGTGCATAAATAAAGGCCATATGTGAGAAATTGGGTTATTGAATGAGTGGGTGAAGCCCTTCCAATGCAACAACCACAATCCTTGTCAGGGTGAACCACAAAAAGTCACTGAATTAACCTGTGCTTAACTCTCTGGCAGCTTAGCACAAAAGCAGTCAGGCTTAACTTAGGGACAATGTGTAAAGTATATATGCAGCAGACAAACAGTAATAAAGTGAAAACACAACACAAGAAAAATCCCACACTCATTTTAAAAAAGAGTGCATTATAATAAACTGTTTGATATCAAAACCTCAACAATACAATCAGAAGAACTGGAGATATGCAATTTCAAAGTTTTAAAGTAAGTATGCCACCTAAAAGAACAAAAAGCCAGCTATGGTTATCTGGTCGTGCCTGCCCTGGACACAGTCACACGTTCAGGCCGATTGCAATGGAGTGCAGGCCAGATAAAGAGAACAGGTTAGTCCTACTGAGGGTTGTATCTTATTTCCTTAATGCAGGGTGTTGCGTTGTGCTGCATTGGTTCACTAAGGCTGCTGATCAGGGGCTTCCAGGTGCTGCAATGGGAGGTCTTGTGTTGTGCTATGTTGAGTTGTGTCACACTATGTCAGTTTTGAGGGATCCCACAGGGGGCCAGGAGGAGCCATTCAAGGGTCCAAGACCTAGGGGGCACCTCATTGGGATCAGAACTCACTCTAGAAGAGGCCTGCAACAGTGCACAGGCAAGTCCAATTGATTTTGGGCAGCTAGGCAGATGAAAGATAGGTCTCTGGAGCTTGTTCTGTCCCTATAGTTCAGAACAGAAGGCCAGTCATCTAGCCTTTGGATTCACTCTCGTGGGTCTGGGTTCAAGGAGCAGTTCTATTCTTCTTTCTTCAGGCAGCAGGGCAGTCCTTCTTGCTGCAGGAAAGTCTTCCAGCAGGAGAGCAGTAGAGCTGTCCTTCTTCTGAATCTTCCATCACATCAGAAGTGATCTGAAGAGTAGGTATGAGGGTTCTACTTTTATAAACGATGCTCGCTTTGAAATGGGAGATGTAATTGGTGTTTTTTTTTACCACAAAGGAGCTTGAAATTTCTTGCCTCCCTACCATGGTCCCAACCTGTCTGCAGTCACAACATGCTAGTCAGAAACTATTTGTGTGTGAGCAGAGGCAGTGTCTATAAAGTGCAAGTGTGAAAGGTGACAGCGCTGAGCCACTCATCAAGTCAGAATGGCCCATCCTGCCAACAGCCAGGCCCTCTACTGTGGTACTGTCTGGGAGGAATACACAAAGGCCAAATGCCATCTACACCTAGTCATGTGACCCAGGAAACAGGCTGCGGGCACCAAATGGTTAGGAGAAGAAAATACTAACAGTCGAATGTTCAAAATTGTAACATAAAATCCGACTTTACCAATAAAGTTACACTATCTTCTGCTACGTCCTTCTCCACAGCAGCAAATCCTCATCACCAGGACCTCCGAACAATGGTATTTGGCCTTGTGAAGCCCTCTTCGGCCTGCAGCTACACTCTAGTGGGTGAACCAAGTTCCAGAAAAACTTCTAAATCTGAAGTTAGAAATTTTCACTGTGCTCAAAAACGACCAGTACTCCAAATACAATGACATCCTTTTGGCCTGCAAACTCAGCTTTTCCTGTCAGAGCTTTTCCCATCATCATCAACAGCATCACTGAGACTTCATCCAGTGGCTCCCCATCAACATTGACCTACACTGAGTTCCACTCTGGCACCTTGCCCCTCTGAAAGTCAACCTTCTCAAGAACCTTTTCTGAAATCTCTTTTAAGTCCAAAGGTAAGCCAAGACTGGATCCGATCCATCCCTTGTATCTGACCCACTCACCATCATGAATTGCTTCAACTTTTGATTTTGACCCGGTCTTGCGTGACCAGACACCTGGGGTGGGCACTTTGTTCTTTTAGGAGCTAGATTTCACTAAAAATGTAACAATTCTTAACTCCAGCTCTTCCAATTCAATTTTGTTTGTTTTGATGTAATTTTATTTATTAAAATGTACCCTATTTTTCTAAGTTAGTGTGGGATTTCCTTGAGTTGTGTTTTCACGTTATTACTGTTTGTGTGCATTATAATTAAATATAATACTCATTAAAATGTTGTGTTCATGAACTTAATATAATCTTGGAAGGACACAGACACCAAGTTATAAAGTTATAAAGTGGACATCCAATAGAGGATGATACAGAGGCCTGTATAGGTCACAAATAATTGAGGCTAAACTGGATTAGTTCCAACTAATAAGAAACAACAATCTTAAATTACTTTGGAGCAATTCCCAGTGGATTAAGAATCTACAGCAACACATAAAATGTGTTGAATGGAATGCTGCCAATAAATCTAATTACTGAAAATTACTCGGGATAGTAATCCAAACCATCACTCTTTTGCCCACCATACCACCTAAGTTTGGACCCAGCCATATGCAAATCACTCTTGACCCTGCTCCAATAGGAATAGTCCAGCGCCAAACCGCGACTGATGAACCCCAATCATTGGGCTGCTTATGTTCTGGTTTAGGGAGGACCTGGTCTGGTGGTTCGAGCTAGACTGGATAGAGCAGGACAGTGCCATGTCTACAAAGTTATGGTGTTGCTGCCATAGCTACTGATACATGGTGCTGCTGCCTTCTTCCCAAGCCCTGGTGCACAATTAAGCTGCCTTGCACCAGGCAAACACCTTTGCAGCATAGTTAAAAGGTGTGTGTGATGCGGCAGAGTGTCATTCCAGTACCAAATATCATGCTCACACATGTGTTTAAACTTTTCTTAGCGCACCACATACTCAAAGTTTAGAGAAGAAATATTTTTTCTCCTTGTGCATGCCTTATGGAGGTGTTTTTTCCACACAATGCCTTATCTTGAAATGTTACTAGCTAGAGTGTTGCATCAAAAACCATAAGCAATAGCTTGCGAACATCCATGTGCCACACATGGCAAGCCCTCTTTGTGGAAAGTAATGCACTGCAGCAAATAGCACCACTTTGTGTTACTTTTAGGCAGTTTTCCACTGAAAAGTAAATGACAAATCAACACTTTGTGCCAGCCTGCATCACCTTTGTTACCCTTGCTCCGGTGAAAAGTGTTGATAAGTCTACCCACGTGTGTCATAAACATAACTGCCTGCTTTGCTCCAGCAGAAGAACTGTTGCACAGATTGCATTAAGTAAGATTTGTGAGTGAAGACTAATAAATGGCAAGACCACAAGGCAATCTTCGTTTCAAGGATCATGCTGGAGTACTACTGTTAAAAGATATTTGAATATAAGAAATAAATTAAAGGTGTATTTGAAAATAATTCAGATGATAATAGAGTGTTTATATGGGTCGTTTTGTTCCCTGATATTATGAAAACCGGTGTAGTGATTAGGGCCCAGATGTAGCAAGGGGTTTTATCCATTCTGTGTCTATTGGAAAATAAGTTCGTACATATGGCCCTAGTTGTTTTATAACTCTTCAGATGGAGCCACTTTTTCTGAGCTGCTGCTTTAATCAAATGAAATACATTGTGGCCACATAAGGTACAGAACTCCATTACAATGATTTGAGAGTCTCTGAGAGATGTTTGTCCTCTAAACATGAAGTCTCTAAGAAAACTCTAATAAACTATACATACAACAGTATCAACCGAGTAGGCATTGGTTGGCGCTTTTGTGTTCACAAGTGATTAATCATAGTTTTCCTAGTTCTCTTTATCTACCGAACCAAACGTCTAATCAAAAGCTCGTGAAATATTTTATTCTAAATGAGAGATAGCCATCATAAGTGAAAGCACGTCACTTTTGGCAGCTAAAATGATGCACAGGGGAAGAGAAGAGATGTGGCCAGTACTTGAAATGGAAAAATAGAAGTGCAGGTACTCGGTATCAGAGTACCTGCTTGTTTCTGAGAAGTTCTGGTACTCTCCAATTAAAAGTATTACGCTTTTCTTGAAAAGAGCAGGTACTCTACCTCTCAAAATAAAAAAGTGCTGGTACTCAGTACCGGAGTGTACCGGCCCATTTAAAGCACTGGATGTGGCAGAATACTACATAGCACAACGTAGGCATTGCATCTTAAACACCATGGCATTTAGGGCCTGATTTAGAAGTCAGTGGAGGGATATCCCGTCTTCCGTATTTTGAAACCATTCTATCCTTAGGGGATCGTGATACAGCTCACGAGATATCTGTCACATTTGTGGTGGAGTACTCCCTCAACCTACTTCTAAATCAGGTCCTTAGTGTAGCACTTGCTTACTTCTTTTTGAGGGCCAGCACTTATTTTTCTGCCTCAAGCATTTACTGCGAGCAAAAGACACGTATGGGAAAGACGTAGGTAAAAACAAAATGAAAAAGCGTCACAATGGGAGAAAGAAGAAAGCTGCAAGAGTGTGCTGAAGGGGCAGGGAGTGGCTTTAAATGGATTGAAGAGGCCTGGGATGGCTTCAGGATTACGCTGCCTCAGTATTCTGTGTTCGCACACTCAATTGCAGCAGCCGCGCATTTAAGAGGAGGGCTTTGGGCACTGGCATGTTTTTATTTACAAATTAAGCACAGGTGTAGTACAGACCTTGCTAGCAGAGTAACTCTGTCCTTAATTAGAACATAGACTGAAGAAGGAGATACTTTTTTGCTTTTATTTCAGGTAAAATATAAACTATCCGAACATAAACTCATATCCAGCCATGAAACTATTGTTGCATCGTTGTAATCATTAGGGAGTGAAACTTCTATGTGTGTATTTGCAGCCTGGGGGAACCGATTTTACATTTTTGACAAATTGACAGTGATCGTTCAATAATTATACCCGGTTCATCTAACATCAAAGTCTCATTAAATAATGCCTTGCACATTTGCTCGGCATGATGATGCCTGTCCATTTGTAGGCCAGCGGCTTTAGATAACAAGAGTCAATATAATCTTCTTGGAAAATGTACAGAACGATTTTCTTATTCTAAATTCAGAGCCAAGCCCAAGTCAGTTGGCTACGATCCTGTCAGGGTAACAGGCAGCTGGCTGGACAAGAAAGTTTTCCTGTACTGTGAAAAAGTAACATGAAACTTACTATAAGCATGTTGACTTTGAGACCTTTATTCTAGGAAACAGTGCTAATGAGCACTTGTACAGCACAAAACAGGAAGCAGATGCAGCAAAGACACCCTTGCATCCCCAGAGAAACATTGGCCTTAATCATGCCATAGCTACAAAGTAAATATTGAGGAGATTACTATTATCTGAAAACCTGAATTTGTGCCATTTCTTTTTTTTTTTTTACTCAAGTCATTGGAAATACATGATTCTGTGCTATGTATCATATGTGATATTCTGCATTTTTATATATTTATCTGTCACTAAACTACAACCTATGATTGCACAGGGGCCCAATTCCCAATATTTGTTCAACTAAGTTCAGCTTGAGTGCGCATTTGAGTATTGGGTCCCTGTGCTTTCACATAATGTAAATGGCAATGCTGACCTGATTAAATTCAGATTTGTGATTCACAAAAAGTGGATTTTCAATTGTCAATAGAAGTACTCATACACACTTGTAAGTAAACCTTTTCCCTTGGACGGGGGCTGACACAAATAACTCATGTGTTTGTGAGTACCAACACATATTTTTACCAGGGGTGTAACATAAGCCTCTGGAGTCTCTGCATGCGCAAGGAGACCGCTCAAGCCTTCAGTGGGTACCCACTCAGGCCAAGGTCAAAATAACATGTAGGAGGTGTGGGACACTACAGGGCCCCCCTTACGTTTTGCAAGGGGGCCCATCATTTTGCGTTACGCCACTGATTTTCACTGCCCATTTCAATCATCAACACTGTTGGTTATTTACTAGTATCAAGTGCAGATGAAATTGGGTGCAATGTAGGGGAAGCTGTTTCTCTAGTGGGAAAAAAGTTTGACGTTGAGGAAAACGTTTTAAAGTGAAAATGTACTATTTTATGGTATTTAAACATGCATAATTATACATGAATAACAAATACATATGGGAAAATGACCTTGCTTGTGAATGACTTCCCTTCCCCTCAGGGTGCCATGCCAACCTCACACTGCCTACAGGTATAGATAAGTCACCCCTCTAGCAGGCCTTACAGCCCTAAGGCAGGGTGCACTATACCATAGGTGAGGGCATAAGTGCATGAGCACCATGCCCCTACAGTGTCTAAGCAAAACCTTAGATATTGTAAGTGCAGGGTAGCCATAAGAGTATATGGTCTGGGAGTCTGTCATGCACGAACTCCACAGCACCATAATGGCTACACTGAAAACTGTGAAGTTTGGTATCAAACTTCTCAGCACAATAAGTGCCTTTGTCACTCTGTGGCTAATAACAAAGCCTGTACTGGGTGGAGGTGCTTCTCACCTCCCCCTGCAGGAACTGTAACACCTGGCGGTGAGCCTCAAAGGCTCACCCCCTTTGTTACATCACCCCAGGGCACTCCAGCTAGTGGAGTTGCCCGCCCCCTCCGGCCACGGCCCCACTTTTGGCGGCAAGGACGGAAGAGATAATGAGAAAAACAAGGAGGAGTCACTGGCCAGTCAGGACAGCCCCTAAGGTGTCCTGAGCTGAGGTGACTCAGACTTTTAGAAATCCTCCATCTTGTAGAAGGAGGATTCCCCCAATAGGAATAGGGATGTGCCCCCCTCCCCTCAGGGAGGAGGCACAAAGAGGGTGTACCCACCCTCAAGGACAGTAGCCATTGGCTACTGCCCTCCCAGACCTAAACACACCCCTAAATTCAGTATTTAGGGGCTCCCCAGAACCTAGGAACTCAGATTCCTGCAACTTACGAAGAAGAGGACTGCTGAGCTGAAAAACCCCTGCAGAGAAGAAAAAGACACCAATGCTTTGGCCCCAGTCCTACCGGCCTGTCTCCCTCCTTCAGAAGAAACCTGCTCCAGCGACGCTTTCCCCAGGACCAGCGACCTCTGAATCCTCAGAGGACTGCCCTGCTTCCAAAAGACCAAGAAACTCCTGAGGACAGCGGCCCTGTTCAACAAAGACTGCAACTTTGTTTCCAGAGGAGCAGATTTAAAGACCCCTGCAATCCCCGCAAGAAGCGTGAGACTTGCAACACTGCACCCGGCGACCCCGACTCGACTGGTGAAGAAACAACGCTACAGGGAGGACCCCCAGGCGACTCCAAGACTGTGAGTAACCAAAGTTGTCCCCCCTCAGCCCCCACAGCGACGCCTGCAGAGGGAATCCCGAGGCTCCCCCTGACCGCGAGTGCCTGACTCAAAAATCCCGACGGCTGGAAAAGACCCTGCACCCGCAGCCCCCAGCACCTGAAGGATCGGAACTCCAGTGCAGGAGTGACCCCCAGGAGGCCCTCTCCCTTGCCCAGGTGGTGGCTACCCCGAGGAGCCCCCCCCCCCCCTTGCCTGCCTGCACCGCTGAAGAGACCCCTTGGTCTCCCATTGATTTCTATTACAAACCCAACGCTTGTTTGCACACTGCACCCGGCCGCCCCTCGCGCTGCTGAGGGTGTACTTTCTGTGTGGACTTGTGTCCCCCCCGGTGCCCTACAAAACCCCCCTGGTCTGCCCTCCGAAGACGCGGGTACTTACCTGCTGGCAGACTAGAACCGGGGCACCCCCTTCTCCAATGAAGCCTATGTGTTTTGGGCACCACTTTGAACTCTGCACCTGACCGGCCCTGAGCTGCTGGTGTGGTGACTTTGGGGTTGCTCTGAACCCCCAACGGTGGGCTACCTTGGACCCCAATTTGAACCCCGTAGGTGGTTTACTTACCTGCAAGAACTAACATTACTTTACCTCCCCCAGGAACTGTTGAAAATTGCAGTGTCCACTTTTGAAATAGCTATATGTGTTTTACGTAAAAAGTATATATGCTATTGTGATTATTCAAAGTTCCTAAAGTACTTACCTGCAATACCTTTCAAATGAGATATTACATGTAGAATTTGAACCTGTGGTTCTTAAAATAAACTAAGAAAATATATTTTTCTATAACAAAACCTATTGGCCTGGATTTGTCTCTGAGTGTGTGTTCCACATTTATTGCCTGTGTGTATGTACAACAAATGCTTAACACTACTCCTTTGATAAGCCTATTGCTCGACCACACTACCACAAAATAGAGCATTAGTATTATCTCTTTTTGCCACCATCTTACCTCTAAGGGGAACTCTTGGACTCTGTGCATACTATTCCTTACTTTGAAATAGTGCATACAAAGCCAACTTCCTACACTCCCCCTGACCGCGACTGCCTGCTTCAAAGACCCGACACCTGGTAAAGACTCTGCACCCACAGCCCCCAGGACCTGAAGGATCCGACCTCCAGTGCAGGAGCGACCCCCAGGTGGCCCTCTCCCTTGCCCAGGTGGTGGCTAGCCCGAGGAGCCCACCCCTTGCCTGCCTGCATTGCTGAAGAGACCCCTTGGTCTCCCATTGATTTCTATTGCGAACCCGACGCTTGTTTGCACACTGCACCCGGCCGCCCCCGTGCAGCTGAGGGTGTACTTTTTGTGCTGGCTTGTGTCCCCCCCGGTGCCCTACAAAACCCCCCTAGTCTGCCCTCCGAAGACACGGGTACTTACCTGCTGGCAGACTGGAACCGGGGCACCCCCTTCTCCATTGAAGCCTATGCGTTTTGGGCACCACTCTGACCTCTGCACCTGACCGGCCCTGAGCTGCTGGTGTGGTAACTTTGGGGTTGCTCTGAACCCCCAACGGTGGGCTACCTTGGAACCAAACTTGAACCCCGTAGGTGGTTTACTTACCTGCAAAAACTAACAAACACTTACCTCCCCCAGGAACTGTTGAAAATTGCACTGTCTAGTTTTAAAATAGCTACATGTCATTTGTGTGAAAACTGTATATGTTATTTTGCTAATTCAAAGTTACTAAAGTTCCTAAGTGAAGTACCTTTCATTTAAAGCATTACTTGTAAATCTTGAACCTGTGGTTCTTAAAATAAACTAAGAAAATATATTTTTCTATACAAAAACCTATTGGCCTGGAATTGTCTCTGAGTGTGTGTTCCTCATTTATTGCTTGTGTGTGTACAACAAATGCTTAACACTACCCTCTGATAAGCCTACTGCTCGACCACACTACTACAAAATAGAGCATTAGAATTATCTCTTTTTGCCACTATCTTACCTCTAAGGGGAACCCTTGGACTCTGTGCATGCTATTTCTTACTTTGAAATAGTACATACAGAGCCAGCTTCCTACAGATATTTTGTAGGTTTGAATAAGATAAAAATGGCAATAATCCAATTGATGAGGCTTAAAATACTTAACTTGATATTGTTGTCAGAATCAGAATCATTTTGAAAGAAAAATAGTGTAGGCGCTTCACCTTGGGTGAATACGGTAACTCCCTGTATGAGCTCTCGACAAGCGAGCCTATGGAATGGTATCTTTGTTGCAGTTAAGCTTCCCTCCCTGTGCCCGGAGAAGAAATTCTGGTGAGGGCGTGCGGGACTACAGGGAGGATGGAAGGAATGAGGGCTCCTTTTGTTGCACCCTGCCCCAGACTCATCAGCTCAGGTGAGTTATGGGTGCTGGGGGTAGAGGAGATTTCCCAGAGGTAGGGAGACGAAGTGCGTTGCCACGACCCGGGAACCAACTTCTGCCTGGCTCAGACAAGCCACGGGTGCTGCTACAGCGGGAGGGATGCCTCATTTACCACATGGATGTGGCTTTCCTGGGGCCCTAGAGCCCTGGTGCGACCGCTGAGGGACTTCTTCCAGTTGGAGCGGACTGGCTCTGAGTCCATTGAAGGCTCAATTGCACGTTGGCAGTCTCAGTCATGGTGCTGGACTGCCCTGTTGACCTGGAAATGTGGGGGGTGCAGTAATAAAGGGATTCCCAAAGTGAGCGTCGGCTCCTTGGGTAGATTGGAAGATCAAGCAGATCAGCAAAGGAAGTCTCTGCGGTTCCTGGAAACGGCAGGTCAGGGCTGATTTGACTGTGCTGAATGCAGCTCGTGGCAAAGCAGGACCTGCAAACCAGGCCCTGGAGACACCCTGGTGTTGCTTGGGGTGATGTTCTGCTGGGCAGATGTCAGTGGGCAGAGGCCAGTAGACAGGTGGAACTTAGCTACACTGGTATCAGTTCCTGAAAACAGTCAAACACAGTGAGCTGACAGTCCTTCTGACATGGCAGCCTTTACTCCAGCAGGGTTCCCTGTTGTGGGTCAATTTTCGTTAGTCACTTGGGCACAGTGATAGCTTAGTGTCGGCTTGCGGCCTGTGCCGTTTTAATCAGTTATTATGCTCTGTTGTTTTTATTTTCTTAAAACTTTTAGTGGTATTGTTTTAATTCCAATATCAGCTGCTATTCTGCAAAAGCATCATTATTAGTGTTGTGGATGACATGCTTTGCATCATGTTCTCTTACTCAGAATCACAAGAACGGAATGTGAGGAACACAGAATAATATTTTGTATTGCCGGCCCTAAGCCTGCATAAACAGTCCAGCAATTAGGTACATACCCACGTCAGGCTTCTGTGCATGAACATAAATATGTCACCTATAAAAACATCTTGAAGGACAAAAGGCATCAGAGGGGGTTCCAGCCAGAATTTCCATCTATGCTGCATGCCGGGTTTCTGGCCGATTTCAACCTTTGAGTCTCCACCGATCCTGATCTGGAGACTGGCTGCCTGAACTTGTACCAAGGTAACGGGGGTGGGGTGTGCTTCTCATTGACACTGTATGGGCAGACTTGTCTTCCATCGCCATACTCTCGTTTAGGAGCTAGAGAATAGGCTTTTAGGTGGGAATTGTATACTCATGTTATGACAATATGTTGGGGTTGTTTATATTCACATCTCTAATGTTTCACAATCCTGATTTTGTTATTCCCCATTAGCCTAATCATTGCAGCTCATGCATTTTATCATAGATTGCAGTCTTTTCAATAAATGTATTGAAAACTATCCTGCAACTCTTTTCTTGCCTATGTTTTATGTAAGAGACTTATATGTGGAGAGAAAAGGGTAAGACTTGTTTCCACCACGATTTCACTGAGGGGTTTTCAGAGTCCAGGCAAGGCTGCCACAAATCACCTTTACTGGTTGAGTTTTGGTGAGGTGCTGCTAGTGAGCTGGAAAGTTTGAGCCGACAGCTGCTATTTGGTGTGGGAATGACTCAGTCGCCTACAATACAGAAGCGATGTCACCCCAAATCCAGCAGTCTCATCACTTGCGAGAGTCCATATGACATGGTGCCACCAGCAATGGTGTAGGTTAATTTTATAAGCCTTCTGAGTATCTCTGTCTCTCACACACTAAAGGTACCCTAAGTACCATTACACTGAGATGCTGATGGTCTTAGGGGCACTCCTCCTCAGCTAAATAGGGAGCACCTATCCAGGCTGTAGGTTGTTCAAGCATGAACCATAAAAGGACTCTTTTCCCTGTTGCTGTTCACAACCCTAACATATATTTCCACATATGGCAAATAATGTAAACATCAGGGATAACTGCAGACAACCCCCAGGGAGTTTCTTTAAGCCCATGGCTTAACAAAAGACGGAGGGATGTCACATTCATCGTGAGAGCCCTCGCTGCATATAGGACAGAACTATTCTATTCCTGAGTCAACTTTCCTGAAGTAGACGCACATACACATACATTTCATGCATACAGAATAGCAAAATCACCAAAACAGTAATGAGCTTACTAATATTTAGAGATACCTCTCTCATATCAAGAACATCAGAACCTGTTCAATGGCATTCTTCCACATGTAGTACAAAACATGAGATTAGGTTCTCTAAGCAGTGATGGACTAATATTTCTAACACTTAGCACATACATGCCACATCTTAATGTGTATGCTATGTAAGTAGCTGACATATGCACACTTTACAATGAGCTACTAGCAATATATAGATGAGTAACACATTTAATGATGCAGACTTTGAACACCATCCCAGAAAGGGCTGTTCCAGCTGTTCATCAGTTTGCCTTTCCAGGAATTAATCCACAAACAGTCCACTCAATAATGAGAAAAGCACCCACATAACCAGAGAAAATTCAATTCTGGATTGCACAAAAACAAACCAGCTGGAAGCAGTGTTTCCCCATATGGGACCCCAAGATAAACATAGAATTCTCACCATGTGCTTGCAGTTTTGCACGGTCCCCTCAATAGAAGACTGTAACACTTGGGGCTCAGTCTATGCCGCAATCTACACTACCACACATGGTACCCCAGCATTTGTCAATTTACTGAAAGTGTTAAAACAAACACAGGACCGTCCCAGCTCTGGATTTGGGGATGAAACTGTTGCACAATTTTGACACAGTGTCTTCAATTATTTTAAGTGACATTAAAAGGGAGGCAGTAGCATTGGCCATTCACCAATGGCTCAGAGAGGTTCCTCAGCAGGAATAGAAGCACAAGTTGCCAAACATTATTTCCAAAATCTATACTAGTTTAGGATGGGATAGTTAGGGGCCCAGATCAACTAAACCACAACTACAAAGTACCTCCCATAAGAAAGGTACAAAACAAGCACAAGAGGATTCTGGGGTAAACGAAAACAAAATAAAGACAGACGAAGTCAGAGAGGAGATTCTCCGCATCTGGAGATCTCTGAAAGAAGATATAATCTCTGAAATAGAGAAACTTTAAAAACTCCTGATAGATACCAATATACTGATACACGTCCCTCTTGTTCCTTTCAGGACACACCAGACAAGCAGAGTGAGAGACTGTGATGGTCTGAAACAACAAATGACTACATGAAGCTGAAAAAGGACTTACAATGTTCCTCAGAAGCTTATGTTAAAAAAGGACAAATTCACTCAACAAAAACCCCAATTTAAAAAGAAAAAGTGGGCTGCAATTTTGGTCAAAACTGCCAGCCATGCTGAGAACACTGTTGAAGAACAGTAACACTGCTAGACAGTGTGGAAGAAGTCACGATTTGTCACCAGAATCTTATTGATCATCTGGATGTGACAGCAACTAATGACTTTCTCATCATAGAGACAGTGGACAGGCACATCTCCCTACCCGACAGGGTTTAGGGATTAAATATCCAAATAGAGGGAGACATAAAGCTATTGAAGCAATATTCTGGGAAAATGTAAACTGTGATATTCTATTGGCAGAAAAAGATTGGCCACCTGAATTTGTCAGCAAGCTCCCACATGAGGAAGATGTCATTTTGCACGCCTTCTCAGTCCTGGTTCCAGACTCAGTAAAATAAGGCTATGCCACTGATTGGGCTCCAGCACAGGTTCCCACACTTTACCACAATTACGTGGGATGGGATAAAGAATCACCCTACTATATAATACCTATTAGATTTTCACCACAACCTCAAAATCCCATTAAGCACAGGGCAAAAGCTCCAGTGAGAGAGATTCTCACACAACATGAGTACCAGGGCGTAATTGAACCCTGTGTCTCTCAAATAAACAACACGTTATTCCCCGTTACCAAACCAGATCATTCATATAGAATAGTTTTAGATTATAGATACTTGAATGGTCACACACACACTCATGTGATCCAAAACGCGCACAGCACTAATTAACAATATGGTGCGCAAAAAGTACAAAACAACCTTGGATATCTCCAGTGGGTTTTTCTGGCAAAATCTAGTGCCTGAAAGTTGGGATCTTAGTGCCCTTAGCTAATTAGGCTCACAGCAGCACTTTTGTCATTTCCCACAAGGGTATAAGAACAGCCATGTGTTGTTTTCAGCCCGAGTAACATCACTACTACATGACATTGATCCTGAGGCATTGTCTTACGTGAGTGATATTTATCTCACAGATGACAGCCTCAACATACATCTGGCAAGGGTGGATCTGATCATGTTGGGATTCGCCTCCCAGGGCCACAAATTAAATTTCAGGAAAACTAAAGTTGCTTTCTTAGGTGTCCTCTTTCTGGGATACAAACTATCAGATGAAGGCAAGAGCCTGACCCTGCACTTTCTAAAAAAATGCGGTCAACTTCAACTCCCAAATACCAATTGCCAAATACTGTAAATGATAGAAATATCACGTATTTGGATAATAAATTGCATTTTAAAAATGGCAATCTTTTGGCCTCTTCAAAGAGTAATCTTTATGATCCAGACTTTGTGGAAGCTTAAGATATATCTATTATACCAAAAGTGTGAAAATTGCTTCCAGAAATTAACTGACACGTTTTTCTTATTGTTAGAGTTGTAGCTGTGTCTTGCCTATTATTATCCAAATGAATGGAAACTTGGAAAAGCAAGCTAGGGGTTTATAATACCCCTACCTTTCATGTTGTTAAGGAAGGAGGAATTCGGAAGTTCAATATTAGAAATCTCAGAGAAACAGCATCAGAAAATATTATCAAATTTTTGCTTCTATTCATTGTGCCTGAAACACAGCAAGAGCTAGAAGTCATACCAGTTACACTTTTCATGCACAAGAATTTGTCTTTGTCATTTACTGACATGCTCCCAATGAGCTGTAAGTCCAACATTTATAAAGATATATGAGGGAGATCTAGAGCAACTTAATGTACCCGGCTGAGAAGAGCACAGTTTTGCCAGATAACAATTAGACTGTTCCTAGTCTAAGAAACCCTCTTCATCCTTTAAAATGAACCAAGAACTACCCCTGCATTGATCCGAGCACACCTTTTATGAGAACATTTTCTTTTTGTACACAAGTCATCACCACAAGCAACAGCAGAGTTTATGTGACGCAATGGGGCGTTTGTTGGATGTGACACATTGCCACTCAAGCGACCATTATTATAAAACTGTGAGTTAGTTTCCAAAGGAGACCTTTCTCCGTGACCACTTTTACAGCTCCCAGCTTTAGCCTAGAGGGGATTTGCAATTGTCTGGATGCAGAGATAGATTTTTTGTATGCTTCTCATGGGAGAGTGGTAGGATGCACACCATCTAGTCCTTTAGAAGGAAAAGTATTCAACCACTCAAACACTAATCAAAATTGGTGTACTGCTCACAATGGCTAATGTGGCATTAACAATTAGCTATTCGGGCTGCATTCACTGCTCATAGCTAAGTAAGAAATCACCTCCTGAGGATCCTCCTTCAAAGAGTTTCCACTCTCAAAAGCCTCCATTTAAAACATTTGAACATATCTTTACTTTAGATAATGTTTTACAGGTGAATAATCAACAGTTATATGTGCCCATGTGTATGTTACGTGTCATGAGATTATGGAAAACATGAATGAATGCTGCATTGTAACTAACAAACAGTAATGTACCCTTTTTTAATTGTTGTTCTGAAAACCCTGCAACACGAGAGAGACGAGAGACGAGAGAGACGAGAGACGAGAGGAGCTCAGGCGTACGGCGTACGGCGCTGGTGCCGGGTGGCTCGCGTCGCGGTTGGCTCACTGCGAGTGCAAGTGTGAGCGCGAGGTGCGCGGCGTCCGGCGTCCAGCGCACACGGTCTGGGGGCACTCCCCGTGTTAACAGGAGAAAACAGCCGCGGGAAGCCGGGAAGCTGAGAAGCCGAGTGAGCACGGTCCGGGGTGCAGAAGCTGCTGGCAGGGGGAGCAGCTTCCGCGAGCAGGCGAGTGCGACCAGGGCTGCTGCCTGTTTTTCACCAGCGCCGTCACGGTGCGGACTACGGCGTGGTAAGCCAGTAAGCCAGTAAGCCAGAAGGCAGAAGCCAGAAGGCAGTAAGCCAGAAGGAGCACCAGAGGAGTACCGGAGTCCCAGAGCACGAGAGGAGCACTAGAGGGGTACCAGAGGAGCTTGGAGCTTGGAGTTGCTCCCCTGCCCTGCCCTGCCCTGCCATCACATGGACTAGGTGAAGCCAAGGAGATTATTAAACTAGTCAGAGGGAGCCAGAAGGAAGGCCGTCCCCCTGTGGACCTCCTGTGACCTCCAACAGCCCCCTCCTGGAAAAAGACGCTGAGTAGGAGAGCAGACCGGGTGAGACCAGGACTGAGACCAGGACTGACCAGGAGAGACCGGGTAAGCAGACTTCGTGGGAAGGGGGGGGGTCCCTGTCCACCATCCCGGCCATTGAACCCCTCTCCCTCTCCTGCTCCTGCCCTCGGCTCCGGCATCGGTACTCAACCGCGCCACGTCGTCTCACCCAGCCTTACCCAGCCACAGCCACGGCCACAGCCACAGCAACAGCTCTAGCCATAGCCCTAGTTGGCCTTTGGCCTTGGATTGGGATTTGGACTGGGACTTGCCGTTGTTGATTGGTGGTCTCTTCTAAAGACCAAGCAAGGAAGGAAGGAACCCAGTAAGGAACCAAGGAGCCAAGGGGAGGGGTGCGGTGAGTGGTGGGTGGTGAACGGTGAGTAGTGAGCAGTGAGCAGTGAACGGTAACCGGAGGATGGTTGGGACAAGAGGAAAAACAAAGAAGGCTAGGGAGGCCAATAAGGCGTTCACTCACCTAGCGGATTCCCAAAGACCAGAGCAGGAGCAGGAGCTCAAAAGTCTACAAAGTCTAGGGTTAGACCAGAACCAGGATCAGGACCAGGACCAGGACCTGGACCAGGACCCCAGAACCATCCAGCAATCCCAGGGGGGATTCGCAAACCTAGGTGAGGACACAGCAGACACAGCAGAGGGTGTCCAATTCGGGTCTCCCGCCAACAAAAGCGATTCCGAGCCAGGAGAAGAGTCAGGCGGGACATTAGAAGTGGTGACACCGCCTTGCTTGCCAGCCCATACTGACTCTGACGATACAGGGGGTGCCCTACCGAATGCAGGAGAAACTGTAGGCGGAACTGTGGGGGGCCTTCTAAGTCCTCTGTGCAGGGGACATAAGTATACACCGACACACCCGGGCCCGGGTGGATCTACGGGAGTAAGGAAAACTAGACCAAAAACAAACACTATCACTAACTATTACAACCAAGTGAACTCGAACTCAGAACAGCCGCAAACGCAAAGTCCCAGAGCCAGTGGCCTCCGATCACAGCCACCGGGGGAAGTGGGTGGCTACAACATGGGGGGGGGGGGTGAACTGGAGCTAACAGCGACCAGGCTCCAGGATACTCGCCCACTTCAGCAGCAACAGCAACCGGCTGGTTTATCGCAATTATTCTGCCCAATGAGTAATCCTCTTGGGGATGGTGAAGTGGAGTTAAATAACCCCCCAAAGTGGAGCAACTTTTCGGGAGAGCAAAGAAAAAGCAACGATTCACCTTATCCTGACCCCCAAACGGGACTACTGAACTCCGGGAATTTTTCACTAACATCCTCTCCACAATGTGCCCAAGCAGAATTCACAGCACTCCAAAATGTAATGGGTCCAGAAACAGACTGCTCACCATCTAAACAGACCCATAAAACCCCAGCGCCACAGCTTCACTGCGGAAGACAAATTGTTAAAACTAATTCAATGCTGGGCAGACTCAACAGTAGTTCTTTCAGTCTGGAGCTGTCCTCACTCGACAACTCCGTTATTGGCAACACAGACCCTCAACTAAACAGCATAACATCAGAAGATCTAGACTTCCTGGAAGGTAGTATAATCATAGGCCACAGAGGAAAGGAAGGTAAAAATCCAGAAGGTCAGATAACCAACGAACAAAGTGGCATTGGAGACGACCTCTCACTAGACCAACCAATTCTTAGTATCATGAAAGTTATATGTGCAACACTGGGCTGAATCGCAACAACGATCATGGCCCAGTCTCAAAAATTTGATGATCAACTTGAACTGACCAAACAACTTACATCCTCAATACAGTCTATAGATTACAGGATGGCCCTAGTAGAGGGCGTAATTAGGGAAAACCTGTTGCACCAAGCAGTGGCCGATAAAATGGACAAGTTGGATGGACAAGTTTGTGGACCACTGCTGGAAAAATTATTGGAAGTCCCAAAAGTAATCAAGGACATAATCGAAGACTGCAAACATAACCTTAAAAGCACACAGGGGTGCATTCACGAGTTAGGAAAAACAGAATCTAGTTTAACTGAAGGGCCAGCAGACAAAGAAAATATAGAAAGTCACTTCGGCCCAGGACGAGAGATCTACCCAGATGTAAAATATCAGACACCTAAGAGGGAGAGAACAAATGGAAGTCCTGAATTTGAAAGCAAAGTCCCAAATACAGTAGAAAAAAGGCCACCGGGTAAAAGGCCTCAACTAACAGGCAGATGGAAAAACACATGGAAGAAAGCTAGAGGGAAAAAAAAAGCACCAGCAGGAAAGGCCTTAAATATGTCACAACAGATAGGCCTAATAGGAGAAATCAGGAACACAGGTGACGAGAGCGCCCAACATCAGTATAAAGATAAAAGCATTAAGTCGGAGATCTTTGAGAAACCTACTGATAAAGTGTTTAACTTTATAAATAAAAATCCCGGATTATTGTGCGACAAAAGTTGCACTCACCATTCCCATATAAACCGCATACCCACTGGCCCCAGGGGACACCAAGCATCTGGGCATGACTTAGACAAAGAAAGGTGGTCCGGAAAAGAACCTGGAACAAATCATGGGATAAAGGAGGTAAATGATCCTCCAGCCAACGAACAACCCAAATGGAGCCCAGGAACATCCAAACCCAGCATTTGTATCGATAAGCACCTCCCAGCTACAAAAACTGAACATTTAGTTCAGGTACACTACTCAAACATAGTAGAAGACCACTACGGAAAATACCAGCAGCCTCCGAACCCCATTAGTGAGGGGGCAGAACAAGATAATAGCAAAGGCGAAAATAGAAGGGCAGAGACCCCAGAGTATATACGAAACGGACAAAGTATAAGAACAACCATGCGCGTGGACAACACAACAGCCCCAGTTCCCGCACCCCGGACAAAGGCAAAATATTGTTCTCAGGGCAGCCCTGGAAATTATAATCTCAGCAACCAGCCTGGGTGGATCACTGATTCGCCTGCACCATCGCGCCCAGCACTGGACCTGGAAACCAATGAAATCAAAGGAAAAAGGGACAATTGGCCTCCAAAAAGGCAACCCTACGAAGAACAAAGGAACAAAGAAGTGCAACAGGGGAGGGAAAAAGGCCAGGTAAATCGAATATCTACTAGTCGGGCAGTTACCACCCAAGACAGACAAAATGAGAACACCCAACTCCAAGGTAGACTGTCGCAGGAAGGTGGCGGGCACACTGTGATCCGGTCTGAAACAACTAAAAACCCCGAAGCCACGATCTTGTTTATGCCTGAGTACTCCTCAAGAGGAAGTCACGACATCCTGAATAGGTCTAACATCTTATGTCTTGTTAACTCCCTGCCAGCCTTACAGAATGTAACAACTAAAGATCTCCTTTCAGTAAGATTCATACCAAAAAAAGAATTAGAGAACGGGGAATTAACAGAAACAGTCTGGGCCTCACCTTGGATAGCAGAACAGATCTTAAAATGTTCAAACACGATGAAGACCTGGGGAATATCCATTGCTACTCCGCAAAAAGAACTATATCCAACAATACTTCTTGAAAAAGCTACAGACCGAAACATGATGCGTAGGCAAGAGGCAAAAGGCAATTTCGGCTCGATACTTCAGGGAGCAATCAGCTCCAAACAACAACTCCCTGAACGAATAAACTTGAGTAACATGAGGTTCTGCCTGGTAGCTAATTCCCCTAGAAACAGTAGGGGTAATTCCCCACAGTTACAGAATTGCAAAGAGCAATCATTTAAAAGCTCGTAGCAAAAAATGGATAACTCGAACATAAAAAATAAAACCAGTCCCATATTAAAAATTCTAAGCTGGAACATAGCAGGTTTAAAAAACAAAATGGAAGATAAAGACTGGGTTGAATTCATTAAAAAACAAGACATCAGCTGCTTCCAAGAAACTTGGTCTACACATGCTATTGACCTAGATGGGTTCGCCACCTTCCACTCACCTGCAATTAAGCAAAAAAAAGGAAGACCCTCGGGAGGTCTGAGTATTTGGATTAGAACTTCATTACTGAGGAACTCCGTAGTAACTCACACCGTACAAAGCAAGGGAATCCAGACGCTCGCAGTCAAATACGAGGAATGGTCACTTGAAATAGTAAATGTGTACTTCCCACCTATCAGCCGGGCTCAAGTTACGCCAGGGGTGCGGCTCCTTAAAGAACATATCCTAAACAAAAGAACTATGGATCGGAGGAACCCAGTACCAGGTCACATGAACAATCGCTCTCTCCAACCTTGTAAAACCTTTTTATTGATATGTGGTGACTTCAACACTAAACCTCATTCTATCCTCTGGGACGAACAAGTAGCAGAGGAAGATTATGCTTGGAATATCCCAACGCCTCTTATCCAACGTTGTAATGACTCTAAGAAAGGAGAATTAATCTTTGAAGCATTAATAGAAGGAGGACTTCGCACATTAAATGGGAGAACAAAGTCAGATAAAACCTTTAAATCTACCTTTCGAACTGGAAAAAGGCAAAGCATAATTGACTATATGGCAATAAACATCGAAGCCTGGCATTACGTCATCGATATGGAAATAAGGGACAGAATCGAGAGTGATCACGACCCACTGCTAATGGAGATAGTCCATCCGGACACGAGCCCAGGGAAGGCGGAGTCTCCATTCAACGGAAATAGCCTAACAATAACTATGAGACCAAACAGGAAAAACATATTAAGGTCAAATGAGGATGAACCTTATATGAGTGTTCCCAGCCAAACCTGGTTGTCATCACTTAGCACGTTCTTAAACCCATCAGATAATGACGCTATACCCCTCCTGCATAACTTTAATAATTTGCTACTGCAAACAAAAAAGGAAAAGATCAAGCATCCTCAAATCAATCCTAAAATGATGGAGGGCTGGTTCGATGAAGAGTGTTTAAAGCTAAAAAAGACCTTATCACAAGCACTGAAGAACCGGCACTTGAATGATTCCAACGAGCAACATTTTCATGGATGTAGGCAACAGTACAAAAAATTATTAAGATACAAAAGGAAGATATTTCCACATAAACTTTGGAAAACTTTACTGCAAGCAACAACGGCAGGGAACTCCAAAAAGTTTTGGGAGATAGTCAGGTGGGGATGCGAAGGCCCCCCGAAAAACCTAGAACTGAATATTAACCCTCAACTTTGGGTAAAGCACTTTACTGCCTTGTATCAAGAAGTGGCCAAGACAGAACCAGGGATGACCATTAACTCAAACATCCTCACTCAAGGGCTGGGAGGCAGAAATCAAAGATCAAGCAAAGTATTTCCTCTTCAAAAGACCCACGCAGCATCTTCAAATTGTCTTTTTAGATTGGTAAACGGAACCCAGAATGTACTAGTCTCTAACGAATTTTCCAGCACAAATTCCACGCAAGTAGCCCACGTCATTCCACGTGCAATGAAGTTAATACCGGAATTTAGTGAAAAAGAGATTAAACAAGTTATCCTCCTTCAAAAGCCGCATAAGGCTGCAGGCCCAGATGGCATCCCTTCAGATGCTTACCGTAACCAGCTAACGTTATGGTTACCTGCTCTAGCCCGTCTATTCAACAGTGTTTGGCATTACGAGGTAATCCCTCCTTCTTGGAAGGAATCAATAATCGTTCCAATTCACAAAAAAGGGCCTCGGGACATGGTGAGCAATTATAGACCTATCTCACTGCTTGATAGTGTTGGAAAGATCTTTGCCAAATTGATTCAGTCGCGTCTAGACCAATGGCTAGAGGACGGAGATTTAATATCAACACACAAAGCTGGTTTTAGGAGAGGCCAAAGTACAACAGACCAACTTTTCAAGCTAAACATGATCTGTGCTAAATACGCCACCCTTAAAAACAGTCCATTATACCTGGTCTTTGTGGATCTCCAAACAGCCTTCGACAGCGTAAATCGCCAAACATTATGGCAGCTATTGTCGGACATGGGCATACAGGGAAAAATCTTAAGGCTGCTAATTCTATTGCATACAGGAAACACTGCCCGGGTCAGATATTCTACGAGAAATGATTATACGGCCAAAATTCCAATTGAGCGAGGTGTAAAACAAGGCTGCGTTTTGGCCCCAACCTTATTCAATTGTTATATAAATAAAGTAAGTCAAGTTTTGAAGGAATTAAATCTGGACGTGCCAAAACTAGCCAATGAAAGTATACCTATCTTGCTCTTTGCTGATGACGCCGTATTACTGGCAAGAACAGAGATAGCAATGCATGGTCTACTTAGGGGCTTCGAATCTTTCTGTACCTCAAGGAGCATGGTAATCAATGAGGGGAAAACAAAGTTTATGATTCTCAACCAAAAACAGACGTTGCAATCGACTTTTAGGGTAAATAATAAGCCTTTGGCCCGAGTGGCCTCCTATGATTACCTGGGCTGCAGATTAGATGAAAAACAGACATGGAAACCACAAATCTACAAAAGCAGAATTTCCTTGGCCCAACAAGCCGGAGCAGTACTCAGATTTGCAAAGGCTACAGGCAATCACTCCGTGAGCTCCGCGCTGCTTGCATACAAAACAAAAGCAAGAGCCGCAGCACTTTACAGCGCAGAGATCTGGGGATTCAGAAAGATTCCATCAATACAAGTAACTGAGAACAAATTCTTACGCCAATTACTTTGTCTAGGTAATGCTACACCAATGAACGCAATAAGAATTGATCTACAGATGAGAAAGGTTGAGGACTACATCGCTCTGGCTCCAGTAAGATACTGGATCCGTATTTGGACAAAAGAGGCTCTCAAACCATTCAGAGACGTACTTAAGGATATCATGAAGCTGCAAAACCATCGGAAACTGCCCTGGTTCAAACATATTTCAACTATCCTGGCTGCTATTGGCCAGGATGACTTTTGGCTCCATCCTGAAAAAATCGGAAGGCCTAGTCTTGCTGTCATAAAAAAGGCATATTGGGAGCGAAAGACAGAGATTATGTGCGAGTCATCTAGCCCTTTATTCAAGCGGTATATTTTGTTTAACCAAGAGCTTAAACCAGCAATATTCATAGACAGTATTTATCCGGAGGAAAAAAGGGCTCTCTACTTTAAATTCCGTATGGGCACACTACCAGTGACAGCGGTGGTCAACAGATGGCAATCCGCTCCTCCGGGTAGTTTAGAATGTTGTCCATGTCTTCATGGTGGTCCGGAAACACTTTCCCATTTCCTTTTACTATGTCACTTTACGCTCAGACTCCGTAAATTGTACCTTCGTCCACTTTTCAGAACTTTCGGAGTTAGGAAGTGCAAGGAGGCGGAAGCGCTATGTATGCGTTCAGATGAGAAATACATTGTGACAAAGGTCTCAACTTATATCTTGGAAGCATGGAAATTACGTCTATCAATGCACCTACAGTTGACACAGGCACAATAGCCTATGTTATCCCGTACCTATTTAGCTTGGGAAATCGGTGCAGGGCAATGTAAACTGGGTTAGGCCTCGGTCTTTTATTAAATGGCCGGAAGGCAATGCAAGGCCCCAAATGACTCGTCCCATAATAAGACATATTAAATATTAGATTCATAATGTTTTTCTAGAATAAGTTAAGTTTTTATGTAAATTATGGTCAAATCAGGTTTTACGATAATGCATGGTAAATTGGATACATTTTGGCACATGTTAAATCAAAAATTCAAGCATAGTTCCTTTTATTGAGATGTTTTTATCTTAATGTGATTTTTATTGAGTTCGAGGGATTGATATCTATTGTGTGATTATTGTTAAGGCCGGATAGGCTAATAACAATTAAATAAATGGTAAATAAATGGTAAATGGTAATGTTTGAGAGAAAGTGGGAAGGCCATCGGTAATGTTGTACCTGCATGACAATAAAAGAGACAAATTCATGATTTATTTATATCTAAATTTAACAACCTAATTTGCTAGATTTGGAATAAGTTATTTAAAACTCAAGGGAGACTGTTGTGCATTTTTAGAGTTAAGATTCTACCCAGGGTTGGACTGGGCAAAAAAGAGGCTAGGGCACCAAAATAAAAATGGCCCCAATCCGCAAACCTGATAGCTATAAAAGTGGCCCATGTATGCAAATCAGGCCCATTTTTAGCTTTTGAAGATGCACTGCATGGTTGGTAATTAGAAAACAATATCTGAATAAAATGGTAAGTTTCTATAGGTAAGCAACGTTATACCAAATATAACTCCACAAATATGTACCTTGACAATGTATATATCTTCAAGGTATGTAGATGTGTAGTTAAAAATAGAAAATCTTTACTTACCTATTTTCACTTATCTTCCCAATAGTTTGGTCCTCGATATTTTTAACACAATATTCTGTCCACACAATATATTTGTTTCCGTTATTCTGATATTTGGAATATAGGGGAGACTACATGAATTTGTGTTTACTGCAGGCAATGCTTGTGGTAATATCAAGGAAATCAACCACTTCATCATAAAACCAGCCCACAAACTTCTAAAAAATTGGCCAACACACTGATTTGTCAGGCCATCATATTGGGCACTGGTTGATTGCCCTATAAGTCAGTCCAACTCTGATAGTACTTCAATATTCAGTTATAAATATATAACCACTATCTATTTACTAAACCAACATATATAGAGATGAACAGGATGTGGTGAAGCTAAAAACAGCCTAATTTGGCACATTCTTTAATACTCACGGCAAAGACTTGATGATCTCCAGTGGACAATCACCCCATTCTGAGCACATACATGTGCATATGCTGCTATTGAGTCGCAAAAACAAGCACAGTCCCCAATGGATTCACATGAGCAGGTATCGTAACTGCAAATCTCCCAGTATGGCTCTGGATTCACCTAAGTGTAAATAATTCCGTACATCAAATTCATTCCCACCTTGATTTTGAAGTGCATGCTTTTCTGGCAAATATACTTCTTTGTATCCAAGGGTTAAGTTCAACAGCTATATTCTTAGTATTTAATGAACAAATATTGTCTGATTAATTTTTAAGAAACATTTCCAAAAATGATGAACCTTGAATCATTGATTGCTAAGTGCAGCCTACTTTACCATCCATCCAAGGTTATTGTTGTGATAGTGAGGAAAAAACTAATCTTGACTAAATGAAGAGCAATAACACATTAGATTACTTTTTGTGGTTACCAGCCCTATCTTGCTTCAGGAGAAGAGCAACAATTTACAGAAATATCATGCTACCTAGGATGATTTTATGGACTTATGAAACAGGTTATTTATAAAAGAGTAATCCATGAAAATATTTGGGGTTTCCTTTACCTCTCTCCTTATCATACAGGTTTGTGATGGGTTTTCTGATTTATTAAGGTATTAAGACTGTCTTCTGCAACTATAACTCTTTTAAAGAAAAACATTTTTCATGATTTGAATGTAATGCATTGTATTGGATATGAATGTCTTGCATTTATTGGCTAACAATTTCAAACATAAAACAGAATAATACTGGGAGTAAAAACAGTATAGTTATATGTATCAGTAAACATAAAATCAATTCATAGTTTATATTTCTGTGATCCATTTGCAAAAGTAAGTTACCAGTACAGCATAACAAGTGTGTCAAACTATGAACCTGTGACTACCTGTTAATGTAATAAGTAAGCATGTGGTATGTATGTAGTTTGCTTAGGGTCTGTCAATGTGCTAATATGAGATTATCTATGGGGTATTATAACACTGGAAATGTGGGAGTTCCACTGAGGCTCAGGGAAAATAATGGTTTGCATAAGCCTTCTGCTCCCACATTCATTTGTTTGTCTTTGTGTTTCTCACTATTTAATTTAGAACATTCTACCCTCAGTGGGTGGAATGCTCTAATAGCCTAATAGTCGTGCTGCCTTTGGCTATACCAGATGGTAATGGCTGTAGGAGGCTGGACTGGCTTGTAGTGAGTACCAAGGGGTACTTGCACCTTGCACCAGGCCCAGTTATCCCTTATTAGTGTATAGGGTGTCTAGCAGCTTAGGCTGATAGATAATGGTAGCTTAGCAAAGCAGCTCAGGCTGAACTAGGAGACGTGTGAAGCTACTACAGTACCACTTAGTGTCATATGCACAATATCATAAGAAAACACAATACACAGTTATACTAAAAATAAAGGTACTTTATTTTTATGACAATATGCCAAAGTATCTTAGAGTGTACCCTCAGTGAGAGGATAGGAAATATACACAAGATATATATACACAATAGCAAAAATATGCAGTATAGTCTTAGAAAACAGTGCAAACAATGTATAGTTACAATAGGATGCAATGGGGAAACATAGGGATAGGGGCAACACAAACCATATACTCCAAAAGTGGAATGTGAACCACGAATGGACCCCAAACCTATGTGACCTTGTAGAGGGTCGCTGGGACTATTAGAAAATAGTGAGAGTTAGAAAAATAACCCTCCCCAAGACCCTGAAAAGTGAGTGCAAAGTGCACCAAAGTTCCCCTAAGGACAAAATAGTCGTGTTAGAGGGAGAATGCAAGGAAAACACAAATCAGCAATGCAACAACGATGGATTCCTGTCTGAAGGTACCTGTGGAACAAGGGGACCAAGTCCAAAAGTCACAAGCAGCTCGGAGATGGGCAGATGCCCAAGAAATGCCAGCGGTTGGTGCAAAGAAGCTCTTTCTAGGCTGAAGAACTGTGAATACTGCAGGAACGACAAGGGCTAGAGACTTCCCCTTTGGAGGATGGATCCCCCACGCCTTGGAGAGTCGTGCAGAAGTGTTTTCCCGCCGGATGGACGCCAACAAGCCTTGCTACACGCAAATCGTGCGTTTGGCGTTTTTGGACGCTGCTGGGGCCCAGGAGGGACCAGAAGGTCGCAAATTGGACCTGCAGAGAGAGGGGACGTCGAGCAAGACAAGGAGCCCTCACTGAAGCAGGTAGCACCCGGAGAAGTGCCAGAAACAGGCACTACGAGGATGCGTGAAACGGTGCTCGCCGAAGTTGCACAAAGGAGTCCCACGTCGCCGGAGACCAACTTAGAAAGTCGTGCAATGCAGGTTAGAGTGCCGTGGACCCAGGCTTGGCTGTGCACACAGGATTTCCGCCGGAAGTGCACAGGGGCCGGAGAAGCTTGCAAAGTCGCGGTTCCCAGCAATGCAGCCCAGCGAGGTGAGGCAAGGACTTACCTCCACCAAACTTGGGCTGAAGAGTCACTGGACTGTGGGGGTCACTTGGACGGTGTCGCTGGATTCGAGGGACCTCGCTCGTCGTGCTGAGAGGAGACCCAAGGGACCGGAGATGCAGCTTTTTGGTGCCTGCGGTTGCAGGGGGAAGATTCCGTCGACCCACGGGAGATTTCTTCGGATCTTCTGGTGCAGAGAGGAGGCAGACTACCCCCACAGCATGCACAAGCAGGAAAACAGTCGAGAAGGCGGCAGGATCAGCGTTACAGAGTTGCAGTAGTCGTCTTTGCTACTATGTTGCAGGTTTGCAGGCTTCCAGCGCGGTCAGCGGTCGATTCCTTATCAGAAGGTGAAGAGGGAGATGCAGAGGAACTCGGCTGAGCTCATGCATTCGTTATCTGCAGTTTCCCCAGAGACAGAGACCCTAAATAGCCAGAAAAGAGGATTTGGCTACCTAGGAGAGAGGAAAGGCTACTAACACCTGAAGGAGCCTATCAGCAGGAGTCTCTGACGTCACCTGGTGGCACTGGCCACTCAGAGCAGTCCAGTGTGCCAGCAGCACCTCGGTTTCCAAGATGGCAGAGGTCTGGAGCACACTGGAGGAGCTCTGGACACCTCCCAGGGGAGGTGCAGGTCAGGGGAGTGGTCACTCCCCTTTCCTTTGTCCAGTTTCGCGCCAGAGCAGGGGCTAAGGGGTCCCTGAACCGGTGTAGACTGGCTTATGCAGAATTGGGCACATCTGTGCCCAACAAAGCATTTCCAGAGGCTGGGGGAGGCTACTCCTCCCCTGCCTTCACACCATTTTCCAAAGGGAGAGGGTGTCACACCCTCTCTCAGAGGAAGTTCTTTGTTCTGCCATCCTGGGCCAGGCCTGGCTGGACCCCAGGAGGGCAGCTGCCTGTCTGAGGGGTTGGCAGCAGCAGCAGCTGCAGAGAAACCCCAGGAAGGGCAGTCTGGCAGTACCAGGGTCTGTGCTACAGACCACTGGGATCATGGGATTGTGCCAACTATGCTAGGATGGCATAGAGGGGGCAATTCCATGATCATAGACATGTTACATGGCCATATTCGGAGTTACCATTGTGAAGCTACATATAGGTAGTGACCTATATGTAGTGCACGCGTGTAATGGTGTCCCCGCACTCACAAAGTTCGGTGAATTGGCTCTGAACAATGTGGGGGCACCTTGGCTAGTGCCAGGGTGCCCTCACACTAAGTAACTTTGCACCTAACCTTTACCAGGTAAAGGTTAGACATATAGGTGACTTATAAGTTACTTAAGTGCAGTGTAAAATGGCTGTGAAATAACGTGGACGTTATTTCACTCAGGCTGCAGTGGCAGGCCTGTGTAAGAATTGTCAGAGCTCCCTATGGGTGGCAAAAGAAATGCTGCAGCCCATAGGGATCTCCTGGAACCCCAATACCCTGGGTACCTCAGTACCATATACTAGGGAATTATAAGGGTGTTCCAGTAAGCCAATGTAAATTGGTAAAAATGGTCACTAGCCTGTCAGTGACAATTTGGAAGTAATGAGAGAGCATAACCACTGAGGTTCTGGTTAGCAGAGCCTCAGTGAGACAGTTAGGCACCACACAGGGAACATATACATGCACACCTATGAGCACTGGGGCCCTGTGTGACAGGGTCCCAGTGACACATACATATAGGCCACAAACCTATGAGCACTGGGGTCCTGACCAGCAGGATCCCAGTGACACATAACAACCATACTGAAAACATAGTGTTTTCACTATGAGCACTGAGGCCTGGCTATCAGGATCCCAGTGAGACAGTGAAAACAGTGACAAACATCCTGACATACACTCACAAACAGGCCAAAAGTGGGGGTAACAAGGCTAGAAAGAGGCTACCTTCTCACACAACCCCCCCCCAAACGAAGGACAATAAGGCTAACCTTGGCCAGTTGAGACTTTATTGTCTAAGTGGTGATAAGTAGAGAGTAGCTCTGCAATAGACTGGTTACTCCCTTTATCATCCACTATATGGTTACTTCCCTGTGGGGATGTAAACCACCCTGTTTGAAGTTTTTTAGCTAAGCAACAATGTGAAGATGTATTTTCAGAGTTTCTATCAGTAAGTTTTAGTTTAGAGCAGTGGGAATTGTCCACTGAACCTATTTGTAGTGATGGAAATGCCAGACAGGGATGCTGTCTCAGAAAAGCCATAGCTGGGCAAAAACTTTGTCCATCTGGCTGGAAGAGAGAACAGGGATGCTGTTTCTCTTGAGTTGGAGCAGGGCAGGGATGCTGTCCTATGAGCTCCACACTAGGGCAGGGATGCTGTCCTAAGTGTTGTGAGGCAGTACAGGGTTTCTGCACTAAAGTTTCTCTGGGAGGGTTGGAGGGATGCTCCATGTTAACTAAAATGGTGTTCTTTTTGTCACCAATGTTAGTTATCCCACAGAGAGGTACTTCTACCTCAGGGAGTCCAGCTATGCCAGCTGATGATTCCCTTGGAACAGGTGCCACCCCAGGAGAGGTTTCTCCCACCACAGGAATGGTATCCTGAATGGTAGGGTGGTTAGGGGATACTGTGATACCCTTTTTACCTGTTGATGGAGAGGGATCCTGAGTTTTCAGGCCTTCTCTCCTTTGCTTTTTCATTTCAGTAGAAATGAGAGGGAACAATTCCTCAGGGATGCCCAGCATGGCTGCATGGGCATAAAACTCTACATCAGCCCAACCTGAGGCCTCTAGGTCATTACCTAAGAGACAGTCTACAGGTAAGCTAGGTGATACCACCACCTGCTTAGGGCCAGTAACTCCACCCCAACTAAACTGAATTATAGCTAAGGGAAGAAACTTAGTGGAGTTATGGACATCAATAATCTTATACTGTTGTCCAATGATGTGTTGTTCAGGAGGCACTAGGTTTTCAGTCACCAAAGTGAAACTGGCACCTGTGTCCCTGTAGGCCAAGGCCTCAACACCATTTATTGCAACTGTCTGCCTGTACTTATCCATTGTAAGGGGACAAGCAGCCAGTGTGGCAAGGCCAGTGCCACTAGGTGTGACAGAAACTGTCTTGGGACTGATTACATCAGTTTCCACTATGGACCCATAAGTGAACCCAACTACACCCTTTGCTTGACTGTTGCCAGCAGTCCCACCACTAGTACCACTACTGCTAGGGGCACTAGAGCTTGATGTATTAGTGGTGGTAGGCTCAGGGGGTTTACCTGGACAGGACTTATCCCCTGGCCTATGGCCTCTGTTTTTACACACAAAGCACCAAGGCTTTTTAATGTGTGCAGGTTGGGAAGAAGAGGAAGACTTTGTTTTATCCCCACCCTCTGAAGAGTGTTTAAGATTTGAAGTGGGATCTTTGGTTTTACCCTTATCCCCATGCTTATCTTGAGATTTTTCACCATCTTTCTTCTTATTGCCATCTTTGTCACCCCCTGTATGAACTTTTCTGTTCACTCTTGTTCTGACCCATTTGTCTGCCTTCTTTCCCAATTCTTGGGGAGAGGTCAGATCAGAGTCCACCAAGTACTGGTGCAACAAATCAGACACACAATTATTAAGAATATGCTCTCTCAGGATCAAGTTATACAGGCTGTCATAATCAGTAACTTTACTGCCATGTAACCACCCCTCCAAGGCCTTCACTGCCTGGTCAATGAAATCAACCCAGTCTTGTGAAGACTCCTTTTTGGTATCTCTGAACTTTATCCTGTACTGTTCAGTGGTTAAGCCATAACCATCCAGGAGTGCATTCTTAAGAACTTGGAAATTGTTAGCATCATTTTCTTTTACAGTAAGGAGCCTATCCCTACCTTTTCCAGTAAATGATAGCCATAGGATAGCAGCCCACTGCTTTTGAGGGACATCCTGTACAACACAGGCCCTCTCAAGTGCAGCAAACCACTTGTTAATGTCATCCCCCTCCTTGTAAGGGGGAACTATCTTATGCAGATTCCTGGAATCATGCTCTTTTGCAGGATGACTATGGGGAATACTGCTGCTGCCACCATGGGTATCTAAACCCATTTTCTGTCTTTCCCTCTCTATTTCTAAAGACTGTCTATCCAAATCCAGCTGTTGCTTCTTGAGCTTCAGTCTGGTTTGCTCCACTCTCAATCTATTGAGCTCCCTTTCTAACAATCTGTCATCAGGGTGGGTGGGAGGGACATTTCTAGATACAGAGGTATGATGGGAATGAACAGAAGGAGACCTGTCCCTTACAGAGGGCACCCTAACAGCTTGGCTACCAGTATAATGTGAGAGCACACCATCAGTATGGTGTGATTCAACCTCTGTACCAACTATGCTAGACTGTCTAGTAATGGGCAGGCTGAGAAGTTTCTTTCCTGAGCCTTTTCCTGGGGGAGTCCCTGGATCAGATTGAGAACCATTAGCTACTTTTTCTACAGATTGGGCACTTATGGCCTTATCCTGTACTCTAAGCATATTAATTAACAGTTCTAAGGAAGGATTCTTCCCTACACTCAAACCTCTCTCTATGCAGAGACTCCTTGCTCCTTTCCAGCTAAGGTGATCATATGCAAGTTTGGACAGTTCAACATTTTTTCCTGTGCCAGACATTTTTTAGAGAGAGTTGAAGTGATAGCAAAAGAGAAAAAAGTTTTCAGAACTTTTTGGAAAGACAGAAAAAAAACTTTTAAAACTTTTAAGAACTTTTTGAAAGTTTAGAAGTACTTTTCAGCACTTAGAAAAGAGTGAAAAGAGGAAATGCAAAACTTTTTGGCTATGTGTATATACACTGACCTTGTTTTGTATATTTTTCTCTCATGAAAAGTACAATGACAAGAGTGGTAAGTAGTCTCAAAGCACTTATCCCACCACTGCACAACCAATGTAGGAGGCTGGACTGGCTTGTAGTGAGTACCAAGGGGTACTTGCACCTTGCACCAGGCCCAGTTATCCCTTATTAGTGTATAGGGTGTCTAGCAGCTTAGGCTGATAGATAATGGTAGCTTAGCAAAGCAGCTCAGGCTGAACTAGGAGACGTGTGAAGCTACTACAGTACCACTTAGTGTCATATGCACAATATCATAAGAAAACACAATACACAGTTATACTAAAAATAAAGGTACTTTATTTTTATGACAATATGCCAAAGTATCTTAGAGTGTACCCTCAGTGAGAGGATAGGAAATATACACAAGATATATATACACAATAGCAAAAATATGCAGTATAGTCTTAGAAAACAGTGCAAACAATGTATAGTTACAATAGGATGCAATGGGGAAACATAGGGATAGGGGCAACACAAACCATATACTCCAAAAGTGGAATGTGAACCACGAATGGACCCCAAACCTATGTGACCTTGTAGAGGGTCGCTGGGACTATTAGAAAATAGTGAGAGTTAGAAAAATAACCCTCCCCAAGACCCTGAAAAGTGAGTGCAAAGTGCACCAAAGTTCCCCTAAGGACAAAATAGTCGTGTTAGAGGGAGAATGCAAGGAAAACACAAATCAGCAATGCAACAACGATGGATTCCTGTCTGAAGGTACCTGTGGAACAAGGGGACCAAGTCCAAAAGTCACAAGCAGCTCGGAGATGGGCAGATGCCCAAGAAATGCCAGCGGTTGGTGCAAAGAAGCTCTTTCTAGGCTGAAGAACTGTGAATACTGCAGGAACGACAAGGGCTAGAGACTTCCCCTTTGGAGGATGGATCCCCCACGCCTTGGAGAGTCGTGCAGAAGTGTTTTCCCGCCGGATGGACGCCAACAAGCCTTGCTACACGCAAATCGTGCGTTTGGCGTTTTTGGACGCTGCTGGGGCCCAGGAGGGACCAGAAGGTCGCAAATTGGACCTGCAGAGAGAGGGGACGTCGAGCAAGACAAGGAGCCCTCACTGAAGCAGGTAGCACCCGGAGAAGTGCCAGAAACAGGCACTACGAGGATGCGTGAAACGGTGCTCGCCGAAGTTGCACAAAGGAGTCCCACGTCGCCGGAGACCAACTTAGAAAGTCGTGCAATGCAGGTTAGAGTGCCGTGGACCCAGGCTTGGCTGTGCACACAGGATTTCCGCCGGAAGTGCACAGGGGCCGGAGAAGCTTGCAAAGTCGCGGTTCCCAGCAATGCAGCCCAGCGAGGTGAGGCAAGGACTTACCTCCACCAAACTTGGGCTGAAGAGTCACTGGACTGTGGGGGTCACTTGGACGGTGTCGCTGGATTCGAGGGACCTCGCTCGTCGTGCTGAGAGGAGACCCAAGGGACCGGAGATGCAGCTTTTTGGTGCCTGCGGTTGCAGGGGGAAGATTCCGTCGACCCACGGGAGATTTCTTCGGATCTTCTGGTGCAGAGAGGAGGCAGACTACCCCCACAGCATGCACAAGCAGGAAAACAGTCGAGAAGGCGGCAGGATCAGCGTTACAGAGTTGCAGTAGTCGTCTTTGCTACTATGTTGCAGGTTTGCAGGCTTCCAGCGCGGTCAGCGGTCGATTCCTTATCAGAAGGTGAAGAGGGAGATGCAGAGGAACTCGGCTGAGCTCATGCATTCGTTATCTGCAGTTTCCCCAGAGACAGAGACCCTAAATAGCCAGAAAAGAGGATTTGGCTACCTAGGAGAGAGGAAAGGCTACTAACACCTGAAGGAGCCTATCAGCAGGAGTCTCTGACGTCACCTGGTGGCACTGGCCACTCAGAGCAGTCCAGTGTGCCAGCAGCACCTCGGTTTCCAAGATGGCAGAGGTCTGGAGCACACTGGAGGAGCTCTGGACACCTCCCAGGGGAGGTGCAGGTCAGGGGAGTGGTCACTCCCCTTTCCTTTGTCCAGTTTCGCGCCAGAGCAGGGGCTAAGGGGTCCCTGAACCGGTGTAGACTGGCTTATGCAGAATTGGGCACATCTGTGCCCAACAAAGCATTTCCAGAGGCTGGGGGAGGCTACTCCTCCCCTGCCTTCACACCATTTTCCAAAGGGAGAGGGTGTCACACCCTCTCTCAGAGGAAGTTCTTTGTTCTGCCATCCTGGGCCAGGCCTGGCTGGACCCCAGGAGGGCAGCTGCCTGTCTGAGGGGTTGGCAGCAGCAGCAGCTGCAGAGAAACCCCAGGAAGGGCAGTCTGGCAGTACCAGGGTCTGTGCTACAGACCACTGGGATCATGGGATTGTGCCAACTATGCTAGGATGGCATAGAGGGGGCAATTCCATGATCATAGACATGTTACATGGCCATATTCGGAGTTACCATTGTGAAGCTACATATAGGTAGTGACCTATATGTAGTGCACGCGTGTAATGGTGTCCCCGCACTCACAAAGTTCGGTGAATTGGCTCTGAACAATGTGGGGGCACCTTGGCTAGTGCCAGGGTGCCCTCACACTAAGTAACTTTGCACCTAACCTTTACCAGGTAAAGGTTAGACATATAGGTGACTTATAAGTTACTTAAGTGCAGTGTAAAATGGCTGTGAAATAACGTGGACGTTATTTCACTCAGGCTGCAGTGGCAGGCCTGTGTAAGAATTGTCAGAGCTCCCTATGGGTGGCAAAAGAAATGCTGCAGCCCATAGGGATCTCCTGGAACCCCAATACCCTGGGTACCTCAGTACCATATACTAGGGAATTATAAGGGTGTTCCAGTAAGCCAATGTAAATTGGTAAAAATGGTCACTAGCCTGTCAGTGACAATTTGGAAGTAATGAGAGAGCATAACCACTGAGGTTCTGGTTAGCAGAGCCTCAGTGAGACAGTTAGGCACCACACAGGGAACATATACATGCACACCTATGAGCACTGGGGCCCTGTGTGACAGGGTCCCAGTGACACATACATATAGGCCACAAACCTATGAGCACTGGGGTCCTGACCAGCAGGATCCCAGTGACACATAACAACCATACTGAAAACATAGTGTTTTCACTATGAGCACTGAGGCCTGGCTATCAGGATCCCAGTGAGACAGTGAAAACAGTGACAAACATCCTGACATACACTCACAAACAGGCCAAAAGTGGGGGTAACAAGGCTAGAAAGAGGCTACCTTCTCACAATGGCCCTTTCCCTCATTATAGGCCTGAAGCCTTCAACAAACGATATAGCACTTAGGAGTGGTCAATGAGGCTATAGTAAAAATACTGAACATGGGTTGATTACTAATGATATACAGGTGGAATTAAGGATTTAGTGTATAGTGAAAACAATAGAAGGATTTGGGCAATGATTAAAGTCCTCCATTAAAGAACTATAATTCTTTAAAAAGTAAATCAGCTCAACTTGTAAATAGTGCATCAATCTTGGAGCACTTAAGTGGGTTTATGGGAGATTTAATGACTCCACTTACAGGACAAATAATTGACCCATATTGAAGGCAATCAGAAAGATGAACAAGGAGAAATTTAAGAATAAACCTAGGGGCATTCAACAAATTGTCTAGATACATTTTATATTTTGTTCAAGAGTTCAATTCATTGAATGATAGAACAAGCAATTCAAGAAGCAGTCTAGCAAGTATGACTAGATCTGATGTGGCATGGCAGTAGTGTATTAGAACAAAGTTTTGACATCATTCCCAATGAATAAACAGAATTCAGAGAAAAATTTAAATTATTAACAGATGTTAACATACATAACATACTTATTTTAGCGCTAAGCAAAGTTGTTTTATTCAAGGCAGTATGTGGTGGAAAAAACTTTACCAAGTCTACTGAACATTATTCATTTTGATCTATCGGTAGCAGCGCTGCAGGAGAATGAAATGTCGATTAAAAAGCATCCTTTTAACATTTAGGCCCTCATCCTGACCTTGGCGGGCGGCGGAGGCCGCCCACCAAAGTCCCGCCGTCAGGTTACCGTTCCGCGGTCGAAAGACCGCGGCGGTAATTCTGACATTCCCGCTGGGCTGGCGGGCGGCCGCCTTCAGGCCGCCCGCCAGCCCAGCGGGAAAGAGGCTTCCACGATGAAGCCGGCTCGGAATCGAGCCGGCGGAGTGGAAGCTGTGCGACGGTAGGGGGGGTCGGAATCCCCTCGGCGGCGCAGCAAGCTGCGCCGCCTTGGAGGATTCCAAGGGGCAGCGGAAAACCGGCGGGAGACCGCCGGTTTTCCTGCACTGACCGCGGCCAAAGCGCCGCGGTCAGAATGCCCTGCGGGGCACCGCCAGTCTGTCGGCGGTGCTCCCGCCGACCCTGGCCCCGGCGGTCTAAGACCGCCGGGGTTAGAATCACCCCCTTAGTGTTACTATCAACAAACGTTTACAATAAAATATTGGATTTGAGAAAAAATGAGTTGTTGCCAGTAATCTCAACTTTAAGAATCAACAATTTTGGCATCAATATACAGAAGGTATGAGAAAGGATGATACTGAAGATATGATAAAAGATGATCTTAATGAATGTACCTACCTAAAATGGGCAATGCTTTTTTGCTCATTCTCACTGATTATACTACTTTTTATGATCCCTCTAGTGGTCTTAGGCCCATGTAATTTAATTACCATCTTATAAAGTATCTAAATAATTACATGATGAAGAATCACATATTTATGCAATAAAGTCTGTGGAGGGATGATTGTTTCTTAATATGCTAATAAATGAGTTACATGGTATGGTATGGTATGGCATAGTACGGTATGATATGATGAAGCCTGATAGATGGGTATTGTAGAAAGAAAACTGCATGCTGCCAAAGGCAACCTCACAGCACAATATATATATATATATATATATATATATATATATATATATATAGTAGAAGGTACGATGTGAAGAAGTATGGAATACGTTTGCATTTTGGTGCCATACATCAGACTCAAAATGAAACTTGTACTGTATACAATGGATTTTATATAAGGAGCAAACTGCTAGATGTCTTGAATATTTTGAGCTACAGCATGGTAGAGCAGCTACGTTGTTCTCTGTCTGTACATTACTCATGCACTTTAGCAAGTGGAAATGTATTTCTGTCGTTCTACTTACAAGGCTTTTGCCCTTGTCGAAGTACCTGTCTGTAATGGATTTTAGTAACTTGTAATGAGCTTTTAAAAGTGATATTGTCTATTTCTTCGCCGTTGCTGTGTGACAAAATGAAACTGGGTAAATACAATGCTTTATGAGGAATTCTGGAGAATGCAATGTTCTCCTTACCAAATAAAAGTTTTTGCTCCTTGTAACCCCTTGCTGTTCTCCAGTTATTGATTTGGCAATAAAATCATGACGTTAATTGTATTTGGACATAAGTTCTCTTAAACACATTATATGAATAATAACTTACCAGCCTGGCACACTCTTTAAACGTGTCTCCAGTCAAAATGTTGCATGAATTTTCTACCATCACTTGCTTTAATATGTTGTCACTGCATGCTGAGGGTGTGGATCCAAATGCAACCTACATTATATAAACAAGGAAGTAAAAGAATTCCACTAAGAACATTTATCAAGTAAAGAAACATAAACATCTTAAGATAAATATTTTATTTACAGCCAAATGTTGCGTGGAATTAAATTGTAATTTTTATATTTTACCTCATTTTACACGGTGAGATGGAATCTGAAAAGTTACTTTTTCAAGATATTTTCTAACTACATTACAATAATGGAAAATCAACAGCCTGGCACCCCTATTTACCAGTATAATGTGTACACTTTAACTATGCACTTCTTATGCTCCCTATCCTACAACACTTGTGCCTTTATGTGCCATACAATATCGTTTGGATGCCTTATTTATTTTCAAATGTTATATATCTCCTACCACACCATTGTTTACCAGTGGAGTACGACTACCTTCTATTACCGTACTTTGTGTCTACCAATATTGCACTCAGTGCTTTGAACTTTCCTAGTTTTTGTATCCGCAAATGGCAAATAATCTTCATCTTTTTCCACTACGATCGAACGTATAGCGTTCTGTTACCCCCTTGTCTTATCCGTACTATAGAACATCCCATATAACTAAATAAATACAAATTAAAAAAGTCATCCTCCTAAAGATACCCACACACATCTTTAGAAACATTTATCAGCATAGATTATAGTACATGATGGCTGAAGCTAACTGGAGTGTGTGATATGAACTAGAAAGATGAACTTCTCATTGCTAAACCTGGTATTGTAAAATATGAGTAATTCTAAAATACTAATTTTTCATATTTCGACTGTCAAAATAAGTACAAGAGAATACACCTCAAATAACAGAGTGACAAATAATGCATAGTGTGATGATGTAAGTAAGGCAACTGAGACAACAAGTGAGCTTTAGGTGCAGCTAAATATAGAATCCAGAAAATGAAAGCACAATTCATGTGGATTCAAAAATCCACATGAGATTCAAAAAGATACTAACTCCCAAACAGATCCAAATCAGAAAATGGCAATTCCGTAACACGAGGAATAAGCAAATAGGCACAGAAGTCTCTACTTCTATAGTCACTTGTAATAGTCTTATTGTAAGTTACACTTCACAGTGTCAGATAAGTGTCCTGAATTCTTGTCAGTCCAGCCCTATAACTGTAGACATTGCGTTGAAAGTGACAGAAAAAACAATTGACACATGGCCTGATTTAGAGTTTGGTTGAGTGGCTACTCCGTCACAAATGTGACGGATATCCCATCTGCTGTATTGCAAGTTCCATAGGACATAATGGAATTGTAATAGGGCAGACTGGCTATCCGTCATGTTTGTGATGGAGTAACCCCCTCCGCCAGACACTAAATTAGGCCCACAATCTTAGTAACATCAACACGGGAGGCATCATTTGTAATCAGAGTAGGCAAAGACTCATCACAGTGGTCAAATAAGATAGATGGATATAGAAATTATGTACACTTATAGTTTCTCACATTTTAGTAATTCAGAGCATTATGTACCCTATTTCAAGTTTGGTGGTTGGAAAAGCCCGTCCGCAAAATTCCCGACAGGGTGGCCGCCTATGTGGTGACCTCCCCACTGGTGTTATTAAGAGTTTCATGCTAGGTCAGCAGACGGAAACCTGAGTTTCAACTCGCTGGCCTAGCAGGAAACAGGCTACAGCATTGTCTCCGGCTCGTAATCGAGCCAGCGGCAATGCTGTAACCTGCAAAGCAGACAGTGAACATTGTGATCATGCTGGTCGGGGGGGGGGAGAGAGGCTGCACTGCCCATGCCAAGTGCATAGGGTCCCCTGCACCCGTTCTTCACCAGCCTTTTCATGGCGGTGCTACTTGCCTGCCAGGGTTGTAATGTGGTGTTCAGACCGCCGCATTGTCAGCTGTCCAACCGTCACAGCGAGTCTGGCGGGCTAGTGACGCCCTATGTCTTGAATGTTGAATTCATGTAATTAATATTGAATTCAGATTTATGTAACGTTCTATACTGCATGATGGAAGCCAAAATTATATCAAATACATATTTACCAAACCAAGATGCTGCTCATATAATAAAGATTTCAAGTTAAACGAAAACAAACAAGACCAAGAATGTGGTGGCGAACTTTTAACACTACTGTATCAAGGCACTTACCTAAAAGAACTTTGCTTTCCAATTTGTTGCACTAAATTCGTATTATAAAACGTACTACAAAATGGTATTCCGAATCTGAACTTCTAAAGTTTTACAGCAAAAAAAATAGTTGTAGGTCCAGGAACGCACCACACATAGCCAATCACTAGTGCTGCAACCAGCTCACATAGAACATAGAAACAGCTAAATATATTTACTACGTTTAATATAATTTAATGTTAAAAAACATCTAAAAATAGCACATATTTATTTTTTAATTATTAAATATTTAACAAACTTTTCCGAATTAAAACATTAATATAGCATTTCTGTTTAGTAACAGATAGTTAAATCATTTTTAATTAATTCCATACACCACTCAACAATCGTTTTTAAAGCTAATAAAATTTTTTTTTCGCTTTGGGTCAGAATTTATTATTTCATTCAAATTTCTGAAATATAATTTTCATTTAATTTAATATATTTAAATTAATTAATATAGTCAAACTAAAGTTAATAGTGTTGATGCATTTTTGTTTTTTTTCTGTTCAATATTTACAAATGTAGAAAATGAACTTACATTAATATTTAACATACATGTTTTAAATATTTTTTGAGTAAAATATATATTTTTTACAAGTTTTCCCCTATACTTTACAAGAGACAGACTATGCAGTAGAAGAAGAGACCTCGGTATGGTATAGGGAAAAATGTTCTTGCTTGACTTTGACTGAGTTGAGCATGATTATGGTGAAGACTTTAACTGAATTCAAGCACTACTGTGGGAATATCTGGTCAATCCCAGAAACTGAAGTGTGAAAAAAGTAGTGGTCTTATGAAGGGTGAGGCCTAGGTAAGAGAGTATGCTGTGCAGATGCAATTGGTTATTACGGATTAGTTCAAATGACACCCAGTTAATCAAGCAAAGGTTTGAAGCAATTTGCTTCAGTGTCTCAAACAAGTGATTAAGGGGTTCATTACAAGTTTGGCAGTCCCAACACAGGACAGCCAAACTCGCTGGGAGGATGCCACAGACATGGCATCCTGCCCCCCTCCCTATTAAAAGTTTTCTACTGGCCTAACCTGGCTGACCGGCGGAAACCTTGAAATAGAGCATTCCTGCCAGTCTGCCTGGAGGGAACAGTGCTACGAGATAGCACTCGGCTCCCTTAAGGGAGCCGAGTGCTATCTTGTAGCAGAGAGGGTGCTGGCAGGGGAGTCCCTGCACTGCCCATGCTTTGTGCATGGGCAGTGCAGGGGCCCCCTGTGGCCCCCTGCACTTGTTCTCCGCCAGTCTTGTCATGGTGGGGAAACCACCATGAAAAGGCCAGCGGGAAACAAGGATGTAATCAGCAGGGCGGCACTGAGTTCAGCGCCGCTCTGACTGATTACAACCAATTACACCCCATCGGATTCTGGCACAGATGACGGTCGGTTGGTGGTTCGACTGCCAAACTTGTAATGTGACGGTTGGACCACCACAGCCGTGGTGTTCCAACCACTACCGTGAGGCTGTCAGTCTTATGACCACCAGACTCATAATGAGACCCGAAGTCAATATTTACAGGGGAGGGACATTCTACCTGCCGAATTGATGGTCTGCCCACTCTATTTAGGGTCAGAAGGACCATAATGGAATGTGCTTGGAAAATCTTCAATGCTTTAAAAAGGAGCTACAATAGTGGCAGATCCCTTTATAACACAGAAGTCTCCACCAGGCAGGTTTGGGGTATCCAACTTGGGTAGACAGTCAAATGCCAGGGTAGTGAAGGTCATTACCTCTACCTCTTTTGCCGTCCAATTGCACATCGACAGGGTCTAAAATATAATGTAAGTATTGGGGAGCAAAAAGCTGGGTTGTGTCGGCCAGAAGAGTGAAGCCAACCAATGAAGTCCCATCTCTTCCTCCAACAAGGAGTTGGAGCTGTGCTTTTAGGGTCATCCAAGTCTTGGCTAATATGCAAATCGAACCTGTTCCAGAAGTAAAGGCTCAATTTGCATATGAGATGATTGATTCACTCTGGAGCCAGTAACCGGCAAAGACGTCAATTGCTTCACAACTGTAGGGAGATTTGGTGCACCAATCTGCTTCCTACCTAGTGGTGAATCTCCAAGCCAGCATTTATGATTTCGCTTTGTGGCACTTGTGTGACACTACACCAAAACAAAACATAAAAAACCTAAGGGCCTGATTCTGACCCCGGCGGCCGGTGACCGCCAGGGTCACCGGCCACGGGAGCACCGCCAACAGACCGGCGGTGCTCCGAAGGGCATTCTGACCGCGGCGGTTCAGCCGCGGTCAGAAAGGGTAAACCGGCGGTCACCCGCCGGTTTACCGCTGCCCTTCTGAATCCTCCATGGCGGCGGAGCGCGCTCCGCCGCCATGGGGATTCAGACACCCCCTACCGCCATCCTGTTCATGGCGGGAAACCCGCCATGAACAGGATGGCGGTAGGGGGTGCCGCGGGGCCCCTGGGGGCCCCTGCAGTGCCCATGCCAAAGGCATGGGCACTGCAGGGGCCCCCGTAAGAGGGCCCCGCAAAGTATTTCAGTGTCTGCTATGCAGACACTGAAATACGCGACGGGTGCCACTGCACCCGTCGCACCTTCCCACTACGCCGGCTCAATTCTGAGCCGGCGTCCTCGTGGGAAGGTTGATTTGCCCTGGGCTGGCGGGCGGCCTTTTGGCGGCCGCCCGCCAGCCCAGGGCAAATCTCAGAATCACCGCAGCGGTCTTTCGACCGCGGTGCGGTGTTCTGACGGGGTTACTTTGGCGGGCGGCCTCCGCCGCCCGCCAAAGTAAGAATGACCCCCTAAGTCCTTTAATATGCAAAAGCTGCTCAAACATCTGACTTTCACAAAGAACAATTTAATTTGCTAGTGCCTTACACAGAAAAAATAACTCTGAATTGTTCATCAAAACATTACTTAAAATTATTATGTATGCTCATATTCACCTTTGTGGCATCGGCGCACTGGGTGTTAACTTTCCACGAATTCCCAAAGTCACGAGGGTCGACTTCAAGCTGGTTATTACTGCTCACCAAGTCATTATTTTGCACGCCATCAAAATTTCCACACAAGCCACAGACAAGGTCCTTGTGGAATTAACGAAAACACAAATAAATGTTTTTATTTTTATTTTTTGAAAACATGATCTACATTGCTGCTTTGAATGGGTCTCTCTAAAACAGGTTTTTATTGACAGAGGTAAATATCAAGACTCAGATGGACTACATTTCAAATGGTCCTTCTAAACATCTCCTTATTGTACCTGGAGTTCGACAGAGATTCAAGAATCGTGTCTGCAGAGCACTGGGTTTCACATCTAGACAACATGAAGGGTGTTATTGTGCAGCTACCAAAATACAACATATCATAAAAGGTGGCACTCGGATATAAATAAACAGTGATCCAACACAAAAATGGATGCCAATTAGCAAATGTGAGAACAGATTATAAACTATTGCTATTTGTTGCGGAAAAGGCATAGTTTTAATAGGATTAAGAGCAACACATTGTGGCTAAAATACATTCAAGCCAAACTTTATTAAGAAGATATATAATTAATTGGAGGAGAAAGACACCAATTTATCTCAACATATCTTGCTGTGATTTCATAATGGTTTCAAAATGGTTGGGTTTTAAAAGTTCTCGATTGGTGGTAAAATTGTTCTGTGGCTGTGTCCTGCTCAGTAGGTCTTAACAACTCCTGTGCTGTTTTAGGAAACACAATACGTACTCTGTAGTTCTCTTTCAGCGTGACTGATATTCTCATTGCCATATCCCACGTTACAGTAATCTTTTTTCCCAGTAGTAGAATGTAGTAGCGGCCAGATTTCAATACTTCCAAATCAGTATCGTCTCTCAGAGGTTTTTTGATGTTTACCTTCGAAAAAAGAAAAAAGATGAACTGGAACCCCATGGCTGCAAATGAAGGAGTGGTCAGCACAGATGGATCGTTAATGATTATCCATACAATGGACAATCATTGATACAGTCAAAAGTCTCAACTTTTCAATTCAACAGCCACTTTCAGACAAATAAGGAACACTTGCAATTCTTTTTCAGTTCTCCACAGATTAGAAACATGTTGATATCATTGACTTGTCAGTTGCACAGAGATGAAACTCATGGTTTCTGTTACCTGTTATTCATCTTTCTTCTGTATGCTAACTCCATCCCTCATTGGCGAGGTTATCTGACATTACATCAAACACCTTTCTTTATTCACAAAATAAAAATATCATTAGAAACAAAATTGTAATGTATGTAATGTATGGCTTTACTGTCGTAGTGAATTCTCATTCACTGGCATGAAAATCAGGGCTGATTTAAAGAATTATGGGAAACCCACATACATTCAGGGTGGTGGATGTCATTTCATCCACCACTTTGTCTGGAGTACTACCCACCATAATAAGAGATCTGTGCCAGCCCTGCAGGGATCTTCGTTCCCTCAGAGGAGCCACCAACATGTCAACTCCTCTGAAGGCACTGAAAGTCTGGTGAGCAGCAGTCATATTTCAGAAAGCCACACACCAGACATATTGTTTTCCACATGCAAATTCCCAAACATCTATGCCAATGGCCTTAACTCTGTCGGCCGTCAGTGTAAGGTTTCCAGCAGCTGAGCCAGAAGATGTCGTCAGAAATATGATGGTCTACTCAACTTGCAACTCAACGGTGGGACGGTAAGTATGACAGACAGCTGAGTACCCCCTCTGCCTTATCAGGCTCTTAGTTTCAGCCAATACAGAATGACCATAGACAATTATCATTAAATTCAAATGCCATTAAGAATTATCAGTAAATTAATATCAATACATTTTACTTATAAATTAGCATTATGGAAACCATCCCTTACCATTGTGGAAACTGTCCCAGTTCTATGGCCTTATCCAGGTGAGAAAACAGACTCGGGGACATTTGATGTTCCTGGGTAATGGTACATCTACCAACAAGCACGAGTTGTCCCATCCCCTCACCTCTACATCTATTGTGTAGGACAAAATGGCTTTCTCAATGGATGTGCCATCACTAGCTTCCCCATCAGGATCACTGTTTGGCGTTGATGGTGATGGCATTTCAGGGGCTGCCATTTTGGAACACTCCCACCTGTAACCCCTCTGTCCTGGACTGTCAATAAAATCATCATCGCCCTGGGCAGAAAATCTTTATACTGGGAGAAAAAGTCCACTGTATTTGAGTACAGATCTTATGTGAGTCCTAAATAAGAACGCCACTTGGCGGGACTATCTTTAGAGCTTACATAAGTGGTGCCTGTTCAACCATGCCAGGATTGGCATGCCAACTGCCAATGGGGATGTCTTTATTTGAATGTATGATAAACTGAGGATACTAGTCTTTTGATTATTTTTCTTATCAGTGTGTTCTTGTCGGCTTTTATGTTTATCATTGAGAAGCGACCTTGTCCAAAAAAAAGATAAATCTCTAATTAAATACCGGTGAATATACCCGCTCAATAATGTCTTATCACTATTTCTTTTATTACGAGAATGTTCTCACATTAGAACTTGCATGTAATAAACAGTCGAATAGCATGACAGCTGTAGATATTTAAATTGAGGACATGACAATGCACCTGCAAGCACCATCTTTATCTACTCCCTCCTGCCCTATCTAACTGAATGAAGGAGGCGAAAGGCATGAGCCCACTGGACAAGCACTCGGACTTCAACATCTGAAACTAGGGGAAGAAAGGAGCTTGCACGTTTGATGCAGACTACAATAATAAATAATTAATTACATTTCCTGACTGCCTATGAATTTGTGACCAGTTTTGAAAACGAAGAAATGAAATGGCTACACATAAAACGAAATAATTCCTGTGTTTTACTTTTAGGACAGCTTTACAGAATCAGTTGCTACAAACGCCCATAGCTAATAATCTACTATAGTGTTGTATTTTGACAAATGCTTACACCTCAGGTCAGCGTGCTGGGTAAAGGTATGTACCTTTTTAAATATATTTTCTCTATAAGCCGTGCTCTTCTCTTTCATTAGTTTTTATTTTGAATTATGTCCTAAAAAATAATGTTTTCATGTTACATTTAAGATATGAGCATATAGGGAGTTCGTTTTTTTGTTAGTACATCTCTTTACCAATGTGTACAATACCACAAATGCACGTCATCTGGATATTGTAAGTCTCCTAAATATATAAAGGCACTCCTTCTTATAATAAGCGCAGATACCTGTTGCTAAAAATCGATATAAACAGGGACGGCCCAATATCTAATTCCCTGTGTCTTTGAAGCATACTTGAACCTAACACTTCAGCAGTTGTAATATTTTGGTACTGTGACACAATAGCATTGCAGTTTTTATGTGCTTAGGGCAATTGCTGGAAATATGCCACTATACAAATTCAAAGCATTGTTTGTATTGTTCTTTGTCTTATTAAGACACACATCTGGGCTGAATCTGGCTCACATAACAGAACACATCTGGGAGAAGCAAAAATCCTTTGTATCACATTGAGTAGACAGCCATATGGAAAGTACAAGAACATTCCCTATTAAAACCAGGGATTCCATTGAGAGTATGCCAGAAGTACCTAAAAGTGTGTAGAGCACTGTATCAATTCCAACATATGTAATCCATGTGAAGTGTCTGAATTGTTCTGGGAGGCTTGAAAAGTAGAAGGTCTTCCACTTATTTTTGTCTAGTGTAAATATAATATTAAAAAGGCAGGGGCAGCATGGACATAACAGTGAGTTTCATGGCAGTGAGATTCATGGCAGCCTGCTGCCATGAATCTTAAACCCATGATTAAGTGAATGGTAAAGGGTGAAAAAAAGTCACGCAAGAAAATAATCACATATCAAGTGCTATATTCTGCTAAATGGGGTGTGTGTGTGCCCGAGTGAGTTTACATAGGTGTTGCGTCAGTCACAAGGAGATAGACTGAAGCCACCAAACTCATTTCAAGTGCTGCAAAGCACTGCAACAGGATGCTAAGATTCTCAAACACTGGGCCAAACCAAATGAGGCAGCTGGTCTCCTAACCCACACATATTGTATGAATTATCTTCCCAACTAGAGTATGATGGATGGGTACTTGAGCATAGGTGATGGCAGAAAGAATGCAACTACATTGAGAAATTAGCTCTATTCCAAAACTACCCTCGTCAGTGTTTTCAAGGAGTAAAGGCTAATATTATCTATACACTTTACTACTATACGCAAACACTTTGTAAATAACACAGTGACTTAAGCAGACATAAGTAGTGTTTTCTCTGATTGGCAGATAACATACGTGACTAACTTATCGTCAATGAACATTTATAGAGAGGACTTCCGTGGGTGTGAATAAAGAAAGCAATAATTTTAAATGGCCTTTCCCATTGTTGCTCATCTACGTAGAAAATAATAAAGTTGAGTGTGATGGAAAAACCTCAGACTGGACATAAAAACTTAAGGGTTGCATATTACTTTATGGTTTCAACTGCACATTCAAATTCAGCGTGCCATTGCATACATGAAATGCTATTTTTTGGGATATTATCACATATGCATTTCAGTACATATAAGATGTGCTCTTTGATATCCCTAAAGCGCATTGCTTAGAATATGAGAATTAAGGAGAAAAATTATTTTTTTCAAAACCTATGAGGAGGAAGATGTAGGCCTGGACATAACATCAATAAACCACTCTAAATAAAGGGAACACAATACATGGCCATAAAACAGCTCCAAGAACGCAGATTTTTAGATCAATACATATTAACTACACCCTAAGCAAAATGATTGATTTTACTCATTTGATGAAGTCTTTCAAATCAAGTATATGTATGTACTGTACACAATTTATGAATGTACTCTCTACTGTTCTGCCAGTCAGCATACACATTTAGGGCCACATGAACTAACATTTGTGTTTGCGATTGCCAAATTGTGAATTTTTGTGAATTGCTATTTGGTAGTTGCAAATATCCATGTATGAGTGTGTATTTTACACATTTTGCGATTCCCAGTGGGTTGTAAGTAGGCCTACCTCATGAATATTAATGAGGGAGGTCTTGGTATGCAACCCACTGGGAATTGCAAAAATCACAGAGATGGTGACTTGCTGGGAAAACAGGATGCATTTCAAAAGAAAAATGAAAAGTTTTCTTTTAAGTTTTTTAAGAGCAGGCAGTGGTCTGTGGAAACAGTGCCTACTCCTAAAAATGTTTTTACAACCATTCCATTTGGGATTGGGTTACCACTTACTTGAAGTTGGCGGTAATATGCAAATGTTTTGAGATCACATTTTGGTTGCAAAACTTTCACATATTCCACTGCGACTCAGAAGAGACACCCTAATCATACCCCCTCCTAATACCGAATGGCAAACCCAAATGGTGATTAATGAAATTGTTACTGAATCGCAATTTAGGCTTGGCACATACAAAAATACCTTTTTGTGTGAGCAAAAAAAAAAACAATTCTACAAATAAAAAAAACCTTTGCACATGTGGCCCTAAATTTGGCCCTGAGGTTCCCAACTTTCAATCAACATGCCACTTTCTGGACTCAGTGTGGAAATGTGATTTAACATGAAGAAGATAGGAAATCAAAAATAAATATCTGTTTATCTAATCTAGCATAATGTTCGCCGTCATCACCATCACATTACTAAACTACTGTGGGCATCTGGGCTCTAACTTGTGACAAATAAACAGGGTTTGTCACATATTAGGACACAATATGTGTAGCCCACTTTTTGGTAATATAGTTACAATATGTTTGCTTTGTGTGGTGGTGTAGTCGTTCTGGCACTGAAAGAAATTAACCAGTTTTCACAATGTAGAAGATTTACATTAATGTCTGTACTCATTGCAGTTTAGTTTTTTTGTGCTTTGTCATTCAATCATAGTATATATATACATATATATATATATGTATATATATATATATATACATATATATATATATATATGCATAGTCACTGAAAAAAACAAAGGTTACAGGGACGTTAGAGTTAGGTTCTGAATTTACTCGCCCAAAACCATAGAAATTCAGTAGTTATAGCTATGGATAACTCAAGTAACTATGTGCCTCATGACCGAAAAACTCACAGTGGCGATTGGACCACGTCTGCTTTGGGGTCCTACAGCCAAATTACAACTTTGGCAGTCGGAACGCCAAAGGACCGCCGTCCTCTTTGGGAACATAATTCCCGATGGCATGATGGCGGTCGAATTGCAACCAGCCATGACGGCACTGAACTCAGCACCACCTGGCTGATTACAACCCCACTTTTTGACAGCCTTTTCATGGTGGGGAGCCCCCCATAAAAAGGTTAGCAGAAAGGAAACATTTTGTGGGCAATGCAGGGGCCCCCCTGCCCAGCACCATCAGTAGGTGCACTGTCTGCTTCGCAGACAGTGCGCATTCAAAGGGTGCTGGAGTGCTAGGATATTATCCTCGGCTCCCTTAAGGCAAACATCCTAACTGTGCTGGGCAGCCCAGTAGGAATGTGTATTACAATGTTCCCACCAGTAAGCCTGGTGGGAACATTGTAATACGCTCAGGTAGACTGTCATCGCTATGGCAGTGGCGTCCTCCCCGTGAGTCTGGCGGTCCTGTGGTGGGAACGCCAAACTCGTAATGAGGCCCTTTAACTCGCACCCCAGTCATGCAGTTTTCTCATCAACAATTTTATTGCAAATGTTGCTGTGATAATATCAATGATGCATAGAAGGTGTCATCCATGATGTAATATGAAGAGTAATAGGTGCGCATGGTAAAGGTACGAGTTATAGTTACCTTAGGGCGTGAGTTACAGTTACTTGAGTTAATCATAACTATAACTGCTGAATTTCTATGTTTTTTTGTGAGTAAATGCAGAACCTAACTATAATGCCCCTGTAACCTTTGTTTTTTTTCAATGACTATCTATGTTTTTCTTAGTATGCACACACATAAATATAATAAGTGTCGCGCTGGTGCGGCAGCCAGTCATCCTGCATGCACCCAAACCCTTCGGCCGTGTGCAGCATGAGCTTGGATGCAGTGGGTGGGTTTTTTTTCCAATTTTTCTCTGGGTCCGCGGATCAGGAGATCAGACAAAAAAAAACTGGACAATTTATTTGCCCTCTCTATGTGTCCTAGGGGGTCAGAATACGTGTATCCTCATCCCTTATGTGTTTTTGCACTCTTCTTTTCTCACCCCCCCAGCCGATGCAACAAGCAAAATGGTGCTGTAACTTTTCAGGTTGTGGCCAGCCAACCAGGACCTTACTTTTCCCCTGGATCCGTGCACCCGAGTCTGGATCCACAGATCCAGATCCGCAGAAGATCAGGGTCCCTATATATAAAAAAACTATTAACTCCAATAACTACTGAACTGTTTTACAGCAAATCACAAAAAGCACAATCTGCAGTACAGGATCTAGCTTTCTGCCAAATTTGGTGTAATAACGTTCGGTGGTTTGGGCTGTAGGCGTGTATGTAGATATATATGTATTACTGAGTGAAAAATGCTCTATTGCTCTATATTATTTTTAATGGAAACAGTATGGCTGGAATGTGAATGCTTGACCATTTTGGTGGAAAAAGAAAATCATGAACGTCTTCCCCACGTTTTATAACTTACTCCTCTTAATGTATGTCTCTGGTTATGTTACAGGACAGCTTCGACCTTATATCCAGATTCAGGGAAATGTTTTGTTCTGTATCTAAGCGATTTGGCACTTCCATCTCTAACTTGGCAAGAAATCTGACATTCTTCCTCCTGTGCTGCATATGTGCATTATGAGAGGTTACCAGTTCCAGCAAGGCCATGCATACTTGCAGTATTAACATGTTAAAACACGTTGATCTTTACAAGCTGTGTTTTTATGGTTTATATTTGGGTCAAAGGGTCAAGGACAGTACTGTTATTAATACCTCCCAATACCATTTTTATGAGAAGCATAAGGCATCTTTCAATATCTATTATAAGCTTTTTCGATCCAATTTGTTTCTGATGAAGAGCGTGAAAGTACTACGTACTAACAGGAGTTCATAATATTAAAAATAATCAATTTGGGCGAAAAACGTCTTGTTAAAAAATGTTATATTGGTGGTCTTCCCTTCATAGAGTAGGGAGCTGATATGCAACTGGAAAGTGGAGGGAGAAAACAATCAAATATTTCAGACTATGTCATAGTATATATCACCTGTCACGTTTTCAAATATGAAGCACTGTTAAGTATACGCAAATCACATAAAGCACCTACTTTTGAATTAAAGAGTTCGATCTCTCCATTTCCGTACAGAATGGTAACCCTCTTAGAACATTTGTCTCCAGAGAATCCACAACCTTCGTTGCCAACAAGGATTCGGAATGTTCCAGACATGTCATTGCAATAGTCCTATAAATAAGAAAACAACGTATAGAGGTAAAAAGACAAATTAGAAAAGAAAAGCTTACATACATTCTCATTTATATGAAGGCCAAACAAATGAATAACATTATTCTGCAATAAATGTGCCATTTCAGTACATTTCTTTAAAGTAAAAAGTGAATACAAGGGCTGGAGTTCTAGTGCATAATCACTGACATTTGTCTTATAATCTATGTATAAAAGTGTTATATCAAACTACCATGCACCCCCACCCCAAAAAATGTTTTAATACATTTCTCAGAGTAAAATAATGAAACAATATTAGTCCAAATATTCCCTGTTTTACCAATGAAGACAGCATTATTCACAAACAATATTATGGAGAATCCTGACTTCATCTCTTTTGAAATATTTTCTTCCCTTTCAGAGAGAAATGGACGTATAGTTAGAGCTGACATCCTTGGTGTGATTTCTCTTGACTTTTTGCCTTCTGACCTCCTATTTTCTGACTTCATTTTTGCTGGCTTTACCATTCTGTGCACTTTACCACTGCTGACCAGTGCTAAAGCGTAGGTGCTGTCTACACTAAAACATTGTGATATTAGCTTATCCACAACTGGCATGATTAATTTATTTGTAAGGACCTCGTAAAGTGCACTATATTTGCCCAGGGCCTGTAAGTTAAATGCTCCTAGTGGGCCTGATGCACTGAGTGTGCCATCCTCTTCAGTAGCCTCTAAAAATGTCTCAGTCCTGCCACTGCAGAACCTAAGTGGCCAGTTTTAAACTGCCATTTTGACTTGACAAGTATACCCACTTGCCAGGCCAAAACCTTCCATTTTAGGGTCGAGCCTGCGTTGCATGCGCTCGCGCATGCGTATCGCAGTGAGACGCGTTAGGTATTAGAAAAGGGCTCGGAGCCCTGTCAACGTCATGTCAACATTTTTCATTGGTTCGTCGGCTTGCTTAGTAAAATCTGCTTGCTTTCATTAGTCGAAGGCATGCATACGTCATGCCTTTTCCGGTGGCTAGCCCTCCTCGAGAGGAGCGACCAAGTACAGAAAACATGCGAGACTCGCTGTCTTCTGTCGGATCGTGGACTACTTTTTCTCTATTTTCCTAGCGCGATTTCGCTTGGCAGAAGTCGAGTGCTTTACTCAGTTAATTTCACTTTTTCGGGTTACGTACTTAAAAGCACTTTTGCCAATAGATGAAAAGTCGGGTGAGGAGTTTACAACGCGATCAGCTCTAACATGAGCAAACGCGAGACCCGTTGCATTGCAAATGCTTGTTATGAAATGTGACCACTAAGGTAAGCCCTGGTTAGACCCCAGGGCAGGATGCAGTGTATTTAAAAGTTTGGACATGAACTTGTAAGTTTAACAGGTCCTGATAGTTGAAAAACTATTAAATTCTTTTTTCACAGCAAGACCTGTCTCTCCCCTAGCTTAACAGTGGGGTAACCTCATAGCAACCTTTAAGTGTAACTACCAATTGGGAAAATAGAAAAGAAATAGAAAAGATAGTGTTGGACTTGGCCCTTTTTGCACGGTCATCCCCAAAATGGTTTCCTCCTTCCTCCTATTTTTCCTGACCTGTTTTTGTTGGCTTTAGGACTCTGAGCACTTTACCACTGCTAACCAGTGCTAAAGTGCATATGCTCTCTGTGTAAATTGTACTGTTTATTGGTTTATCCATGATTGGCATATTTGATTTACTAGTAAGTGCCTAGTGAAGTGCACTAGAGGTGCCCAGGGCCTGTAAATCAAATGCTACTAGTGGGCCTGCAGTACTGGTTGTGCCACCCACATATGTAGCCCTGTAATCATGTCTCAGACCTGCCACTGCAGCGTCTGTGTGTGCAGTTTTAAACTGTAAATTCGATTTGGCAAGTGTACCCACTTGCCAGGCATAACCCTTCCCTTTTCCTACATGTAAAACACCCCTAAGGTGGACCCTAGGTAGCCTCATGGGCAGAGTGCAGTGTATGGTTAAGGTAGGACATATACTAATGTGTTTTATATGTCCTGACAGTGAAATACTGCCAAATTTGGCTTTCACTGTTGCAAGGCCTATCTCTCTCATAGTTTAACCTGGGGGCTGCCTTTAACCATGATTAAAGCATAGATTCCCTTTGGGAGCAGATAGACATGTGGAGTTTGGGACCTCTGAACTCACAATTTAAAAATACATCTTTTAGTAAAGTTGATTTTGAGATTGTGTGTCAGAAAATACCACTTTTAGAAAGTGGGTATTTTCTTGCTTAAACCATTTTTTATGACTCTGCCTGTTTGTGGATTCCCTGTCTGGGTTAGTTTGACAGTTGGGCTGTTGGCACCTCTCTCTAGGCAGTGACACAAAGGGGGCTGGGGTGTAGCCTGCATAACCTGATGAACCATCTGTGCTAGGAGGGAGGGGAGAAGTGGTCACTTGCACCTGAAAGGGATGTGCCTGCCCTCACACAATGCAGACTCCAACCCCCTGGTGTGTGATTTCGCAAACAAGTGAGACTTTCCTTTGAAGTAAACTTACTTCAAAGGCCAAAATGGGTATAAGAAGAACACCTAAAACCACAGACTTTAGACACTTCTTGGGGTAGACACTCTACCTCACAGACACTTCTGGACAAGAAACCTGCTGGTGAAGAATCCCTGAACCAGACCTGCCAAGAGGAACTGCCTGGCTGCCCAAAGGACTCACCTGGACTGCTTTCTGTGAAAGACTGCTGCTGTGTTGCTGCCCTGCTGCCTTGCTGGTCTCTGGCTGTGCTGATAAGTGCTCTCCAAGGGCTTGGATAGAGCTTGCCTTCTGTTCCCTGAAGTCTCAGGACCAAAAAGACTTCACTTCTGCAACTGGACTCATTGAGCGGTGGAAATTCGACGCACATCCTACTAAAAACGACGCACAGCCTGCCCCGCGGTGAAAAATTCGCCGCACGCTGAACCGGAATGACGCAGCCCGACTTCGCAAGCAGAAGATCAACGCAGCGCCAGCGTAGCGACCGGAACTTCCACGAACGGCCCACTGGATCGACGCACAGCTGACCGGAATGACACAACCCAACTTTCAGAGAGGAATCAATGCAGCGCCTGCTGTCAGGGAGAAATTTCCACGCAACAACCACTGAATTGGTGCAGCGCCTGTGAATCTGCTCTGCAAGCCAGGATTCTACGCATCGACCCCGGGGTGTCCCAAAACCCCGCAACCCAGAGCGGATCAACGTCCGCATGCTGGAAATCGACGCAAAGCCTTCCCGTGCGTGGAAAATAACTACGCAAGTCTGTATGCGAAGGGGTGAAACCGACGCACACCTCCCTGTTTTCCATGCATCATCTCCTCTGCGGTCCCCTGCGGAGATTTCTAACGCAAACCAGGTACTTTGTGCTTGTAAGAGACATTTATTGCTTTTAAGAGACATTTCTTGTTTTTAAGAGAATAAAGACACTTTATATCACTTTTACAGTGATATCTCAACATATGCTTATTGCCTTTTGATCGTTTTGACCTGCATCTTATCAGATACATGTTATATATTTTCTAAAAACTGTGTGGTGTATTTTTGTGGTACTATACTGCATTATTGCATGATTTATTGCACAAGTACTTTACACATTGCCTTCTAAGTTAAGCCTGACTGCTCAGTGCCAAGCTACCAGAGAGTGGGCACAGGATAATTTGGATTGTGTGTGACTTACCCTGACTAGAGTGAGGGTCCTTGCTTCGACAGGGGGTAAGCTGACTGCCAACCAAAGACCCCATTTCTAACAGATAGAAATATGAAGTTTGATGTCTCCGGATTCAAGATTTAAAATCACAACTTCTGATGAAGTAGGATTCTAAATTTTAAGTCTGAAAATGCCACTTTTAGAAAGTTGTCATTTTCGTACTTTAACCATTGTGACTCTGTCTGTCTCTGAATACACATCTGGGGTATGTGATGTAGTAAGCTCGCTCTTTACATAGTATACCAAAATGAGGTATGCTGTGTAAAGAGTCCAGGTCTCTCTTATAAGTGGACAGGGGCTTGATCTAGCAAGCCTAAGGTACACTATCTGGGACTGTGTGGTAGAGCAGCCTTAGGCTTATCAGAGAGAAGTGTTAGACATTTGCTGCATACACACAGTCAATAAATGACACAGTCACTCAATAAGGAGATTGACACCAATTTAGAAAAATAATACATTTTTTTAATACATTTTTTTACACCAAGAACTTCATAATTGGGTAAGTACTTTTCGAGTTATCACTTTTTAAGTATACTGAAAAAATACTTGCATTGACTTTAACGGGGTAATGTTATCATATGGGGAATAAATATATACTGCATAGACCTACTTAGCAATGACTTACAGGACTGTTCTCCAGGACCTAAGGTGAGTATGGGGCAAAGTACAAGACAACATCAACAGTCACCTCGGGGGGGCATTGGGGCTCCCAGGTGCAAAGGTTCCTTTCACCATCCAGTGTCCTTTTGATTTCAATGGGGAAACATTTCTGGTGGAGAGAGAGGCTGAAAGTAAGGACTGGGAGGCAAGTCCAATGGAACCAACAAGGGGGCTCTGATCTCGAGGGCCCTGGGCATACATGGACATGGCAATTTGGCCTAGGAGGCTTGTTTGCAGTGGTGTTATGTCAGGCAGGGTCACACTGTGGGAGGCACTTGTGGTTTCTGTGTTCCCTGCAAAAAGAGGCTGCTGGCAGGGACTTGGGGTCTGGCCAAAACCAAAGGGGAGTTCTGCTCTCATGGTCCTCGGGACTCCGTTGGCACCATAGTCCCACTTCTACTTGGGCTGCGGGCTCGGGTGCAGTGGTGCTTTCTGGTATAGGCTTTGAGGCTCTTGCGGTTCTTGCTTTCCTGAATAAGGAGGTTGCAGGCAGGAACTGGCGGTTCAGTCTGTGTAAGGAAATGGCTCCCTGTTGCAGTTACCCCCCACTTTTTGCCCGATACTGATGCTGACTTGACTGAGAAGTGTGCTGGTACCCTGCTAACCAGGCCCGAGCACCAGTGTTCTTTCACCTAAAATGTACCATTGTTTCCATAATTTGCACACCCCTGGCACACAGATAAGTCCCTTGTAAAAGGTACCAGTGGTACCAAGGGCCCTGTGACCAGGGAAGGTCCCTGAGGGCTGCAGCATATACTGTGCCACCCTAAGGGACCACTCAGCTATCACATGCACACTGCCATTGCAGATTGTGTGTGTTGGTGGGGAGAAAAAGTCGACATGGCATCCCCCTCAGGATGTTATGCACACAAAATTCTGCCTGTGGCATAGGTAAGTCACCCCTCTAGCAGGCTTTACAGCCATAAGGCAGGGTGCACTACCACAGGTGAGGGCATAGCTGCATGAGCAATATGCCCCTGCAGTGTCTACGTCTATTCTTAGACATTGTAAGTACAGTTGTGGCCATATTAAGTATATGGTCTGGGAGATTGTCCAAAACGAACTCCACAGCTCCATAATGGCTACACTGAATACTGGGAAGTTTGGTATCAAACGTCTCAGAATAATAAACCCACACTGATGCCAGTGTTGGATTTATAAAAAAATGCACACAGAGGGCATCTTAGAGATGCCCCCTGTATTTTACCCACTTGTTCAGTGCAGGACTAACTGGTCTGTGCCAGTCTGCTGCTGAGAGACGAGTTTCTGACCCCCTGGGGTGAGAGCCTTTGTGGTCTCTGAGGCCAGAAACAAAGCCTGCACTGGGTGGAGATGCTTAACACCTCCCCCCTGCAGGAACTGTAACACCTAACAGTGAGCCTCAAAGGCTCAAGCTTCGTGTTACAATGCCCCAGGGCACTCCAGCTAGTGGAGATGTCCGCCTCCTGGACACAGCCCCCACTTTTGGCAGCAAGTCCAGGGGAGATAATGAGAAACACAAGGAGGAGTCACCCACCAGTCAGGACAGCCCCTAAGGTGTCCTGAGCTGAGGTGACCCCTGCCTTTAGAAATCCTCCATCTTGGTTTTGGAGAATTACCCCAATAGGATTAGGGATGTGTCCCCCCCCCCCCCCCACAGGGAGGAGGCCTAAAGAGGGTGTAGCCACCCTCAAGGACAGTAGCCATTGGCTACTGCCCTCCCAGACCTAAACACACCCCTAAATTCAGTATTTAGGGGCACCCCAGAACCTAGGAAATCAGATTCCTGCAACCTTAACAAGAAGAAGGACTGCTGACCTGAAGCCCTGCATAGAACACGGAGATGACAACTGCCTTGGCCCCAGCCCTACTGGCCTGTCTCCCAACTTCGAAGAAAACTGCAACAGCGACGCATCCAACAGGGACCAGCGACCTCTGAAGCCTCAGAGGACTGCCCTGCACCCAAGGACCAAGAAACTCCCGTGAACAGCAGCCCTCTTCAAAAACCTGCAACTTCTTTGCAACAAAGAAGCAACTTTAAAGACTTCACATTTCCCGTCGGAAGCGTGAGACTTCCCACTCTGCACCCAATGCCCCCGGCTCGACCTGCAGAAAACCAACACCTCAGGGAGGACTTCCCGGCGACTGCGAGCCCGTGAGTAACCAGAGACGACCCCCCTGATCCCCCACAGCGACACCTGCAGAGAGAATCCAGAGGCTCCCCCTGACCGCGACTGCCTGTAACAAGGGATCCGACGCCGGGAACCAACACTGCACCTGCAGCCCCCAGGACCTGAAGGAACCGAACTCCAGTGCAAGAGCGACCCCCAGGTGACCCTCTGCCTAGTCCAAGTGGTGGCTGCCCCAAGGAGCCCCCCCCTGTGCCTGCCTGCATCGCTGAAGTGACCCCTGGGTCTCTCCATTGTTTTCAATCTAAAACCCGACGCCTGTTTGAACTCTGCACCCGGCCGCCCCTGTGCCGCTGAGGGTGTACTTTCTGTGCCTTCTTGTGTCTCCCCCGGCGCTCTACAAAACCCCCCGGTCTGCCCCCCGAGGACGCAAGTACTCACCTGCTGGCAGACTGGAACCGGAGCACCCCTGTTCCCCCGGAGCTGCTGTGTGGTAACTTTGGGGTTGCCTTGAACCCCCAATGGTGGGCAACCTATGCCCCAAACTTGAGACTTGTAAGTGTTTTACTTACTTCCAAAACTAACCTTTACTTACCTCCCCCAGGAACTGTTATTTTTGCACTTTGTCCACTTCGAAAATAGCTTATTGCCATTTTTACAAAGACTGTATGTGATATTGCTTTCATTCAAAGTTCCTAAAGTATCTAAGTGAAGTACCTTGCATTTAATGTGTTTACTGCAAATCTTGAACCTGTGGTTCTTAAAATAAACTAAGAAAATATATTTTTCAATATAAAAACCTATAGGCCTGGAGCAAATCTTTGAGTGTGTGTTTCTCATTTATTGCCTATGTGTGTACTACAAATGTTTAACACTACCCTCTGATAAGACTACTGCTCGACCACACTACCACAAATATAGAGCATTAGAATTATCTACTTTTGCCACTATCTTACCTCTAAGGGGCACCCTTGGACTCTGTGCACACTATTTCTTACTTTGAAATAGTACATACAGAGCCAACTTCCTACAGTCTGGTTAAACCCAAAGGAAGGCTCAACTCTTGAGGGTCCCTGCTCTTCAGAGGCACCACCGGTCCACTTGTGTTGGTGCTGTGGGGCTCATATGCAGTGTTGTTTTGTCCGTTGGGTAGTGCTAGCAGAGGCTTTCTCTTTTGGGGAAGTCTGCAGAGTGCAGGGGAGTAGCTCAAATACTCCACAGAAGATGCTGGCTGTTTTTTGAAGTGCTTGCAGCCATCTTAAGCTTTTGGAGGATGGACAACTGCAGGACGAGTCATCTTTTGTGCAATTGTTGGGGACAGCAGGAAGGTCGGCAGGGTTTGGACCAAGTTAGTCAATGCTCCTCTGTTTTTGCTTCTCACAGCTCTTTGGTGTCCTTCTTCTTCTTGGTACAGTAGAATCTGATTTCCTGGTGTCAGGGGGCCACCTCATATTCAGTTTAGGGTCATTAAGAGGAGCTAAGGTTAGTATCCAATGGGCCACTTACCCTTGGGGTCACTAGGCCTCCTAGATGACCACTTCCTATGGGGAGTGGCATCACCCTTTCCCAAAGTTCCTAGTTCCACCACACACAAGATGGTGGAATTCACCGTTTCATGTTCACTTCAGGTAGCCTACCCTAGGGGTGTGACTAGTCTCACAGTGTATCATGCCTTCTGGCTATTTTATTTCACTCCTGTCCATGTGAACAATGGGCCTCCGAGCAGGGAGTTGCCTCTCCCAGGTCTGCTGGAAGCTGAGATTGCATTTCAAAGGTGACATGGACTTTGAAATCCATGGCTTTAGTGTGTAGATTTGCTAGTCATCCCACTGGAGGAGGTGATAACACCTCCTGCCAGAGCAGGCATTGTTTCTGACCTCTGAAGATGGGAGGCTCTCACCTCCAGGGGGTCAGAAACCAATCTGTGGTGGCAGGCTGGTTGATACCAGTTAGCCAGCACACTAGAGGATTAGTAGGCTCCAGGGGGCACCTCTAAGGTGCCCTCTCTGTGCATGTCATAGTAAATCCAATACTGGCATCCATATTGATTTATTAAGATGAGATGCTTGATATCAAACACCATAAGTTTCAGTGGAGCCATTCTGTAGCTGGGTAACTCGCAGTGACCAGCACCCATTATATTCCTTAAGATGGATTCCCTGTTCACTTGCAAAATATAGCAACATAATTAGACATCACAGCGGCATATCTGCTCATGTAGACCTGCCCTCACATGCATTATAATGCGCCCTGCCTTTGGGCTCTTAAGCATGCTGTAGGGATGACTTACATTTAATACATACAGGGACTTTGGCATGGCACACAATGAGTCTGCCATGTCGTATTTTCACTCAGGGCTTGCACCCTGACACGCAGTCTGCAATGGCAGACTGTGTGCAATTTGTGTATGGTTCCCTTAGGGTGGCATAAGATATGCTGCAGCCATTAGGGTCCCTCTTTTGTACCCATGCCCTAGGTACCAGGGGTACCATTTACTAGGATCTTATACATGGTGCTAAAGTCCAGTACCAATTGTACAACAATCAGATATAGCTTGATTTAAATGAAAGAGCGCTGGCAAAAAGTGGGGGGCCATCTGCAAAGAAGTCAAGTTTCCTACAGGTTACAGCTTGGTTTTGTGCATTCCCGTTAGACAGTCACACACAAAGGAAGCTGGGGTGTGCCATTTGCATCCTGATGGCCCACCACCAGGCTGATGGGTCTTCCTGGGCTAGATGGAAGAGAGGAGCTGACACTTCACCAAGTCAGACCTTTGCTGGAACCAAGAACATTCTGCCTGGAAGAAGAACTGCTGTGCTGCAGGATGGACTGTCACTTTGCTAACTGTTTTGCTGTGTTGGCCTGCTGTCTGCTTGTTGCTGTGTTGTCGGAGGGACTGCCACTTTGCTGCCTGGTTTGCTGTGTTGGACTGCTGTCTGCTGCTTCTTGCTTGGGAGTGAGAAGGACCGGCTCTCTACATCCTTGTACCCAAGTTTATCCAAGGGCTTCCTGGTTGCCCTCCTATTTTTGAAGTCTCAGGGCCATCAAGGGCTTCTTTCAACTTTGCTTTAGCTGCTGGGCTCTGCCAAATTTGAGTCTACCCTGCCTGATGTGCCATTCCAGTCCTGGGACTCAGAAGTGGGTTCTAGAACTGTGTTTTATAAAAATTGATGCATTGAGGCTGTTGCACCGCTCAGAACTGATGCAGTGCCCTCAGACGCATTGCAAATTCGACAACGCCGTGACTTTATTTTTCTAAACTAGTCTGGAGTCTTTTGTGGTTTTTCACTGTGTTATTGTAATTTAAGTGTTGCACAAATACTTTACACATTGCCTCTTAGGTAAAGCCTGACTGCTCTGTGCCTATCTAGAGGTTAGCACCGGGTAATTTTGGGAGGGAAAATTAGGGAGGCCTACCTAGAGGGTGAGCACAGGGTAATTTATAGAGTGTAATTGACTTACCCTGACTAGAATTTTGGTCCCTATTTGGACAGGGTGCATACCTCTGCCAAATAGAGACCCAATTTCTAACAGTATGTAAAATAAACAGGAGTGGTACACAGAATTGAATCAGAACAGACAGCCTTGCCGTTTGATATTTTTATGTTGCATTGCTAATCTCTGGTAAATTGTCTAATAATGGGAGCTGTGGCAAACTTAATTTCATCATACACCTTTATGCGATTTTTCTTAGTCCCCTACTTTTGCTCAAAAAGGGGTGACAATTACATATACTAGACTACAGAAGTTACAACACTCTATGGCCACACATCCTGCTTAGCAGTCCCTTTCTCTACAAGTCTCCAGAAACATCTCAGGTCAGTAATATTCACATTAACACATGTTGCTGCCAGTTCCATTGTCAATACCACAATTTATTCTGTTGTTAGACATAAGAGTCAACGTGAAGCCACCAAGGAGGATTTCTTTGCATAATACCTCCACTAAGGTAACCAGTCCAGTCCCATTCTTATAGCTCGGTCTCTGGCTGCGAGACGACAGGGGAACCCGATTGGACACACAGCAATTACTGGGGCTTACTGGCCCTGTTCCACCCTGTCCTATTCTGGCAGCGGTGATAATCCATCCCAGACCTCAAGGATTTGCCAAACACCCTTCCTGGTCACAGAGGTGCTCCATTATCTAGGAGATTACTGTGTCTGAGGAGGAGGCTATGACAGTGTTCCTCACAGTGAGCCCCCTGGCGCCTTGCTTATGGCTGCCTCATGACCCGCTTCACTTGGCCAGCCCTCGCTACCCCAGCCTCTCTGTCGCATCCCCCATCATTGAGTCTGGAACGAGTGGTGCCAGGTTAACTGTTGCATCCTCCCAGCCACCCACGCTGCCTACGACTCACTGGTCTTTATTGCCACATCCATGCCACATATGTTCGTCTCCCATGGCAACCATCTTCCCTCTAACCCTTTACAATGTTTTATCCCAAAAAAATAATACCAAAAATAAATAAGGGACTTTGACCCCAGACCAGCCCAGATCTCAATACCCAGGGCAACAAAAAGAGGACCATGCCTTAGTCACAGAGTTGGAGCTCCACCTAATAGTTAAACTATTAATGGCGACATTCAAAGTAAAACCTTCAGGAGCCACTAGATTACAGACTTATGAACTGTTCTCTGGTGTTTAACCCTTCCTATCCATGATCCATACCTAGAAACATCATAGCCAAGAATTCTGTCGCATCTCCATTTTATCAGAGTGATTATGAAACTGAACTTGGCCCACAAAGGCTAACTCCATCCACATAAAGTAGGTGCTGGATTCTTTCTCAACCCAGTAATACTCACAACTAACCCTTTTATCTGTCATAAATAAACATGCCACAAAAACTACAACCACAAACTGCTCAAAGAAAACTCAGAAACACTAATAACAGATATTTACTACAGCTCAACATAAGGAACCCTTAAGTCAGACTTACGGCCTGATTACAACATTGGAGGAAGGTGTTAATCCGTCCCAAAAGTGACGGATATACCACCAGCCGTATTACGAGTCCATTATATCCTATGGAACTCGTAATACGGCTGGTGGTATATCCGTCACATTTGGGACGGATTAATACCTCCTCCAAAGTTGTAATCAGGCCCTTAATCTTTTCTACCCAGAAACTTGCAAATTGGAGAGTAAACCTCTTACAGCTCCTGAGTGTATCCAACACAATCAACATCACATGTTGATCCAAACTCACTATAAGCTCATTCCAAAAGTTTGGCGGAGTACTGTCCTTGTCCATATACAGAAACCAAAACATCCTAATCCAAGCATCAGAACAGAACCTCTTCAGCTTAGAAAGCCATTTTGCTGCTCTCAGCACCTCCATGTCATCTGCTCTCAAGCCCACTCTGCCTCCTCCCTCACAGAACATATCCCACACTCTCTCCTCATCCAGCAGACCCTGCCACTCACCAATCCCCATGCTCCAACACCACCTACACCCCCATACAACCTCTCCCATCCTTAAACCTCGTGAAGCTCTGGGCCTGCTACAAGAATTATCTCCTCCTCCATCAAGGCCCTCTTCCTTTGTACAACAAGACCAAACTACAACACCTGTATCTTCATAGTCTTCAAACCACATTAGGCTAGGTCAAACCATAGCCCCCACTGTAGCTTGCAATGACCACTAGCCTACTCCACTCTCTGGCAATGATACAACCGCCTCTCAACTGATCCCCATTCTCACTCGACTGGAACTCAGAATGAATACTATACTGGAAGAAATCACCTCAATTTGAAAGGACACATGGATTTGCTCCAACTCGCTTCCTAATCACATAACTATGATGAACAATGATCCTGTCACAAATATGCACTCTGACACCTCACATTATACCCCGGTCAACTATCTGCTCCAATCATTACCACCTCAAACCTAGATGCACCTCTACTGGAATGTCACAGCTGGCAACAGAAATGCTAAGCAGCACATACGACAATGCTCCCAGCCAACCCTGCTATTCCAAGATTCCAGTTATTCTTGGCACTAGTAGAATTCCCTCCTAGTAATCACCCTCTGAGGTCACCTGACCAACTCACTAACATCAACCTAATCAATCTCAACCGAGAACACCTCCAACGTTAAACTGCATGCTATTAAACTGTCGGTCAGCAGTCAAACATGCCACTGGATTAGTAGAAACTATCTTACTACAGAAAACTGACATGTTTTTTGACTGAAACTTGGCTAAACGACCACTCATGTCCCATTATCGATCTCCTGACCCCACCAGGCTTCTCAATCATGTGCTGAGACCGTAAGGGTCACATCAGTAGTGGATTAGCTATCATACACAAAAAGATCTATGCCTACAACCCTTCCACAAAGCCGAATATTCTACCTTTGAATATCTAGGAGTCGATCTCTCCTCTAAAGGCTCTAACCCTATCAAATTCCATGGCCTTTTCTACAAGGTCTTTCCCAGACTTTTTGCCTTCTTCCTCCTCGTTTTCTAACCTTGTTTTTGACGCTGTAAGGATTCAGGGCACCTTATCACTGCTGACCAGTGCTAGAGTGCAGGTGCTCTGTACTCTAAACATGGTAACATTGGCTTCACCACAATTGGCATATTTCATTTGCTTGCAACTCCCTAGTAAAGTGCACCATATGTACCCAAGGCCCGTAAATTAAATGCTACTAATGGGCCTGTAGCACTGATAATGTCACCCACTACAGTATCCTTTCATACATGTCTCAGGCTGGCCTGAGTGTGCAGTTTTAAACTGCCTTTTCGACCTGGCAAGTGCACCCTCTTGCCAGGCCCAAACCTTTCTTTTTTATTACATAAACGTCACCCCTAAATTAGACCCTAGCTAGTCCCAAGGGCAGGGTGCAGTGTATTCCAAAAGTTGGGCATGTACTTTTAAATTTAACATGTCCTGTTAGCGAAAAACTGCTAAACTCCTTTTTCACTACTGCAAGGCCTATCTCTCCCATAAGTTAACATTTAAATTACCTTAAAGCACATTTAAAGTATAACTTCTAATTTGGAAAAGTTAGAAATTTGGAGGTTGGTGTTTCTGGACTCACAATGTAAAATCACGAATTATGTGAAGTCTATTTTTATAATGTAAGTCTAAAAATGGCAATGCTGCTTGCAGTGCTGCCCTGGTGGATTACAACTGCTGGGACCACCAGGTTGCAGGCTGGCGGCATCCTGGTGGTGTCGGTGTTTGGACCGTAGCGGCTCTGCCATGGTCATAATGTGGCGGTCGGACCGCCACGACGGCAGCAGTCCAACCGCCACAGTGACCCTGACGGTCTAGTGACGGCCAGAGTCATAATGACCCCCCTATATGTTGTAATTTATTTGTCTCCTTATCATGCCATCACCTTGTAATTTCAGATATGCCCATCAGCATGAGATGCCATTGGCATAGAACATAGCTCCAAGAAGTGCACCAAAGCACACACATGTGCATGCCCCCTTTTCTGTATGCACCCCACACAACAGAAAACAACATTAGCACCTGTATTGTAGAAGGCTTAATTGTCTTTGGCACCCTCAATGCCCACCTTTATTCCTCGCGCCCAGTACCATGGCACTGTCCACCACAGTGCCTGCCTCACTTACCTGCAGTCCTCAGCTTCTTGTTCCTGCACACAAACAAAATGACCAGCAGGTTCCCCAAGATGTCAACCACAATGGTGATAATGAGGTGGGTGATCCTGCGGCAGTTCAAGGGGCACCTTAATGGAGTCATTCACTGTGCTCATATTCACTTTCATTTTCTTGCATCAACACTGAGTGAATAGCATACGAAGTGCTCAGCTTGGAAACGTATATTTTAAAGTCATGATTCTCCGTTCAAAGTTACAAAGATATAGGTGCACCAAAGGCGGTCTGAGGTGGGCCGGTGATAAGGTGCTGTTGCTAGAACAGAGGTATTATGTACAGGGCAACAGCACAGAATGAGGTGTTGTGCTCATGATATCGGTACTGCCAGGGTGTCTCTGGGCAGCGGATGGTGGCGCAGAAGCTTCCTTCTCTGCGGGGTAAGACAGGGCCATCCTTGGAGGGTGGACTACTCACCGGAGCTGTTCCTGTTCACTGTCAGACCCAGGCCACATCAGGATGGGCAGCCACACTGTAAACTGTCAATGTCCCTCTACTGACATCATTAGAGCCTGTCAGCCTGTGGGAGGAAGGGCCACAGCAGCTCAGCGCTGAGCCCGGGAGTTGCACAGCTTTTGCCAGAGACATCAGTTGATAGACTGACCCAAGCGTACCCAATAATGCAGCACTGCTGCTCAGTCTCAAAGGCACAACAGAAATTCATCACCTGGACATAGCTCTTTCCATAAACACCCAGCACAGGAGTGTACTCTGCCAATCCAAGACCACCACAAATTCCCTCTGGTTTGTAGATTAAATTTTATCTCACCTGGTTGGCTGTGAGCTTGTGAGGTGACTCATTCTGAAGTTGGCCCATTTGTAATTATTACTGAAGGACTAATTCTGCCCACCCACACTAAACTCCTTAACAGACTCCACAGACATTATACTAAGAGACCTAAACCTGCACCGGAACAGTGCCAAACATACAACATTACAAGCCTTATCCACCCTCCTTTAGACAAATTGTCTCACTCAACACTGCAAAGAGCAAACTCACAATAGAGGCTCTAAACTTAATGCAATCATTATCAAGCATAATACCATATCCCTCCATTCCATCTTACCCACTGATTGGACTGACCACCACCTAATTCTATTCTAACTCAATGTCCACCAGCCTAAGCTTCCCACCCAATCTAATATTTTTAAGCACTGGGCAAGGAATATGCACCAAATCCCTCAATCAGAGTTAGAATCCCTAATCAGTTCCCAAAGTCTACCTCCACCCAACCTTACTTCGACCTTAAGTCCCTCTGTAACATAAAAATATCAGGAATTCTTGACATTGTTACCCCTCTGAAACTCAAGAAATCTAGAAGTGTCCCTTCCAGATCCTGGGTCAATAAAGTCCTTAATCAGATGAGACGACAACTTAGGCCGACTTAAAGAACCTGGAGACAACCCTTGCTGATCCATTTCTCTCTCCTCCGAGCTGAATGCCAAAAATACAAGAAGTATATCTACAGAGAGAAATCCTCTTTCCTCTGAGCTCAACTTGACCACTCCAGAAACAGACCTTTCAACATCATCAAACAGTAAACCTCCTCTTTCCCACAGTATTCAACTGATGACTCTGCTAAGTGCTGTGAAGAGTTCCCTAAATTCTTTGCAGAAAACATATTAAACATCAAACTCTCTCTGGATCCCTCCACCTCCTCACCACTTACCAAACATGTCTCGTCTATCAATTATGGTTCCCCCACTGCCACACCTCCAACAATTGTGGTCCCCCCATACCCACCCCCTCAGAGAGCCATTACACTAACAATAGTCACATACAACTGAAAACAAAATGCAACCTGGACCAAGTTTGAAAATATCTTTGAAGAAGAAGTCAATGAAATGCTTTCAGACATGAAGTTGACATAGCACCTCTCTGATCCTCTTCTTTCCTCTCAGACACATCATCTCTCCAACATGGACTAAAATCCTTATCTCTTCCTTATCCAGTGGCTCTTTGCCGGTCTCCCTTAAACTCGGTCAAGTCACCTCTTCATCAAAATTCCAGGTGCTGACCCAAATGATCTTAATAACTACAGACCTATAACTCACCTCCCTCTCCTTGCCAAAACTATTGAATAATGCGTGCTCTCACAACTTAACAACCACATTTCAAAATTCAACCTACATGGCACCTTCCAATCTGGGTTCAGGAAAGTCTGTAGCATTGAGACTGCAATCCTGAACATCACTGATGATTTACACAGATCAATTGTGAGGATGCCTGCCTCTTAATCCTCCTGGACCTCTCAGAGGCCTTTGATACAGTCAACCACAACATCCTACTAAACAGCTATTCACAGTGTGCAGGCATCAATGGTACTGTCCTTCAGTGGTTTGCCTCATAGCTGAACACATGGTCTCACCTAATCAAATTAAACAATTACACCTCACTAGCAGTATCAGTCCGACAAAGACTTCCCCAGGATCAAAATTGTCCCCTGCCTTGTTCAGCCTCTATATAGAACCCCTCGCAGTCATCCTGAAAAGGCTAAAATTGCTTACCATTTCTATCCAGACAACACCCAACTCTATATCAAAATCTTGTCATCTAAAGACATCCAGCATCTGAACAATACTGTCTCCATGGCACAGACCTGGATGACCAACAACCACTTAAAGCTAAACCTCAACAAAACCAAACTCCTCCTCATCCAGTCAAAAGGAAAGTCCTATCCTATCTATAATTGACTTGGCAACCTAAATGCATTAAACTGTAAACTATAAATCTTCATCTCTGTTGTCACTAGGGATTACACTTGATGAAACCTTGAGCATGAAAGATCATATTAAAGCCTCTGCAAAAAGTGCCTTCTACATTCTGAAACACCTAAAAAATCAAACCTTTCACCCCCTTGAACACCTAAAGACTGTAGTGCAATCCCTAATCCTCTCTAAGATGGACTATACCAAAGCAATGATCACAAAATTACCTTGCAAACAAACTATCAAAACCTGGCCCAAATAGGCCTCTGCAAAGCTTAGACACTCTCCCATTCCTTCTCTGGGAATGCGCCTAGATTTTGGAATGCTCTGCAACAGGAACTACGCAACAATCAATCCTGAACTCACCTTCCTAAAATAATCAACTTGCTCTTATGTACTTCGCCTTCAACCATCAAACAGCCAGAATATTACTACCTCTGGAAATAACTGTTTATTTACTGCTCCAACCTCTGAAATAACCTACTTGTGCTACCTCTGAATTATATTAACCAGCTATTCGACTTTCTTTTTATGTATTATTACCCTGTATGCCTACTATTTATTTTATGTATTCTTTGAAAATGATGTCTGTGCAAACTCTGTAAAGTGCTTTGATACTCATGTTTGCGCTATATAAAACTCAAAAAATATATCAATAAATGCCCAATTGCACCAAATCATCTGACCAGAGACAGGCTACAGGCACCAAATGGCTAACACAAGAAAATTCCAACTTTCTAAAAGTGACATTTTTAGAATTGTAATTTAAAATCCGACTTCTCCACAAGTTAACATTTTAGAGTAGGATTCTAGAGACATCAAACATGAATCTCCTCCCATTTAAAAATTACACATATAAAATGCAGTAAGGCAACTTCAATGTTATCCTATTGGAGAGATAGGCCTTGCAGTAGTGAAAAAACAAATTTATGAGTTTTTCATGACCACAACATGTAAAACATAAACGAACATTTCCTACTTTTTAAATACACTGCACCCTGCTTTTTGGGCTGTCCGAGGCCCATATATATATTAAAAAAGAAGGTTTGGGTCTGGCAAATGGTTTACCGATCCAGGTCAACAGGGCAGTTTGAAACTGCAGTGGCAGGCCTGAGGCATGCTCAAAGGGCTTCTTGCGTGGGTGGCGCAATCAGTACTGCGGTCCTGCTAGTAGCATTTCATTTACAGACCCTGAGCACATGTAGTGCACTTTACTAGAGACTTATGAGTACATTAAATATGCCAATTGGGTAAAAGCCAATGTTACCAATGTCTTGAGCAGACAGCACAAGAACATTAGCACTGGTAAAATGTGAAGACTCCTAAGTCCAGCAAAAAAGGAGGACAGAAGTCCAAAGGTTAGGGGGAAACCATGCCATGGATGCGAGGTCTAACAGTACTAATGCCAAGATCATCTATCTGCTTATTCCAATTCTTGTTGGATAGTTTTGTGGAAAACCCAAAATAATTAAAAAGAGGCAGCCCGAAAAACATCCTCACCTACTTCTTTCATCCTACTGTTATCCCTCACACCAAAACAAAAATTGACTGATTCATCTTGATTAATTAATCTTTAGCCAGTCAATGATTGCGGTTGAGCATAAGAGATCAGTCTTTTCTAGGGATTCCGTAATCTGTAGAGTATGAAAGGGACTCCTCCATATACCATCCAAATAACTCAAGAGCCAACGTTTGGACCATTGAATACATCTTTTTCCTCTGCTCTTATTGCAGATTTCTTTCCTATAGGTGGCAGGACTTGGGCTACCTGGGCTATCTCTAACACTTGCTTTTTCCATAACTTCATTTTAATAATTTGTTTCATGAACTATGATTTCCAGTATCAGGTAATCGTGGTTTCTGCAGTTTCCAGATGGCATTGATTAGTTACTTTTTAGTATGTCTCACTCTTTGGGAGTGATTGAAAATGACCTAAGGACATCACTTTTATTCTTAAATAAATAATTTGAAGAATAGAGATAAATCCTTCTAATTTACTTTGCAGCCTAAAAGGCTATCATTATGCAATCGATTTCACTCACCTTCTTCGTATGACCTACCCATGCCTCTGTCTGTGAAAGATTAATCTAAAACATGGTTGATAATCAATAGGAAAACGTATTTTGAGCTAAACAAATCTTCTGCTACTAATTATTCCATAGATGAAACTTTTTAACATTACACTGAAAGGTGCCAGTCCAGAGTGTCTAACAATGTTCTTGAAAATGGGACTTAATCAATCACAATGGGGGGCCTCGATCATTTTAAAGTTATCATTAAGCATACCGACCTAAGTTTTACGGTCACCCTCAGACTGTGCAATGCTCACACTGTAACGTTTCCCTCTCTATATCTAAGTCCTTCAATCATATTTTTGATTATTCTTTGTCTTGGCTGACACTTAACGTAGGCAATATGTTTTATCTGTTCTTGCAATATCTAAAAACCTCTTGTTTTCCTCCTATTTATTGTGGGATTTTTACAGTCAAAGGACTTTCAAATGTCTATCGTATTAGAACACACACCTTTTAAGAGATTGTCGAACATAGTAGGGTTATTATAAGTCAGAATGCTAAAACTACTTTTAATGTTTCTTTTTCCAACCCTTGGCTGTAGTTCGGGTTTGAACAAAATCTCATTGTTATCCCCGTTCCCCATCAGCTTCCCCCCACCCCCATGGCTTTTATATCTAATAGAAACCAGAACGTCCTCTTCTATACTCACAGAATTAGACACATTCACATGATTATGTTTCACATTTGTTGAGGTTTAGTTCGAGTTAATTTTGGTCTGTTATTTCGTCGCAGAATACCCACCCTCCTGTCTGGGATCATATTAGGCCCTCTTATCTTATTTTGAATAAGTTTCCTTCCTATTACCTGCTGTTGAATCAGGTGACGACAGTGATTTTCTTTTTGAGATCGCATATGTTAACAATAAAATAAAGCACTATCAATGTAGTTGAAGACGCCTAAGCAATTAAAATGACATTTAAAAATTAAATAAAAGGTACCCATTAAACTGTTTCTTCCATGTTACACAAGATAAATGTTCCAGGTGGGCTCACAGTACTAATAATAGTTAATAATGTTTAACTATATTAGTTATTCATTTATATGGTAACATATCCAAAGTTTTAAAGGACTAAGGGCCAGATGTATCATCACAGCCCTTTGCGGTTCGGTAATAGCGATTTTTAAGAAATCGCTATTACCGACTCGCAAAGTGCCATGTATCACATTTGCGATTTGGTAATAGCGATTTCTTAAAAATCGCAAATGCTATTACCGAATCGCAAATTGCGATACGGGCCTCATTTGCAGCTATGGGCCTGTTGGCCCATAGCTGCAAATTTTTTGCATTTCCAAAATTCTGAACCAGAAATCGCAATTTTGGAAATGCAAAAGGCTAGTGTGCTGGGGGCCTAAGGCTCCCTCTGCTGCACCCCAAAATAATTTTTAGCAACATGTAAGGTACACACATGCCAAAAGGGCATGTGTGCTTTACATGTTCAAACTGCATTTTTAAATTTTGCACCAGGTTACCACCTGGTTGCAGATCATGGTATTTTGCATGTGCAAAATTCCATTCTGCGAAAAATCGCAATTTGCGATTTTTTGCAGCATTGCCTTGCAACCTGGATTTTGCGAATTGCAAATTGCGATTCACAAAATCCAGGTCGCAATGCTAGAAATCGCAATTTTAGCGATTTCTACTTTGTGGTCTGCGAATGCCTTTCATGCATTGCAGACCACTATTTTGCACTCGCAAACGGCCAAATTTACAGATTCTCACCGTTTGCGAGTGCAAAATATTTTCATACATCTGGCCCTAAGGGGCATATTCACAAGACTGGTGGCATAAGGTGACCTTGATGTGCTGACCTTCACCATAGTGAGAGGGCAAAAATGTGCCTTATCAACAAGATACAGCACATTTATGTCTTCTCCCCTGCAATAGTGCACAATGGGCTGCCTTCCGCCGACGCAGACACCCTTGTCCCATGATGCAGGAAGAAACACCTTCCTGCACAAAAAGAATTCATGGAGGCTCTTTCCCCTTTCTATGTGTGCTGCACAATGCAATGTCTCCTGTGAGGAGGTGTAAGGTTTTGACACAGTCCCAGATTTACAGATGCTCTGGGAATGTGTCAAAACCCATAGGTTTTGCATGGGGCCTCCCTGACTCAATGTTAGGAAACACTGCAACTTTCACTGCGTTGCCTTACATCCTATCTACAAAGCCACAAAAGGCAATGCAAAATGGCTTTGCATGGCCTTGTGGATATGGGCCTGCACTATGCGATGCCGGTGCATCACAAAAAGTGGCACACCGGCGGTGCATGGGGCTTGTAAATAAGCCCCGAAGTGCTCAACCCAATCTAACTTTGACAGTTGTTTAGGTATGCTTCATGCAATGTGAAATTGATTTGTAGTGCAGAAAGTCCTTCCTCACTGCACCTCTCACCCAATTCGCAATCGCTTTCAGGGAATCGCTATTAGGGAATGGGACTTCATTCATTCCTATGGGCCCGAAGGCCCATAGCTGCGAATGGTTTTGCATTTCCCAATTTGTGAATTCCTGTTAGGAATTCCCAATTTAGGTAATGCAAATTCAAAGGTGCTGGGGGCCTAAGGCCCCCTTTGATGCACCCCACCCAAAGAAATTGTGCACATGTAAAGCGCACATATGCCCTAGGGGCATGTGTATGTTACATGACACTTTTAAAAATGCATTTTCAATGCATTTTTTAAATTGCACATGGGTACCACCAAATTTGAATTTGTGGTAATTGCATTTCCTAAATGCCCCGTTTGCATTTAGGAAATGCATGATACATGTGCATAGGAAATCACAAATAGGAATTCCCTATTTGTGATTTCCTATTTAGAGAATAGCAATTTGCAATTCCCTATTCAAAGTCGCAATTTTAGGGAATCGCTAAAAATGTGATTTCCTAAAATTGCACTGCCTTTCGTACATCGTGAAAGGTGATTTTGCATTCGGGAACGATGGAATTTACCAATCTGCACTGTTTGCGAATGCAAAATCCTTTGATACATCTGGCCCATAATTAGAACCCTCCCAACAGTTCTGATATCATCAGACTTTCCCACCTCGGTAGGGATGGCAGACCTCATCTCTATTTCCCCCTCAGACAGTGCTGTACAATTCCATCACTATGTACAATCTCAATGCCGCAATACAAACCTGCAAAGAGACCTTTCTTTGCAAGTGTGATGGCCTTGCTGAAGACTTTCCAGCAGGATGTGTTGCGACAGATCAGATCTCTGCCTGAAAAAGTCCAAACCTTGATTGAGGCACATTACAAATCTTTGCCGGGTAGCACTGGGGTACAATGTGTCACTTCTCTTCAGAGTCATACAATCCAACAAAAACTCATAATTGCCTCTTCATGTCAACCAAATAGGATGGCCAAGCATGGGGCTAACTTTTCTGACACAAGTAAAGATATTTCAGACCGAGCACAGAAGGCCAGTCACCCTTCCTCTTTTAGAAGCTTTTACACTCAGCAGTCTCTCTAACCAGGATCAACAGAACGATCGGCCCATTTACATCTCCCACCTGAATGTACTCCCTATGTGATCGACCTGGTGGAGGTTGTCCCCTTAGAGGAAGGAGTTCAAGAGGGGAGCCAAAGCCTTATAAACAAAGTGTGCATTGGTACACGAGAGGTCCTGGGTGGTCAAAAAACATTATGGACAACATCATTATGTCCCGCAGAGTGAGATGGGTGGGCCCATTGCCTAAAACGTCAAGGGAAACTACGTGGTCATTAACTTTAAAGATGCGGACATTGTGCACTTTTTGTTATCACATTTGGATTTTTTAATTAACCAGCAGGTCAAAACACTCACCCTTCCACTGGGGTTCTTTTATACTCCAACCCCCATCATGGCTACCAGCACTACCTGGCACAGACCTTGTCCTAAAAACCTGCATGTACCTTTGGCCCAGGTCCCGATCTCCACTACTAATAGTTTTGATCCTTTATCTGGCCTCTCCGAAATAGTTTGACGGCAAAAAAATCCCAGCTCCTATGGAGCTATCACTTTCCCTACAATTGTTACCGAGTCTACAAGTCATCCTCAGGACGCACCTAATCCAAGGCTGGATCAGATACCAGCTCAGACCCCCCCCCTGGTTTTCAGCTACTGTCCTGGAACACTGCTGGTATCCATCAGAAACTGAATAATGATGACTGGTTATCTTTTATCAAACATTATGATATTATATGTTGTCAAGGGACTTGGGCTCCCAATCCCTTCCATTTAGATGGTTTCAAATCCTTTTGTGCTTCATCCAACCCATCAGTATCCGGAAGGGTAAAAGGGGGTTTAGCTGTTTTAGTCTCTGTCGCTGCCATGAATTTGAGTGTTAAAGATTTCATGTCTAACCCATGTTATCAGATCTTAATGTTGTCCCAGCCAAATCTGGTAAATGCATTGTTAATTACATTTTATTTTAACCATTTTTCATTACAACCAGTTTGTATCATAGATGAGTTGGAGAGAATTGTAGCAGATTTATTTTGTAGCAAAAGCAATTGCGTCTCTTATTTGGTCAGGTGTTTTCACCATTGTTAGATATCCCCTTAGTGGAAACTGTGTCTGTGGAATCAGGGATGGACAAGGTGAAAACATCAGTCATTTTTTACATTTAGCATATGGGGAAGCCTTAAAATGGATAGCTTTAACTCATAATTTATACTTCTCACCAGACATGCACGGCTTGGGCTTTACTAACTTTCCTACATTTCTTGGAAGAGGCAAAGGTAGCACAATAGATTTTATCTTACTTTCAGCAGATTTGGTTTCTCAATTAGTTAGCCACGAAATTCTCCCCCCAACATAGTGATCATAATCCCATCAGTGTGAGTTTTTCCCTTTTTTGCAAACCAGCCCCAAGTGTAGGAACAGGCCCCCTTTGCAATATTCTGTCAACAGGGGGGTTCGTATTAAGTGAGAAAATATAGAACCAAATACCTTTTTTAAAGATCTGGTAACTGATCCATACAAGGACATAATGTGCTGTCTTTCTGTTGATGTCAACACCAGTTAAAGTTTAAGATAGCTTTGTAGCAGTCTGCAGAATGGCCTCTCGCACGTTGATGAGAGAAAAACACTTAGGGAAAAACCAGCTCACTCATAGCTCAACCCAGAATGCACTGCTGCCTTTAAGGCCTCAAAAAAGTCCACTAATACAGTCCCTCCCAATATAGTTGCCTTTGGGAAAATGACAAAGGAATACAATTGTTTCTTAGATATAAGAAGGAAATTAGAACCAAAGCTTGGGAAGATCTGAAAGCAGCTGTTCACTTAAGAGGTTGTAAAGCTTTTTGGGAGATTGTAAATGTCCCCTTTTTCTCAGAACGCCCAACTACGGGCACAGACTGTCATATTCTGGCACATGATTGGGTTTCTAATTTATCCCAAATTTTTGACCGAGGTAACCACGTGTTAGATCATCCCCAATCCTTAGATTGTTTGTTGCCCTTCTCATCTGCCAAACCGCAGCTTAGCGACTTCATTGAGGTGGCAGACGTTACCAAGACCATCCTGAGTTGCTCAGCTGGGAAGGCGCCAGGCCCCAATGGGATCCTTACTGATTTGTTCTAGCACAGTCCACTTTTTGGCTCCCTTCATAACCAATGTACTTCGAGCGGTCACAAGGGGGGCGGATTCCTATTGACTCCTGCCTTAAAAAAAGTGGATAAGAACCTCTCAGCCCGTTACAGTCCTATTTTGTTACTGGATTCTTCTGTTAAAGTGTTAGAGTGAGTAATTATGAGTAAACTGGTAGATTGGGCTGATGCCAATTCTTTTATTTTAGAGGTTCAAAATGGGTTTCGGCCGGGGCTAGGTAGAGTCAAACAAGCACTTAACTTATCCCTAATAACAGGGTAATATGTCAAAGCCAGGAGGGGCACCATATGTATGGCCTTCCTGGGCCTCTCCTGTGCTTTTGACCTTGTGGACAGGGAAAAACAGTTGGAGTTGATGGATCAGGCATGAATTGACCCTCCTTTATTGGACTTACTCAAGTGTCTACACTGGGATACTACCATGAAAGTGCACTATACCGAGAAAGGTGAATGCACTCATTCAATACAGGCTACAAGAGGGGTTAGGCACGGCTGTGTCCTGGCTTTATTTTTATTCTTATTTTACATCAAAATCCTAGATTTGGTACTAGTCTCATGCATCAAGAACATCCCTAGAGTCAGGTATCAGTTGGTTCCCGTCCTTTTATACACAGATGATGCGTTCCTCATAGCTCAGACAGCCAATGGTTTACAGGCCCTGTTAGATATATTTAATGATTTTTTGAGAAACCTAAAATTTGAAAGACAATCAATAAAAATCTTTTATATGACATGTGGCTCAGAATATACCCATTCGAAAACTTATTTAATTGGGGGTATTCCCATTATCAAGATATTTAGCTTTTGTTCAATGCCAACATGAAATGGGATAGGCTAATCACTCAAAGAGCTCAGCAGTTTGTGGTGACTTGCAAAGCAGTTAATAGCTTTGAGGAAAGGTTAGGCCACAAGCCAATAAGAGAAATTACCTTGTTATACAAGAGCAAATGCCTCTCAGATGGGACCTATGGGGGAAGTGTATGGGATATGCTGGCCTGGGTAACTTGCAGTCATTTTTCACAATTTGAAAAATATTTAATTTCACACTTTGATCTTGGCTTGGGTTATTCAGAGGTCCAATTCAGAATAGCTCCCTTACTTCTAAGGCTGAAATTGTGGGACACCAATGAGACCAGCTTTTCTTGCAAGGTATTAGTTAAATGTCTTAGTTTAATAATCTGACTGCTATTCCTTGTCTTGCATATGTCAAGCAAGCCTTTCATGGTGTAGGGTTCAGCAATCGTTTTGATTCACAAGGTAGCATTGGCATCTATTCCAAGGAGGTGGTGAAACTAAACTTTTCCTTTGAATGGGAAAATGCCAGAATAGCAATGTCTTTCGATATGGCACCGCTTCTTCGCTACATGCCAATTTCAACTTCAGTGGGGTTGGAACTGTACTTGTCTTGAATAGTGACCCTCGAGTACAGAGTCTACCTAACATGTTTGAGATTAAGTATAGACCACTTTTCAGTAGCATTCCCACTGACAGGTTCTTGGTTCGCCTCACTCCAATGTTGTACCTGCGATTCGGTTTCTCCCCAATCTACTACACACTTTATGCTCTTTTGCACACTGTACCACACTTTAAGGTTACATTTTTATGTCCCCCCTTACACCACATGAATTATAATACGCTCAAAGTAGGGTTGAATTATTTACAGTGTTTAGACTCTCAATTGGTGTGTTCTTCACTTTTTAGTTATATTTCCTCTGCTTTAAATTAAGAAGGAAATATGCCTAATGAGCAGGCTACTTTTATGACCTTCCACATAAAGTTGTACAGTATCCATCTTAGCAAAAATTGGATTGTCTAAATAATTAGTTTGTATAAACTGTCAGTCAGTGATGAAGTACCCGTTGCATGTTTCTGTGTAGCTTAATGGACCCTTAATTTGAGTTTTTTGTTATATGGATCAGTTAGGGCTGTTTGTTATAATATGTTTGCCTGTACCAATGAGCATGCCTTTTAGATTTTGCTTTTATGATATACTAAATTATGAAAGTTTGAAAGTTTGTTTTTAAAAGCATGGTTTTATTATTGAGAGATAATGATTTTTTGTGTGTGCTCTATAGTCTTGTAACGACCCAATAAAGAAATCACTGACTGTTAGACCTGACAGCCTTAGGGTGCTCACCCCTAACTTTTTGCCTGCCTCCCTCTCTCCACTTTTTAGACACAGTTTTTGCTGGTTTTAGGACTCTGTGCACTTTACCACTGCTACCCAGTGCTAAAGTGCATACGATCTCTCCCTTCAAACATTGTAACATTGGTTCACACCCAACTGGCTTATTTAATCTACTTATAAGTCCCCAGTAAAATGCACTACATGTGCTAGCGACTGTAGATTAAATGCTACTAGTGGGCCTGCAGCACTGATTGTGCCACCCACATAAGTAGTCCCTTAACCATCCCTCAGGCCTGCCACTGCAAGGCCTGTGTGTGCAGTTTCACTGCCACTTCGACTTGGCATTTAAAAGTACTTGCCAATCCTTAAACTCCCCTTTTTCTACATATATGTTACCCCTAAGGTATGCCCTAGGTAACCCAAAGGGCAGGGTGCTGTGTAGAAAAAAGGCAGGACATGTACCTGTGTAGTTTACATGTCCCGGTAGTGTAAAACTTGGAAATTCATTTTTACACGGCTGTGAGGCCTGCTCCCTTCATAGGCTAACATTGGGGTTGCCCTCATACATTGTTTGAGTGGTAGTTGCTGATCTGAAAGGTGTAAGAAGGTTATATTTAGTATGGCCAAAATGGTGATACAAAATCCTGCTGACTGGTGAAGCTGGATTTAATATTACTATTTTAGAAATGCCACTTTTCGAAAGTGAGCATTTTTCTGCACTTAAATCCTTCTGTGCCTTACAATCCATTTCTGGCTGGGTTTAGTTAACTGCTCCCTTGTGCATTCACTCAGACACACCCCAAACACAGGATACTCAGCCTCACTTGCAAACATCTGCATTTTGAATGTGTCTCCCTGGGCTGGGAGGGTGGAGGGCCTGACACCTGCATGTCAAACGACAGCAGCCTGCCCTCACACAAAGGACTGCCACACCCCCTTCTGGGACCCTGGTAAACAGGATTGAACTGAAAGGGGACCTTGTGCACTGCTAAGCCACTCTTTGAAGTCTTCCCCACTTCAAAAGCACATTTGGGTATTTAAACAGGGCCTCTGCCCCTACCTGGGAAAGAAACTCTGCACCAGAACCTGCAACCCGCCAAGAAGAACTGCCTGGCTGCTCAAAGGACTTACCTGACTGCTTTCTGAGAAGGACTGCTGCCTTGCTGTTGCCCTGCTGCCTTGCTGCTCTCTTGTTGTGCTGAAGGAGTGCTCTCCAAGGGCTTGGATAGAGCTTGCCTCCTCTTCCCTAAAGTCTCAGGACCAAAAAGACTTCACTCCTGCAATTGGATTCCCCGTGCGGCAAATATTTGATGCACCACCTGACAAAAACGTCGCACAGCCTACATTGCGGTGAAAAATTCACCACACGCCAAACCAGAATGATGCAGCCCGACTTCACAACGAAAAGATCGATGCAGTGCCAGCGAAGCAACTGGAAATTCAACCCATGGCCCACTGGATCGACGCACAGCCGAGCCGGAATGACGAAGCCCGAATTCCAGAGATGAATCGACGCATCGCCTGCCATGTGGGAGAAATTTCCACGCAACGCCCACCAAATCGACGCAGCGCCTGTGACTTAACTCCGCCAGGCCAGGATTCCACGCATCGACCCCTGGGCATCCGAAAACCCCGCAACCCGAAGAGGAACCAAGTCCGCGCACTGGAAATCAATGCATAGTCTTCCCATGTATGAAAAATAACGACGCAAGTCTATGTGCGAAGGGGCGAAACTGACACACACCTCCCTGTTTTCCATGCATTGCCTCCACTGCGGTCCCTTGTGGAGATTTTTAATGCAAACCAGGTACTTTGTGCTTGTAAGAGACATTTATTGTTTTTAAGAGACTAAAGACACTTTATATCACTTTTACAGTGATATTTCAACATATACATATTGCATTTTAATCGTTTTGACAAGCATCTTATCAGATACATATTATATATTTTTGTAAACACTGTGGTGTATTTTTGTGATGCTATACTGTGTTATTGCACGATTTATTGCACAAATACTTTACACATTGCCTTCTAAGTTGAGCCTGACTGCTCAGTGCCATGCTACTAGAGGGTGGGCACAGGATAATTTGGATTGTGTGTGACTTACCCTGACTAGAGTGAGGGTCCTCGCTTGGACAGGGGGTAACCTGACTGCCAACCAAAGACCCCATTTCTAACACTGACTGACTGACCTCCACAACCAGTGCCAACAAATGAGAATGGGATCATCGGATTCCTCCTCCCCTAAAGCGCAGATTTCCACTTTGTCCTTTTTTACCCCTCAACTCTTCCATATATACAGGCCTCCCCTGGTTCAACTATTAAATCTTCATGAGATAAAATTCCACATCTGCAGAGATGATACCCAGAAAAACACCTGACTTGAAAATGGCAAGGCAAAACACACTAAAATGATGGTGTTCACTGTTCATGTTTAAGTTTTGTAAGTTGGATCAAGTACAGTTTACTCTCTTTGAATGGATTGAATTTATAATTTAGGGCCTCATTAAAAGGGTGGCAGAGGGTACAGATATTCTGTCCACCGTATTACGATGTCCATAGGACATGGAATCGTAATAAGGTAGAAGGGAATTCATCATGGTTGTGATGGAGTGACCCTATCCGCCAAAGGCTGAATAAGGCCCTTAGTCTGTTTAGATTCTATCATGCTCTTTTGATCTCTTCATGTGGACACTTTTACTCCTATGTCTCAAGTCAGAGACTTGGGGATCATAAAATCAAGATAATCATCAGGGAAACTAATTTCCATCTTTCTAGTCTCCCGAAATCCTTCTTTTCTTTCTTACGAACCACTGAATGGAGATATCTGACCCACTCACTTTAATCCCTGCAATATTGTTGAACCAGGTTTCATAAAAAAAAAACATCACCAGATTGCAAACGGTGCAAAATCAAGCTGTCAAAATATGCCTGCACCTAAAAAAAACATATTAAGCAGTTCTGGATTACCAAATAGACAAAGTAGGCACTGGCCTGCGGGCCCAAACCCATTTTAGGGGCCCCATGACAACAGGTCAAAATAATATTGATTTGATCTTGAAAGAAAATTACAATCAAGCTTACTTAAATTGTTTCCAAAAGATAGAAAAAATGAATCAACTCAAAGAAACAAAAACTTTACATTAAAGACTCTATAGGCATACTGTATTAATGTAATGTACCCATTAACAACTTAAAAGTACATAAACCATAGACATCAGATTAACATAACTGTTTGCCTCTTAAAAGCTTATCTTCTGCCAGCTGGTAAAAGCATTTGGTGCAAACTACGTATGTGCATTGTACAGTAGTAATGGTCATCTCCATCTAGCGAGTGATGTGCACACTACTTCGTTCAATGTTAGTGCACGAGAAACTACCAATAGAACCACTACATTTTACAGAGTACCAAAAACACTGCCAATTTGGGTCTGTTTTAAAGTCGGAAATTTGAGTATGTAGGTTGTAATGCCATCACTGTTGATTTTTTACATATTGAATAGCAGCACCTCCAGTGTTAAAGTAAATTATCAACAAGTGTTAAAATAGTGAAACTAACATAATAATATTCATGATAAAGAATCTGTAAATAAATCATTTAGTATTTATCTTTTGTATATAGATTTAATGACAAAAATTAGTGAACTTGAATTTAAATTTATTGTTAAACGATTAGATGTTTAATTGGTATTACAATTAGTTATTTTCAAAACCCCCATTTTGGGTCTGAAATCATTCCCTCTCTGTCTAACACATTAGGACATTTTTTGTGCTACTCTGTAAAATGTAGTGACTCTAGCCTCCAGGAACGAAGCTTTCTGTGAGTTAGTGTCTTGCAAGTTTCCACCAACTCCAGACCCTAGTAGAATATTTGCAAGTAGAAACTTCGAGAACACCGACGAGTATATATACCTAATGTTTCTTCTCCATTAGTAAATTAACTTTTCTGAGTTATAATGAAGTTTGATTGGCTTCACCGTCTTAATTTCTACTGTAACAGAACAAATCTATCTTGTTCAGGCACTTTTACTCATTTTTGGCTGAGACTAAAGAATTCTTTCATTTTCTTTAACAAAGCATAAATATTGTTTGTTGTCACTCTTTTGTAGACCCAGAATGTCGGCACCCGAAATTGTTTGGTTGGTAAAATTAAAAACGTATTAGGATAATAATTATGAGGGGGTCCCCGGGCACCGAAATTTTAACTACCTAGGGGCCTTCACAGGGATTAAACTGGCACTGATATTAAGGTATCCCTGAAAATACTCCAAGTGGAATTCAGGGTCCAATTTAAAAAACTGGCATTATGCGCAATGTATACTGGGTAAAGGTCATGATTCCATCCAGAATTCAGTGTCCTCCTTGGGATATTTGATCCAGCAACACAACTTCAAAAAAGTAATGTGTGCCTGAAGAAACTTGAGGTCCAGTTTCAGAAAATATTAATAGCCGTACACCTCAACTCCAAATGGAAGCTGGCTACCTTTAACCCAAGAAACTCTCGAGAACCATATTTCTAAAGCATGCATTATTCTATTTCCAACTCCATCATGAAAGCAGACGAAAAATGTCAGATCTAGGACCATCCTACTCATGTAGCCAACCTCTTACTCACATTCATACTTTTAGTCACCTGTTTTAACGTTTTTTTGTATTTGGGGCTCCAGCACTGACATGTACCACTACATGGAAGATCTAATAAATATACAATAAAGTTAGTCTTACCTGCACCATTACATATTGGCAGTCACCTGGAAACATATAGCTCAAGCCATCAAAAGTCAAATAATGTGCCAGGCCGATGACTGTACAGGTGCCATCGCAGATGTTTTCTGTACACTCCCACTTTCTATTGCGGCACTTGCTATAATAGAAAAACAATGCACAGCACTGTTAGCACTGCAATTTAAAAGGGAAAATATGTGTACAGGAATTTAAAATGCATACTATCTTCACAGCAAAACCCAGTTGTTTTTATCATAATCAGCCAAGTCCGAGGCTATTGAGACATTTGTGTAAAACAGTACAGTAGGGCTTTTACCAACTTACTGATTAATGTCATTACCCAGGATGTGGTATGGACTGGGTGTGGTAAATATTTTCTATTGTGATAAATACCGTTCCTTGTAATTCTGATGCCTGTGCAAACGTGCAAACATCATAAATGGTATCATGACGTACTCAAATTCAGTCAGTGGCTCTGCAGTAGTGATTGTGATCCTCCTAGAGGATACAGTGAACAGCCTTTGGCACCTATGAGCATGGGAAGGATGTGTTGCATAGAAGAGAGTAGAGCATGAAGGCTCATCTAGCCCAGAATGTATTGAGACGTTCAAACCAGACTAGGAAACAAAGAGGATTATAGTACATATGGCACTGCCTCAGAGGAAGAAGGCTGGAGTTCGGAGAGACAGCAGTATCTACTCTGAAAAAATGGCATGTAACAGAAATCGTGTGGACTGATCAAACTATAAATTGTGGTACTTTAGCTAAATTCCATTCGTTTTTGCATTGGCAGCCCTATCTAGAACTAGCAAAAGGACCATACACCCCTCCTTCTAAGTCTGATAGTACAGCTGTTCCCCAAGGGGTCCCATGAAATGGGTAACTACCCCAGGAATTAGAGTTATCACACCTGATTTCCACAGTGATTCGCCATTTTCCACCAGGGGATTTCTCCAGATTTTAGCTAGTGTAATGCTGCAGTTGGGTGAATGGCAAGAATGTGGTACAACTTGTAATTTCCAATTCAGCAGAAAACTCTGGGCCTCATTTACAAAGTTTTGGTGCAGGGCAGCATTGCAAGCCTTTTTGCTGCACTGCCCTACTTCAAAACAAAAGGGCAGGAATGCACGTTATCTACAAGATACAGCACATTCCTGTGCTTGTCCACTATGCTGGCGCTCAAACTGCTGCCATGCACCAACGCAGGCACCCTTCTTGCACCATGGCCAAGGATGCCTGTGTTATGGGGATGATTGTTCTTGTGCAGGAAGGTATGTCTTCCTGCACAAAAACAAACATGAGAGGCATTTTCCTCCTTCTATGTGTGCTGCAGAATACAGATAGAGGAACAATGGGGAGAAGTAATGTTATTTCTTCCTGTTGCACCACCCTTATGCCACCCCTGGGATGGGGTAGGTAACTGACCCATTCTCAGGTTTATGAAACCTTGTATATATGGGAGTGCCTCAGATTCCATGGGTGTTGCGTGAGAACATCCACAGCAACACCCATGGAATGCCCCTTTGACACAGAGTAATGCGTGAAAAGTGGCTATATTTACAAGGACATGTAAAGCCAGGCAAAGTGGCTTTGTGTGGTGGTGTAGATATGGCCCTGCGGCCTGTGCTACTGGTGCGTCAAAATAAGTGATGCACCAGTGGCACAGGGCGTTTGTAATTGAAGCCTATTGTTTCTAGCCAAATAGGCCCTAAATACATCAAGGATAGTTATCTGATGTGGTGTTCTATTCAGAATGATCCAGTGAGGAGGTTACACAGGCACCCTAGCCTTTTCTATTCATCTTTGGTCACAGGTCTGAATCCTGGCAGGACCACCTCAGCATAGCATTTATACGAATATCAATATATTATGTATTGTTGAGTAAAGCGATCTTAAAAAGAGTTATTACCACCTACTGTTAACTGGGCAACTGATGCCTTCAAAACTACATAAAAATCCAGTTTTCTCACTTTTAGATATTCATAAAATGCATTGTGGGTTTCCAAAAAATGGTGCCTACATCTATTTCCCAAAAACTTTTGGAAAACGTGTGCAATAAGAGATAAGTGGGTTCTCAGCCACTGGTACTCTCTTGGGCCACTTTCAGGTTCAGGATTCTTCACCCAGTACATTACTTCAGGTGGACCACCCTACGCAAAATAGATTTAGAGCTACTCCCATAGAAATAGAAACCTCCCAACGGGTACACAAGCAACTTCAAACCAGTTCCAGACTAATTGGGCCTTATCAGTGACGTGCCTTTTGGGTTCTGTGGCACAGTGTGTATGCAATCCACATTTAGGCATACCTGTCACACCAGGGCTTTACAGTGAGGAACATACAAAGTTGATATTGGGTATGCTGGCAAATGTCTCAACCACCTGCAATCACTCAGGCCGCCTACATCTGGTTGACTATTCTAGGGGAGTTTTGTGCATCTACTAAAAATCAGCAATCTGTAGGACTCTTATGAAGTAACATTCAGAACCTAATTATGAAAACAAATGAAAATACTACTTACATAGGTTTACACTTATTTATTGTGTACGTTTTCAAATTTTTGCGTACAAAGAATTCCAGGTGTACATTCAGAAACCTGTCACTGTTGTAGATTTCCAGGGGTACTCAGATGAGTAACTTTTATGCGTATGGAATTCTAAGGGTCTGTAGGCATAAATGACGTGTTAACGAAAAGCTGCATTTTTAGGGTTGAGCGCCCAAGGGCTCCGTCCCTGTTGTAATCTCTCTTTGGGCTTTTAACCATGCCCATGTCATGCCTGTCACTTTCATTGGTTTGTATACTTGCCTTTTAAAATCCGCTTGATTTCATAAGTGAAAAGCATGCATAGGTCATGCCTTTTCCGTAGTTTAGCCCTCCTCGAGCACACCGGCCAACTACTGAAAACATACGAGGCTCCATGTTTTCAGCATGGTTTCCGGACTTCTTTATCTTTTTATTTTCCATGCAGCATGATCGTACTGGGTTTTACATAGAGCAATCGCACTCGTATTTTTCATTTTCAGTTTCAGCGCGATCACGTTGCATTTCAGATAACGCAATTGCACTCGTTTTTTTAATTTTAATTTGTGTGGCAAGAAAAGTCCGGTTAGGAGTTAACAACGCTAATAGCTCTAACTCGAGCAAATGCGAGACCCGTTGCATTGCAAATGCTTGTTTGTATTACTACCACTGTTAAAATATTTCTGCCCATAAAGAACTGTTTCTCACACACCCTCACCGAATATGGCACTGTTGGCTTCCCTTTTCAAGCCTGAGAACTGGCTTTCTATTGTCTCTAACAGGAGTCAGTGCTTGGAACTGAAAAACGTCATGTTAACGCTTCTTTATGAGCAGATTTTTCACTCAGAAAGTTTCACCATGCAGGCAATTTTTTTTTATTGGGGGACTTTAATTTACAAGTGCAAACAAACAATCTCTAAATTCCTGAGGGACTGTGATTACTAGGAGGGGTTGTGGAATTCGTTGAATATTCTACTTAACTCACATGAGATAATTTTCTGCATGTACAAATGAAACATGTACAGATTTCAGGTGTAAATACTTCATATTTTCTCTTTAATTCCACAGGGACAATATATTAACTGTGGAGTAAACCCTTCACCGAAATCTCATCGCTTTTGAGGGTGTTCCAGCACCATTTTCAAACTAGATACAGATTTACTATTTCCACTGGCAGGATGACATCTCTGACCACATCAGCGGAGAAAATGTACATAAGAAGAGTTTCTGACTGTCAAAAACTCTCACATTTGTGGTGTTCACATAATGGGACAGGCTTCCTTACTCTAGAACACCGCAAACACTCCTGTTGGATAAAATCTGCTCAAAAATAATATTACACCATAATGGTCATATATAGAGGGTGATAGAACACATTTACAATCAATTTAATGATTTGTGAACAAACGGGCCATAATTATGACTCAATCAATCAATCAGCCAGGCTTTGTAAAGCACAGCTAATCACCAGACAGGGTTTCCAGGCACTTGCAGGTCCTGGAGAAAGTAAAAACAAGGAAACATTAGGAAGAAGGCAGACAAAAAACGTAAGGTAAAGCAAGGAGAAAGCAGTGAGAACTAGGGAAAAGCAAGGAGAATGCACACTAAAAAAGGGGGGAAAGCAATGGGAAAGCAGTCAAAACATGGGAAAAGCAAAGATAATCCACACAAAAACAATAGGAAAAGAAAGGAGAAAGCAGTGAAAATGAGGGAAAAGCAAGGAGAATGCACACTAAAATAGGAGGAGAGGTAGCAAGGAAAAAGCATTGAAAACTAGGGAAAAGAGAAGGCACACAAAAAAGCTGGGGAAAAAGCAGGGAGAAAGCAGTAAGAATGAGGGAAAAGCAAGAAGACACATAAAACATGGGGGAAAAGTGAGGAGAAAGCACTGAAATCTAGGGAACAAAGCAAGAAGAACACTGTGAGAATGAGGGAAAAGCAAGGAGCAGTCACACACAAACAGCAGAGGAAAATGCAAGGAGAAGGCATTGCAAACAAGGGAAAGCAATGAGAAGGACCACAAACAAATTTGAACAAAGCAAGGAGAAAGCAGTGAAAATGAGAAAATGAGAGAAAATCAGGGTGAAGACATGCTACAAAAGGGGAGAGGGCAAGAAGAAAGCAGTGAAAACTAAGGAAAAGCACGGAGAAGGCACACAAAAGGTTGGGCAAAAAGCAAGGCAAAAGCAGTACAAATGAGGGAAAAGCAAGGAGAGACTTACAAAAAAGAAAGGAATAAGCAAGGAGAAAGCAGTGAAAATGAGGGGAAGAAAGTAGAAGGCACTTCAAAAATGGGAGAAAACCAAAGAGAGAGCAGTAAATATGAGGGAAAAGCAAGGAGAGGCACACAAAAAGCTCCTGTTTGCACACAAAATGGACCTACAAGATGGGAGTTAACGTGTGCTGGATGTGGGTGTTTCCCTTTCACGTTTCACTATGTAACTGTAGATCTGTGGACAGTTTGTGCACCACGGCCTTAACATTTTGTGCACAATTCTCCCTGAGTTGTCAAACTCTAAATTAGGCTCCAGTGCAAATAATTATTAGAAGGTACACAGTTTGCAAGTATGTGTGGTTGAGGCATTATGCAGGCCAAAACAACTTTTCATTCCTAAAAGGAGATATTTGTGCTCCAAGCTTTAATTCTGAGTAAATACTTTTGAGAAGCGGATATCTACAAATCGCTAAATATGAGCTGTACTTCTAAATGGAGGGTTTTGTGTATTTAAGTAAAGCTATCAGTGTGCAAATACATTTGAATATTAGACCATATTTAAGACTTTTAAAACAGGTTGCTAAATCGGCTAATGCAACCTTATCACGAGTTCAAAAACCTCAAAGCATACTTTACTAAAAATATTCAATAGTGCATATGACACTTTCTAGGAATCAGCTCTTTGCTAAACAACAAGGTAAATGGCACGCTATGCCACTTACAGCAGCATCTTTCAATACATGTGCTAAAATATTTTCCACATATGGCAGTTGTTTCGAAGTTTCCTGAAGCCTGGGTGCAAGAATAAAGACTGGGCAAAATAGGATGGAATATTTCACAATGCTATTAGTGTTTTGCAAAGGGCACTCTCTGCCCGGAATATTGTTTTACAAAAACACTTTTATTGCTCTCAGAAGACAAACATAAGTTAAACATGAAATGAATCTGACTGCCACTCCTGGGTGGTATTGCAGATGCATTGTCATTTTTACTTTCCCTCGAAGCTGGCCTAAACAGTAATACGTTCTAAATACATTGAATGCCATATTTTAAAAATGTCATATTTTATAGACAAAATGCATAAAACATGTGGCGCAGAATGTAGTGTGTGTGTGTGTGTGTATGTGTGTATATATATATATATTTATATATAAATTCAGCATATAAAGCATTGGTTAGACGGACATTATAGTTAGGTTCAGGTTTTGCAGACACAAAACCATAGAAATTCAACTGCCATAGTTATACTTGTCTCAAGACACTATACATTGTGCTGTAAGGTATCTATAAGTCGTGCGGCCCTGCCATGCACAGTTTTCTCATCAATAGTTTTATTGCATTGCCGATATAATCAATGATGTCACAGAAGATGTCATTACTGATGTAATATGTGGGGTAAATAGCAGGCATAACGAGGGCATGAGTTATAGTTGTTTTAGAGCACAAGTTATAGTATCTTGAGATAAGTATAACTATAACTATTGAATTTCTATGGTTTTGTGCATGTAAAATCTGAACCTAACTATAATGTCCGTCTAACCAATGCTTTTTATGCTGAATTTATATATATATATGGACCACTGCCTGCTCTGAAAAAACCAAATGGTTTCATTTTCTCAAGTGTATTGCAACTCGTTTTCCTTTAAGGAAAACGGGCTGCAATCCAAAAAAAAAAACTGCTTTTTAAAAAAAGCAGTCACAGACATGGTGGTCTGCTATCTCCAGCAGGCCACCATCCCTGTGAGTGCAGGGAATCACAAGGGGGTCGCAAATTGTGACCCAGCTCATTAATATTAATGAGGTGGGTCTTTGCGACCCCCTTGCGATTCGCAGATGATGTCAGGGACACCATTCTGCATATGGGTTTGCAACTCACAAATTACGAGTCGCTCGGACTCGCTATTTGCGAGTCGCAAACCTGTACTTACCTACATCTGGCCCCATGGTGCCTTGACATCAATCAAAGAGCATACACTTATTAAAATCATGCAGCAACATCTCCTTTATCTAATTTTAAACTCAACAGGTACAGAAGACACACTTTGAATCCTAGCACGAGTTATGTCAGACATATTTACCTCTTAAGTATAACTATGTGCTATTTTCAGAAACCTATCTTACACTTGCCCTCCCACCTCATCTTGTTTCTGACAAACCTCCTATCCTCAGTTTCTAATTCCTTAAAGAAGAAGATGAATGAGCAGTTAAAGATGATTAAAAAGTAAATATCCTTACAGTGCAAAATGACAATAACCTCCGTGTGACAATCCTTTGTTTTCTATGTGATGTGTGAAGCTCATCTGAGAGATACTCTACTGCCGGTCTTTCATTTCCAAACCCTCCATCTCCTATAAGATCTGTCCCTGCTGAGGGAAGATCCCATGGAGGATGGCTCTCAGAACAGTAAATACTGGATTTTGTATGTCTCATTGGAAGCAGAACTTGGGTTCTACCTAGTCGAGGAGTGAAGTAATTATCTACCACTGTGTGGCCCATGCAGAGGCAGTGCTACATGGACTTGATTTCTTTATCTCAAATCAGGACCTTTGTGTGATTTGATGCTGGTTGAGATCAATTGAGAGTAAAATTTGGTTGCAGAAGAGAATAAAAAGTGATACAATTGAAAAGCTGCTACCAGCTTCCAGTGTGTTGATAAGTGGAGAAGTGATCTAGGAGCAGATTTGTATCCAGGCAATCATCTTCATAAGGGCTTTTATGTTTTAATATCAATGTCTACCAGTATCTAGCTTCTTATGGGAATTGCCCTTGAATCTGTCTGCTATTAACCCCACCTGTATGAGTCTGGCACTGACTATGAAAGTGTTTTTCCTAGAAGATATCACATGCTTTATAGTGCGTACCTCCAAATAAGAGAGCCGGAAGTAGAATGAAAAATGTCACCTACCACCACATTAAGTAGATGGGTCATGTTGGCCACCTCTCTTGCCCAAAATTTCCTTTAAATTGGGTTCTATGTTAGCATTGTTCTGTGTATGCTTGTGTGTTGGAAATTGAGTTATTGGTTGAGGAGGGATGAAATCCAATCATGCAGCAGCCACAATTTCTGTTAGGGTGAAATGTAAGCAAACCCCAAATCAACCTGTGCTTAACCCTCTGGTAGCTTGTCTCAAAACAAGCCAGGTTTAACTTAGAGGCAATGTGTACAATTGTATGCAGTACTTCAAACAATGAAAACACAACACAAGAAAAATTCCACACTAATTCAGGAAAATAGAGCAGTGGTTCCCACCCCCTGGGGGTACACAAATCCTCCTCAGGGGGTCCGTGACTGCTCAGAAAATTAAATAATATTAACAGATTAGGTCTCCAGCTTTCAGAAATGACTCAGTGGGGGGTCCCCGGATTCCAATAATGATTCAGTGGGGGTCCTGGTTCCAGTGATCATAAAGTGGGGGTCCACAGAGGTCAAAAGGTTGGGAACCAATGAAATAGAGTATGTTTTAATAAATTTCTGAGACCAAAACAACACTATCCAATCAACAGAACCAGAGATATGCAGTTTGAAATATTTAAGTTAAAACAGTGCTTCGAAGCACAATGTTTCAACTGCGGCTATCTGCTCACGCTGAACAGAGACAAGTCACAAGTACAGACGAACTGCGATCGAGCGCAGGCCATATACAAAGAACAAGGTAGGCCATCTGAACAAAGTTCCTTAAATCCTAGTTGTGTAGCATAGCAAGATCCTGTGCTGAGATGCCATGAGCAGCAGCAGCTCTGAGGAGCTTCGGGATTGTGATGTGGAGTCTTGTGACACTGTCGAGGATGATGTCCATGAGGGGCTTGTGATGTGAAGTTGTGCGTTGAGGATGTGTGGGGCCACTGCTATTCCGAAGAAGCTGGGGGGCTGTGATACAAGGATCTTGCCATGGATGCCACTCACAGGGGCTTGCCATGTGAAGGCCTGAGTCGAGGATGAGGCATGCAGCAGCATTTCTGAGGAGACTGCAGGGAGTGTTTTGAGGTCTGGCGTTGGGGATGTGATGTGGTGTGGGAGCTCCCATGTGGCTCCAAGGAGATGCGTTCAGAAGCATCAGTTCTGGCAGAGCACATTCAGCCCCCTTCCAAGGGTCAAGGACTGAGGTGAGACCATGTGGGGGGGGCAGGACTCATTGCAGACCGCATCCAGGCGCTGAGTTCAAGGTGGTTGGAGCTTTTTCTGTCTGTAAGTGTTTGATCTGGAGACCAGCCAACTAGCTCTTGAAGTCACTCTGGTGGTTGTGCATTCAAAATGCAGGTTCAGTGCTTTCATTCAGGCAGCAGGTCACCAGAGTAGCAGTCCTTATTGCAGGGCAGCACAGGTCCAGAGGTGTACTGAAGAGTTGGGTTCAAGGGTCTACTATTTATACCTGGTGCCCACTTTGAAGGAGGGGAAGGTTCTGGAGGTTACCACCCTCAAAGGTGTTTAGAATTTCCTGCCTCCCTCCCCTGGGCTCAGCTTGTTTGGGGTCACAAAAGACTAGTGTCAACCCTTTTCTAAGTGTGCTCAGGCAGAGCCTTTGTGATGTGCAAGTGTGGTAGATGACAGCTCCCCCGTCATCATGTCAGAGATGGCCCATCCTGCCAACACCTATTCTCCTTTGTTGCACTGTCTGGGAGCAATACACAAAGAATAAATGCCAGCTATATCTAGTCATGAGACCAAGGGTAAACGCTGCAGTCACTAAATGGTTAGGGCAAGAAAATGCCAACTTTATAAAAGTATATTTTCAAAACAGTGGCTTAAAATTTGACTTTACCATTAAAGAGGGTGTTAAATTAAAATTCTTTATACACCAACCTCAACATTGCCATCTGCTCTAAATTGGAAATATAACTTATTAATTGTAATAAGGTAACCCAATGTTATCCCATGGGAAAGGTAGGTCTTGTAGTAGTGAAAAAAAATAATTTAAGAGTTTTTCAATACCAAGACATGTAAAAGTTGAAAGTACACGTTTAACTGTTTTAAATACACTGCACCCTGATCTGTGGGCTATTTAGGGCCTACCCTAGGGGTGACTTCTATTTAATAAAAAGGAAGGTTTATGACTGACAAAATACTTACATTGCCAAGTCAAAATTACAGTTTAAGCTGCACACACAGGTTGCAATGGCACGTTTAATACATCTTTAAAAAGGCTACTTAAGTGGGTGGCAATATTTGTGCTGCAGCCCCACTAATAACATTTAATCTAAGGCCCTGGGTTCATGTACTGCCACTTTACAAGTAAATTGAATGTGACAATTGGGCGGAGATCAATTTCACCATGTGTAAAGGATGGAGCACAAGTACTTTAGTACTGCTTAGTAGTGGTAAAGTGTGCAGAGTCCGTGCAGAGTCCTAAAACCCAAAAATCGGTTCAGAAATAAGGATGAAGGCAAAATATTTGAGGATGAACCTGCATAAAGGGCCAAGTCCAACAATGGGCATATATCAGTGGCTTTCCTAATTGGAAGTTGGCACCAAAAAAATGGCAATACAACCTGGGTATCAATGTTTTCCTTGGTATTGAAAGAAATTAGCTGGGACTAAAACAAATAAATCCACCTTTAGACATACTTCAGCCAATCAAGTGTTGCACATCCTGGAAACGAAATAGTACAGAAGCCTCCTCCATACCACTGTTTGATGTGCACCTTACAAACTTTAATACCTTTTCAAAATACAAAATCTGATATATTTAGCAAATTGTATTGCAAGCTAAATGTATTCATTAGAAAATGCAGCTACAACTGACAGACATCTCAATAATAATAAAACATTGATCAATGTTTTAAACAAATGAGTTCACAATAAACCATACTCTTTCTCTGGACTCTTGTTTTGCAAAAAAAAAAGTAAAATGTTACAAAATCAAACCCATTTCAAAGGGCATAAGAATTTTTGGGCAGGCAACATTGTTGTAGGTCCTCAAGTAGTGTGCATGCTCATGGCAGGATGTTTCAAATAACCCCCAGGGGAGCTGTGCTTGCTCTTCCATAATGAGAATTGGCACTAAACATCTTGACTGTGATGATCTTATGTGCTCTAAATCTGCTTACTCATAAAGCATCATTAGTTTTGGGGCTTCATTATTATTGTTGAAAGTTAATTCTTGGTACGGATGATTTAGGATTGCTGCACTCCAACGACAAAGTCGACTTTCCTGATAGAACTAACATAATCAAACTAATGCCTGGATAACAATTTTTCAAAGATGTGGATGGAAAAAAACATAATTTTGCAAAAGACAAATCTCATGTGCACTTTGTAACATGATAAATGTGGGGTTCGTATAGAAATTAATTTAATTTGCTTCGAGGTTGGAATTATTTTTAATCCCAGGTGTCATCATTGCACTGAATACTTCTCTCTCAGGAGAAGAAAGCTTAATTGTAATTGATCTCAGCACCAGACTCTTAATCTAAGGAGGAACCCTACCATCTCTCTGTGCACCTGACACATCTTGAAACATAAGACTAGAATAATTAAATACTAGTCAGAAAGAAATATTTTGTGACCAGAATTTTTAGGCTAATATAAAATGTTTTTAAACTAACCTACATATTAATAGATGGGTGAAAGGAAATGCCTCCTTGGCATGGTTACCCCCTGACTTTTTGCCTTTGCTGATCCTAAGTTTTGATTTGAAAGTGTGCTGAGGCCTGCTAACCAGGCCCCAGCACCAGTGTTCTTTCCCTAACCTGTACTTTCGTTTCCACAATTGGCACACCCTGGCATCCAGGTAAGTCCCTTGTAACTGGTACCCCTGGTACCAAGGGCCCTGATGCCAGGGAAGGTCTCTAAGGGCTGCAGCATGTCTTATGCCACCCTGGGGACCCCTCACTCAGCACAGACACACTGCTTGCCAGCTTGTGTGTGCTAGTGGGGATAAAACGACTAAGTCGACATGGCACTCCCCTCAGGGTGCCATGCCAACCTCACACTGCCTATAGAGTATAGATAAGTCACCCCTCTAGCAGGCCTTACAGCCCTAAGGCAGGGTGCACTATACCATAGGTGAGGGCACCAGTGCATGAGCACTGTGCCCCTACAGTGCCTAAGCAAAACCTTAGACATTGTAAGTGCAGGGTAGCCATAAGAGTATATGGTCTGGGAGTCTGTCATACACGAACTCCACAGCACCATAATGGCTACACTGAAAACTGTGAAGTTTGGTATCAAACTTCTCAGCACAATAAATGCACACTGATGCCAGTGTTCATTTTATTGTAACATACACCCCAGAGGGCACCTTAGAGGTGCCCCCTGAAACCTTAACCGACTACCCTTGTAGGCTGACTGGTTTTAGCAGCCTGCCACACACCAGACATGTTGCTGGCCACATGAGGAGAGTGCCTTTGTCACTCTGTGGCTAGTAACAAAGCCTGTACTGGGTTGCTTATCACCTCCCCCTGCAGGAACTGTAACACATGGCTCACCCCCTTTGTTACAGCACCCCAGGGCACTCCAGCTTGTGGAGTTGCCCGCCCCCTCCGGCCACGGCCCCACTTTTGGCGGCAAGGCCGGAGGAGATAATGAGAAAAACAAGGAGGAGTCACTGGCCAGTCAGAACAGCCCCTAAGGTGTCCTTAGCTGAGGTGACTCTGACTTTTAGAAATCCTCCATCTTGCAGACGGAGGATTCCCCCAATAGGATTAGGGATGTGCCCCCCTCCCCTCAGGGAGGAGGCACAAAGAGGGTGTAGCCACCCTCAGGGCTAGTAGCCATTGGCTACTAACCCCCCAGACCTAAACACACCCCTAAATTCAGTATTTAGGGGCTCCCCAGAACCTAGGAACTCAGATTCCTGCAACCTAAGAAGAAGAGGACTGCTAAGCTGAAAAACCCTGCAGAGAAGACGGAGACACCAACTGCTTTGGCCCCAGCTCTACCGGCCTGTCTCCCACTTCTAAAGACACTGCTCCAGCGACGCTTTCCACAGGGACCAGCGACCTCTGAAGCCTCAGAGGACTGCCCTGCATCTAGAAGAACCAAGAACTCCAGAGGACAGCGGCTCTGTTCACCAAAGACTGCAACTTTGCAACAAAGAAGCAACTTTGAAACAACACGCGTTTCCCGCCGGAAGCGTGAGACTTGGCACTCTGACCGCGACTGCCTGCTTCTAAGAACCTGACACCTGGTAAGGACACTGCACCCGCAGCCCCAGGACCTGAAGGATCCAACCTCCAGTGCAGTAGCGACCCCCAGGTGGCCCTCTCCGTTGCCCAGGTGGTGGCTACCCCGAGGAGCCCCCCCCTTGCCTGCCTGCATCACTGAAGAGACCACTTGGTCTCCCATTGCATTCTATTGAAAACCCGACGCTTGTTTGCACACTGCACCCGGCCGCCCCCGTGCCGCTGAGGGTGTACTTTCTGTGTGGACTTGTTTCCCCCCCCCCCCGGTGCCCTACAAAACCCCTCTGGTCTGCCCTCCGAAGACGCGGGTACTTACCTGCTGGCAGACTGGAACCGGGGCACCCCCTTCTCCATTGAAGCCTATGCGTTTTGGGCACCACTTTAACCTCTGAACCTGACCGGCCCTGAGCTGCTGGTGTGGTAAATTTGGGGTTGCTCTGAACCCCCAACGGTGGGCTACCTTGGACCCAAACTTGAACCCCGTAGGTGGTTTACTTACCTGCAAAAACTAACAAACTCTTACTCCCCCCAGGAACTGTTGAAAATTGCAGTGTCTAGTTCTAAAATAGCTATATGTCATTTATGTGAAAACTGTATATGCTATTTTGCTAATTCAAAGTTCCTAAAGTACCTACCTGCAATACCTTTCATTTTAAGTATTACATGTAAATCTTGACCCTGTGGTTCTTAAAATAAACTAAGAAAATATTTTTTTCTCTACAAAAACCTATTGGCCTGGATTTGTCTTTGAGTGTGTGTTCCTCATTTATTGCTTGTGTATGTACAACAAATGCTTAACACTACTCCTTTGATAAGCCTACTGCTCGACCACACTACCACAAAATAGAGCATTAGAATTATCTCTTTTTGCCCCTATCTTACCTCTAAGGGGAACCCTTGGACTCTGTGCATACTATTCCGTACTTTGAAATAGTGCATACAGAGCCAACTTCCTACAATGGGTTCCTAAAATTCTCATTCAGAGTGGGTTGTATTTCAACCCTCATTAATATAGATATAAACGAGTAAGTTCAATCTTACCCAGTGTAACCTTGGAATTATGAAAGACTGTGCCCACCTACAGGACACCTGTGAGCATTGAGTCACACACCCATGCTGACATAACAGCTGCCTAATTAGAAACACAAGATATAACAGATAAAGGAGACTTAATATTCTACTTCTTGTACGCTAGCATATTAGTAGCACAGCATGATCCTGGGATAGGCATCATTCATATCATCTCACTTATCTAAGTATTTCCCAACTTTAGAAACCAACAATACAAGGCAATAGAGGGAGAGTGGAACATGGCTGCAAACCTCATCCTAGAACATGTTTCCGGGAACTTCCATCACTAAAACACTTTTTCTGCTGTCATATTGTTAGACCTGGTACCCTTGGTGTTGTCTCCCCGAGTACTTTGCCTTCTGATCTACTGTTTGCTGACATAGTTTTTTCAAGCTTTAGGACTCTGGGCACTTTACCACTGGTGGGCAGTATTAATGTGCATGCACTCTTTCCCTAAAACATGATACAATTGGCTTAGCTACAGTTGGTATAGTTAATTTACTTATAAGTCCCTAGTAAAGTGCATTACATGTGCCGAGGGCCTGTATATTATATGCTACTAGTGTGCCTGCAGCACTGATTGTGCCACTAACTTCAATAGCCCTTTAAACCTCACTAAGGCCTGCCATTGCAGAGCCTGTGTGTGCAGTTTTAAACTGCCCTGCTGACCTGTAAGTTAAACCTCTTGCAAGGCCCAAACCTTTCTTTTCAAATACATATTTCATCCCTAAGGTAGGCACTAGACAGTCCCAAGGGCAGGGTGCAGAGTATTTAAAACATTAGACTGGTACTTTTAAGCTCTACATGTCCAAGTAGTGAAAAACTCTTAAATACATTTTTCATTACTGCAAGGCCTAGCTCTCCCATGGGTCAACATTAGGAATGCTTTATTACACCTTATAAGTGTAATTTCCAATTGGGAGAAGATGGGAACACCAAGTTTGGTGTCTCTGGAATCACAATTTAAAATCACAACTTACGGTGAAGATGTATTTTCAATTGTATTTCTGAAAATGCCACTTTTAGAAAGTTGGCATTTTCTTACTTTAAATCATCAAGGGACAGATGTACAACTCGATTTTGCGGTCGCAAAAGGCGAAAATCAATATTTGCAACTCCAAAATGGCCTTGTACAATATAACATCCCTATTTTGCAAGTTGGTACCGTCTCGCAAAATAGGGATTACAACTCGCAGTTAGGAAGGGGTGTCCTGAGGGCAACCCTTCCTAATTGCAACTCTCTGGAAAAAGCATGATTGTTTTGTGACCATGAATGCAGTTTCAAAACAATTGCAGTTAACACCAACTTCAAATTGGTGTTAATCCATTCACAAACTGGAAGTGGTCCCCGCAGGACCCCTTCCCCTTTGTGAACTGTAGCGAAAATGTTTTTTCAGAGCAGGAAGTGGTACTACATACATTTTGATGGGGTAAGCAGAAGCCGGATTTAATAACAATGGGTTGCAAGTGCCCTACGTGGGAACTTTGAAATCGCAAGGCACCGATATGTGTTCTATTTGACAACAAGGGACAACTGAAAAGCTAATGTAGCTAACCTTTACCAACAATTACATTCAAACCCCCAGGCGACCCTCTTAGTTCACAAGTCATGTAGAAATGGCACTGAAGGAAACTGGAAAAATAATAAATTGTACTCATTACCTTTTATTCAAAAATTGTACTTTCAGCCACATATCACTCATTCATATAACAGCACTCTTATAAAATTCTTCCATCACAAAGATATACATACAATAACCATCATAACTATCCATTGTTACAATATCCTCTAAACATCTTTAGCAATCCAATATTTGGTCAACTCCATGTGGACTCTTTCTATTTTTCAACAGACCAAATGTTGATCACTGTAGATTGGACAAAGATTGTCTTAGATCTAGGATTTCTAGGAGTACCATGCCCACCAACTGAATTTAACAACTATGTTTTGACCCTTCACCCCCAGATTGTGTCTGAAGGCCAGAGTTTAGAGTGACAGAGTCAGTCTCTGCCCATGATCAATGGCATCCCAACACTGACTTTTCCTGTAGGGCTATGTCATTATGGAGTGGCATTGATGTCAGTCAGGATGCAGTAAAGAAATGTACACCAAGAATATTCAGCGCTATACTTGGGTAGAAGGTACTGTACGTCCCCAGGCTGTCATGAAACTAACTTTTGTTTCCTTATGTTTCAGAGGAAATGGCACAATTAATGTAGGTCGAAATATTGATTGCATGGTCACAGTCTTCCATGCAGACATACATGGGGGCACCTCCAGCCTTATGGATTTCTTCTGGCAGTGTGGAGAAATACTGTATGCACAGTTACCACCCAACTGAGGAGAGATCTATTCTATAGTGACTTTGCACACTCCAGTTTTGGTAATCCCTGGAATAAACATGTCTGCTTTGCATAAACACCCCATGAGCAGTCCAATGACCTTGCTACATGACAGCCACTGCAGAGTATTATGGCACAAGCCCCTGCAATGAAGCTCCACAAGAGTATCACCTGTTCAGTGATGCTGAACTTTTCTTTGGGAGTATCTTGCCATTTGTTCAACCGAACCCAACAGCTAGTTAGCTCCAAATCACAAGGTTGGAACTTCTCAATGTCATTAACATACATATTAGCTGCAATGCCATAAAAAAGGAACTGCATGCCCTATGAATGATGGTGCTGCAACACCATTATGTACTGGATATTATGACGGCCATGCACTGAGGGGTATGCAGGAAGGCAGAATTGCATGTTTCATGTTAATTCCACAAATGATGCAGAAAATGGAACTATGGGGGTTATTCTAACTTTGGAGGAGGTGTTAATCCGTCCCAAAAGTGACGGAAAAGTGACGGATTTACCACCAGCCGTATTACGAGTCCATTATATCCTATGGAACTCGTAATACGGCTGGTGGTATATCCGTCACTTTACCGTCACTTTTGGGACGGATTAACACTCCTCCAAAGTTAGAATAACCCCCTATGTCAGAAGCAATACAGACACTGCATAATTTACAAACAAAAGTGATAGATCAAAAAGGTGCCCCAGATAGTTGATTCAGGGGTTACTTTGTGTTGCTACCATCCTGGGTGTCGGGACTGTTGGGGGCTTTGTTGCCAATGACTGTGGGCTTGATAGTGATATACTGTATGATACAAGTAATTTTAGCATGTGTTAGGAGAATAGGCACAAAAATGGGAAGGATGTTTTCAGTTAGGACACCAACACAGGTAGTAGATTCCCAGGATGCCCTAGTGTCAAGGACAGACCAAGATCTAAATGAAGTAGTTGAAATATCAACTTGAGGGGGGAAATGTTGTAGGAAATGTAAAAAATAAACACTATGTAGAAAATATAAAACAGGGAAATATAGAGCAACACCAAGCCCAAGCAGAGACTACACAGCTGTTCATAGTTAAAAACCAGTTTAGACCCAACTCCCACACTGAAATGAACAAGGTGAAAAGTACAATTAAGAATGTAGTGGAATAGGAAACTTGAAAGGATTTTTAGTTAAAGGCCAACTCATGTCTAACTGACCCAAAAGCATTTACGACATCAACACACAAGACCCCCAGCACACACTCCTTGCCTTCAAACAGATTATGGCCAGGTTAGACAAGAGGTTCATAATCAAATTAGCCCAGAACATGCAGGTGCTTGATTAAACAATGAGTTCAGGGAAGAAACTAAATTCTGAGCACACAGGGGCTTCAGGCACACAGGGCTGCCAGCGCACACTCTAAGGAAATTACATCTACCATGAAACATCCACACATTCTTAGGCCAAAGAATGCCCTGTCATGAAGCAGTGTCAGAAGTATAATGAAGAATGTGTCATGGTTTAGTTCAGGAATTGAGGGTTATGGAGGGTCACATCTTTTTAAGTGTTTTTCCATCTTAGACCTATAACTTGCAAGTTACCAGTCATTTACTATGTGTAATAAAGCAGTGTATTGATTTGTATAAAAAGGCCTGCCTGTACACAGGTATTTGATAAAAACCTCAGAGGAAGGTTAAGCAGGACTGAGGTGCAGTCTGTAGTGTTCTTCTCCCTGTCGCAACAGTTAGTAAATGCTGTGGGGCTTATTTACAAGCCCCTTGTGCCACTGGTCCATCACTTTTTCCCCATATAAAAAGTGATGCACTGGCGGTGCAAGTGGCTTGCTAATAAGCCTCTGTCTCTGGATTGCTAAGTCTGTGTGGTTATTTGAGTTGGGAGCATTTGTCTACCCAGTAACACTTGGCACAAAAGCAGTCAGGCTTAACTTAGAGGCCCTGTGTAAAATAATTATGCAGCAAACAAACAATAATACAGGGAAAAACAACATATGAACCGTCCTAAACCAATTTAAAGTAATAGAGTAAATTTTAATAAATAAAATGAAACCAGAATGGCACAACTCAAACCAGTAGAACAGTCAATATACAATTGCAAAGTTTTATCTTTGAATAGTGCCTAAAAGCACAAAACGCCACTTGCTGGACAGCTACAAGGACCAGGTTAGTCCTGCTGAAAATGCTGCCTCCTCAAAGTCCAGCACAAAGAGTCCAGTTTGCAGTGGAGAAGGTTGTATGGTGCTGAGGAGATAGTCACAGATGGTCGTAGCTGAAGCACAAACACATAGCTGGGCTTCACAGAAGTTTGTCACTGTAGCATGAAGATCCTGTTGGGCCTCGCTGGCACTCATTGCTGGAGCTTCACACTGGCAGTCACTGTGGGCTGTTGTTACTGTAGCACAAAGTACAGATCCAAAGTTGCTGGTCATTCACTGGTAGTCGCTGTAGTGAAAAGACTAGGGTTCACCAGAGATTCGCATTGGTGGTTGTTGTGGCCAGCAAGAAGAGCCAGAAATGTCAGGACTTCACCTTTCTTGGCAGGGGGGTTGCATTCTGATGCCAACCGAGGGTCTAGGGACTGGGGAGGCACATTTTGGGGGTCAGGGACTCACTCTTGCAGAGACCACCAAGGCTCAGGCAGGCCTAGTTGCAAAGGTTAACTGGGTAGTTGTAGGGAGGCTTATGGAGTTTCTTGTATTCCTATATCTCAGAACAGGAGGCCAATCAGCTAGCCCTCAGAATCACTCTGTTAATCCTTGTTTCAAGAAGCAGGTCCAGGGTTCCTTCATGAAGCAGCAGGGTAGCAGGGTATCATGACAGCTCTCCTTCTGAATTTTCCACAGGTCCAGTACTGATGTGCTGAGTTGCACATATCAGGAGCCTATGAAGTGGGGAAAACTCCTACACCACCCCCACATCTAGTTATGAAAACTTTCTTCCTTTCCCTGCCCAGACTCCAAGTGGTCAGGGGTGACAATAGGCTGGTGTCAAGTGCCTTTTGTGTGTGTGTGGAGGTAGCCACTTTGACATGGTAAGTGGTGCAGGGAACAACTCCGCCCCCACCATCCTGGCAGGATGACACATCCTGCCATCACTGAGTCCCCCTTTTTCTCACTGTCTCTGAGGGATACACAAAGGCCTGCAGCTAGCTACACCCAATCATGTGACACAGGACACAGGCTACAGGCATCAAATGGTTAGGACAAGGAAATACTAACTTTCTAAAAGTGGCATTTTCAGAATTGTGACTTAAAACCAGACTTTACCATTATAGAGGGTTTTATATTACAATTCAATTGAGTGCAAACATGGCATTCCTACCAGTTCCTAATCAAATGTTATCACTTATTAAATGTAACAAGGTAACACAATGCTATTCAATTGGAGAGATAAACCTTACAGTGTGAAAAACTAATTTAGGAGTTTTCCCTACCAGGACATGTAAACCTAAAAACACATGTTCTACTTTTTAAATACAATGTACACTGTCCTATTGGCTGTTTAGGGGCTAACTCATGGATGAATTACAAGTAATTAAAAGGAACGTTTATGCCTGGCAAAGGGTTTATTTTGCCAGACCGAAATGGCAGTATAAAACTGCAATGCAGACTAAGGTGGCAGGCCTTAAACATGTTTTCAAATGCTAATTTAGTGGGGGCACAATGAGTGTTGTAGGTCCACATTATAGAATTTAACTTACAGGCCCTGGTTACATGTGATGCCACTTAACTGGGGATTTACAAGTAAATTATATGTACCAGTGTGTGGTACACCACCTGTACCATGTTTTGGGAAAATAGCAAAATCACTTTAACACTAGTTAGCAGTGGTAAAATGCACAGAGTACTAATACCAGCAAAACAATCAGTAAAACAGGAGGGGTGAAGGCAAAAAGTTTGAGGACTACCACCCAAGGGTGTCTGGTCTAACAGCTATATGAAGAACGGTTTAGTGGTGGCATCAAATGAAGCAGAGCTCTAATTTACAACTAAATTGTGTTAATGTACTGACTTTTAGGAGACACTGAAATTTTATTTACTGTGCCACAGGTCAATGTAACTTAAGAAACCTAAAATGTTCTTCTGTGAACACAAAGTATGCGAGAACACCAGGAGTCTCAACATCATGATCACCCTTGTCTTTTGTAACTTCTGTATGGAAGGGCCTAATCTCATTTTTTTGAAAGAACTAAAATCTCAATTCGTGTTCGCAGAAAATCGATGTGCGGGAAAGGCAGAAGAAGCTCTTCCAAAGACGAGGAAAGGTAGCAGTGTTAGGGGCCTTCAAGTCTTCAAATGACTGCAAAAGGTGTATTTTTCTTGTGAATGGGGAGTGCTCCAGAGACGAAATATGTTGCCTGCAGCGCTAAAAATCCTCATACTGCTCCTCGTTTACATCAGTCCTCCTTACCTCTTTTCTAAATCTACTATGACGTCTTTGAAAACCTTTTAAAAGTGAAGTGAGACTACATCTCATTTCCAGTCCTATAGCTACTTCTGCACACATATACGTTAGAAGGAACCCATAATTTAGAATAGAATATCCTTACTGAAAAGCTGGTGTGTATCTGAGCGTTGCTTGATACACTTCAGAGGGCCGTGCCAGGGCATGACTGTGACTACAAAGGCCTCGTCAGGGGAACAATATGTGTCTCCGCGCAGCTGAAACTGGAGTCTAGGAGTCATAAGGCATGAAAAGCATTTTCTCGCTCTGCTTTCATTCAGCCGCGTCCTGTGCTGGCGTCTGCACACACAGTCGGTTAGCGGTAAATATGCATGACTTCATGTTTCTTGAAAAAGCACTCCAAGGTCAGAGCAACGTCATTTTTTAGTGCGGCTTACCGAATGAAAATCGGGCTGCTGCTAATTCGGCTCCAAGACACTGCAATGATGAGTATCAGACAATGAAAATGGGTGTTTCGGGAAACTATTCACACATGCAGTGCCCACTGTGAACTTCAAGACCACATCCCTCCTCACTATAAATGAGTAGGAAAGTAATGTGTTATTCAACTGTATCACCTACAATTGAAGCAATCAAGACAGGAAGTGATATATTACTCCATATCTCGTGCAGTTGTTTTGGGAGACTGCATCACAGGAAAATTAAAATATCAAGTACCCCTGAAAATCCTTTAAAAGTTGAAGTTCTAAAAGTCAGTCAGTGGACTTGAGTAAAGCCCAATAGATGTGCTGGTGTCTTAGCACATCCGTTTAGTTTTGATTTATGGAAATGTTGTCCCCGGCAAGAAGGTGGACCCCAAAACAGAGCGTCCAATCTCTACCGCCCTCCCTTAAATACCCTTTTCCATCTCCATTATCCATCAGCAGTGCAAGTGTCTTGGTGCACCCATATTACGAAGTAATTCCAGGCTGGGACTACTGCCCTACAGAACAAATCACCCATAGATTCTACAAGCAGAGAGTGAAGGCAGGCCGGAGAACCTGCCATGTAATCCGGGTCAAAGTTGTTGCGGTTCACCTTTCACCTCCCCAGCCTCCTCCTGCCTGCAAAACACTTTTATTCCACCGGTGAGGTCTCACTAGAGACTGGGTTAGGTTTTGGTATAAATATTGGTGGTGAGTCTGTAGAGGGAAAACAGTAGCCAGACTAGACCCTTGAACACTAAGCCTGCCCGTGTGGCAATGATAAGGCTCAGTAATCCTGTTCTCCTCACCACAAGACAGTAAGGCGGTCATCGTTCTCGCGAGTGTTGCCTTCAGGTCGCAAAACTGAAACGATGATTAACAAAATGCTGTAAGAGGAATGTAACATTACTGCATTCATTTCTTACTAACACTACTCCAAGCGCAGGTGGTCATGAGCTACGCAGACCACATCACTGTCTTTCACATAACGACTCATTATCCCCCTCCAACCCATCTGTGTTTTATGGCCATGAAGATTTCTTAATGGACATGCAGGCTGCCTCATGAAACTCTATCAAGTCTTATTTGCATCATAATTAAAGCCACTCTGTTTTCTCATGCCACAATTTCAAGAATCAGTTGTATTTACCTTAAATGCACACGACTGGTCAGAAAGTTCTTATGTAGTTTGGGACTTCATACTGGTAGCCAAAGCATATGCGAGACATATATGATTCTCAAAGGTCTTGTCCACAGTCAGGGTTGGGATTATCAATATATTTCTGGAGGATTTCCATACTTCCTCTGTCTTTTAAAGCTCGGATCATTAACAGCATTAAATCTGTAGCATTCTAATATTAAATCTTATCAGTATGTCAGGAAATTCTCAAGAAAACAGGATAATGTAGTATATCACCTGTCTTATTGACACCCTGCATATTTACATATCAATAATATGCACACAAGTGTGTGTGTGCGTGTGCGCGCACATTTGTAGATAAACTGATATTCCCTGGACAATTATGCAACTGCTACTGTGACTATGCTGGTCCCTATTACATATTATCAAGTGCTACTAAAGTCTACATAAATTATGCAGTCAGATGAGCCTTGCAGGAGTATTATTGGCTTCAAAATGGAAGGCCTTGATGTTCATTACTTTTAGGACAGGTGGGGGATCCTTATCCCTGTCTCACAGAATAACAACAATGTTCTACTAGCACTGATTTCTTGTTTGTGAGATACTTAATTCACATGGTTACAACATGTAGGAAGTTGGCTCTGTATGCACTATTTCAAAGTAAGGAATAGTATGCACAGAGTCCAAGGGTTCCCCTTAGAGGTAAGACAGTGGCAAAAAGAGATAATACTAATGCTCTATTTTGTGGTAGTGTGGTCGAGCAGTAGGCTTATCAAAGGAGTAGCGTTAAGCATTTGTTGTACACACACAGGCAATAAATGAGGAACACACACTCAAAGACAATTCCAGGCCAATAGGTTTTTGTATAGAAAAATATTTTTTCTTAGTTTATTTTAAGAACCACAGGTTCACATTTTACATGTAATACTTCAAATGAAAGGTATTGAAGGTAAGTACTTTAGGAACTTTGAATAATCACAATAGCACATATACTTTTCAAATAAATCCCATATAGCTATTTTAAGACTAGACACAGTGCAATTTTCACAGTTACTAGGGGGAGTAAGAGTTTGTTAGTTCTTGCAGGTAAGTAAACCACCTACGGGGTTCAAGTTTGGGTCCAAGGTAGCCCACCGTTAGGGGTTCAGAGCAACCCCAAAGTTACCACACCAGCAGCTCAGGGCCGGTCAGGTGCAGAGTTCAAAGTGGTGCCCAAAACGCATAGGCTTCAATGGAGAAGGGGGTGCTCCGGTTTCAGTCTGCCAGCAGGTAAGTACCTGCATCTTCGGAGGGCAGACCAGGGGGGTTTTGTAGGGCACCGGGGGGGACACAAGTTAGCACAGAAAGTACACCCTCAGCAGCACGGGGCGGCCGGGTGCAGTGTGCAAACACACGTCGGGTTTCCAATGTAAATCAATGGGAGACCAGGGGGTTTCTTCAGTGATGCAGGCAGGCAAGGGGGGGGCTCCTCGGGGTAGCCGCCACCTGGGCAAGGGAGAGGGCCTCCTGGGGGTCACTTCTGCACTGGAGTTCCGATCTTTCAGGTCCTGGGGGCTGCAGGTGCAGAGTCTTTACCAGGCGTCGGGATCTGGGAAGCAGGCAGTCGCGGTCAGGGGGAGCCTCGGGATTCCCTCTGCAGGCGTCGCTGTGGGGGCAACTCTGGCTACTCACAGTCTCGTAGTCGCCGGGGAGTCCTCCCTGAAGTGTTGTTTCTCCACAAGTCGAGCCGGGGGCGTCGGGTGCAGAGTAGCAAGTCTCACGCTTCAGGCGGGAAACACAGTTGTCTTGAAGTTGCTTCTTTCGAAACAAAGTTGCAGTCTTGGGTGAACAGAGCCGCTGTCCTCAGGAGTTTCTAGGTCCTTCTAGAGCAGGGCAGTCCTCCGAGGATTCAGAGGTCGCTGGTCCTGGGGAAAGCGTCGCTGGAGCAGTGTCTTTTAGAAGTGGGGAGACAAGCCGGTAGAGCTGGGGCCAAAGCAGTTGGTGTCTCCGTCTTCTCTGCAGGGTTTTTCAGCTCAGCAGTCCTCTTCTTCTTAGGTTGCAGGAATCTAGTTTCCTAGGTTCTGGGGAGCCCCTAAATACTGAATTTAGGGGTGTGTTTAGGTCTGGGAGGGCAGTAGCCAATGGCTACTGTCCTTGAGGGTGGCTACACCCTCTTTGTGCCTCCTCCCTGAGGGGAGGGGGGCACATCCCTATTCCTATTGGGGAAATCCTCCATCTGCAAGATGGAGGATTTCTAAAAGTCAGAGTCACCTCAGATCAGGACACCTTAGGGGCTGTCCTGACTGGCCAGTGACTCCTCCTTGTTTTTCTCATTATCTCTCCTGGACTTGCCGCCAAAAGTGGGGGCTGGGTCCAAGGGGAGGGCATCTCCACTAGCTGGAGTGCCCTGGGGCATTGTAACACGAAGCCTGAGCCTTTGAGGCTCACTGCTAGGTGTTACAGTTCCTGCAGGGGGGAGGTGTGAAGCAACTCCACCCAGAGCAGGCTTTTGTTTCTGTCCTCAGAGAGCACAAAGGCCCTCACCACATGGGGTCAGAAACTCGTCTCTCAGCAGCAGGCTGGCACAGACCAGTCAGTCCTGCACTGAACAATTGGGTAAAATACAGGGGGCATTTCTAAGATGCCCTCTGTGTGCATTTTTTAATAAATCCAACACTGGCATCAGTGTGGGTTTATTATTCTGAGAAGTTTGATACCAAACTTCCCAGTATTCAGTGTAGCCATTATGGAGCTGTGGAGTTCGTTTTTGACAGACTCCCAGACCATATACTCTTATGGCTACCCTGCACTTACAATGTCTAAGGTTTTGTTTAGACACTGTAGGGGCATAGTGCTCATGCACCTATGCCCTCACCTGTGGTATAGTGCACCCTGCCTTAAGGCTGTAACGCCTGCTAGAGGGGTGACTTACCTATGCCACAGGCAGTGTGAGGTTGGCATGGCACCCTGAGGGGAGTGCCATGTCCACTTAGTCATTTTCTTCCCACCAGCACACACAAGCTGGCAAGCAGTGTGTCTGTGCTGAGTGAGGGGTACCTAGTGTGGCATAAGACATGCTGCAGCCCTTAGAGACCTTCCCTGGCATCAGGGCCCTTGGTACCAGGGGTACCAGTTACAAGGGACTTACCTGGGTGCCAGGGTTGTGCCAATTGTGGAGACAATGGTACATTTTAGGTGAAAGAACACTGGTGCTGGGGCCTGGTTAGCAGGGTGCCAGCACACTTCTCAGTCAAGTCAGCATCAGTATTGGGCAAAAAGTGGGGGGTAACTGCAACAGGAAGCCATTTCTTTACACAATACAGAACAAAGGGAAACAAACCCATTATTGCGTCCAGTTTCTGGATTTCTTCTACGTTTAAGGTTTGAAGTCCACACAAGGTGAGAGCTTTCTGTGTGTTCCTGTGACCCAGTGGTGTAACTTAAGCCCCAGTGGTGTGAGAGGGGTCGCTGACCCCCACGGGGCCCCCCTCAGCAAATGTGGTAGGTGGTGGGCCAGGAAGTGAGGCCCCCCTCCACGTACTTTGCAGGGGGTCTCCTCTAGTTTTGTTATGCCACTGCTGTGACTTTAGCTGACATATAAAACATACCACTTACCATTGCTCACACCTCACCTACCATTGCTTCCCCCTTCAACTAAATTCCAGTAGCCACTGTCTTTAACAAACATTTCAGGCCAAGCCCCAAAAGCAGCAAGGAAACATTGTCACCATGCTGAGCTGCCACAATATAACTCAGTGACTAGCGAGCGAACTTAAAGTGGCCTAGGTACCATCTTTATCATCTATCTGTCAACCACATAATTCAAATGTTTAAAGAAAAGTTTAAATGCACCATGCTGTGATGATGACTGGAAACTCTTCTCATAGAGATTTCTACCACCTTAAAAGCTATAACTGTAGAGAAAACAGACATTCTTAAAACCTTATTTTACTAAAATAATTTGAATCCTCGCATAGTAGAAAAATGGGTGATCATTTCATGTCTACAACTATAGGTAGTGAGCTCCAGTTGGGTGTTCCGGTACAGTTATGTAGCTAATCAAAGGCATTTAAATTATAATTTAAAGTGATGCCAAAAATGGGACCTAGGAGGAGGAACCACCTAGCAATGCACAATACAAAGAGTTTAATCCCCCCAAAGCCAGTGTATTTATTCATTATTAGGTCTATCCCACCCTAGTTCAAATCTTCCAAAATGCTCAGTTCCATTTAATCCATCTGTACATCGTGCATAGAGCCTATTGAACTCCTGCCAAAATAAATCAATACTTTCACTACACAGATGCTGCTTGCCCCTGCTGGCAATTGATAGATGCAGATCTCCTGCATGAGCTTTGGTCTTGGCCCCATTTACACCATTACTGGCAGGGAGTGACACACCATCTGTCCTGTTGCACCGGTAGGGATCTATTTACCACATGGGAGGTATGTATCCAGGGGCAAAAAATGTAAGGTCACATCTAGATTCACCGATCTTGGCCTCATGTTAGCCAGGAGACTTATCACCCGTAGGTGGAAATCACCTGATCCTCCACCCCTCATGGCTTTGACACAGTTGTTGACAGTTTGGGGACAAGCAAAAAGTGTGGCCCTGCACAGGGGCGTTAATCTGTGGCTCCACAAATGCCCTTTAGCCAGTAACTGGGATGCTATCATGACTGATTTGCATGCTGCCAAACATACCTCTGCACTAACGCATACACCACTACCGAGCAGTGTTGCAATGGGAGAAAGGTAGCCACCCACGCCCTCCCATGTGGAGGAATACTGTTGAGCAATAGGTCCTGGAATCGCGCACTCAACTCCAGTATCCATCTGATTTATAGAGATTACTATAAAGTTGTCCTCACAGATGACTACTTTGTGGATGGTGGCATGTGGGGTGTATGGGTTAGAGGCCTGAATATCTCTAAGTTTTGCTGTTTCTAAGAATTCTATTGGTATTATAGTCTTCTGCTGAAATGGCCTGTTTTATTAAAGTCTTTTGCTTAAATGGTCTGTTTACTTCTGTTATTGCGAATTATACACCTCTGTAGCCCAGGTACACCTCATGCTAAGTGGTGCCTCCTGGACATGCCGTTATATTTGCTTAATGACTAGGCATGCATATTCCAATGTCTGTACTACTGGAATCCTATTGTAGTATGTGTCCTATTCCTGCTATCACTGTAGTGATATTTTCATTTATAATACAGTAATGCATGCACTCTTGCTAATGCAATGAATGTAATATCACCCGTGTCTACGGAATGTAAAACAAAAAATACATTTCAGTAAACAGATTTAAGCAAAGAAAAAGAGGTCTAGCCCAAAAATACTCACAGCTTTCCTTAGTAAAAGACTATGCACAATGGCTTTCGCATGCACTTGGCATTCTCTTTTTTGCATTCAAACAACCATGTGAGAATTAAAGAGCTCATAGTTTTGCAAGGTGAAGGAGTCAGGGTTGGGTAAGTACACTCTTTGTATTCTGTACAATAAATGTCACAAACTAAGCACTCTTGCATCACGGCGCTGCTTCTCTGTTGGTCTCTGGAGATTATGGGCCTCATTATGACCCTGGCGGTAGAGAACCGCCAGGGCCAACGGGGGCGGGAGCACCGCCGACAGGCCGGCGGTGCTCCCTTGGGCATTCTGACCGCGGCGCTTTGGCCGCGGTCAGAAAGGGAAAACCGGCGGTCTCCCGCCGGTTTTCCACTGCCCCTAAGAATCCTCCAAGGCGGCGCAGCTCGCTGCGCTGCAGAGGGGATTCTGACAATCCTTACCGCCATCCTGTTCCTGGCGGCTCGCCCGCCAGGAACAGGATGGCGGTAAGGATTGTCGTGGGGCCCCTGGGGACCCTGCAGTGCCCATGCCAATGGCATGGGCACTGCAGGGGCCCCCGTAAGAGGGTCCCGCTAGTATTTCACTGTCTGCATAGCAGACAGTGAAATACGCGACGGGTGCAGTAGCACCCGTCGCACCTTCCCACTCCGCCGGCTCGATTACGAGCCGGCATCCTCGTGGGAAGGGAGTTTTTCCCTGGGCTGGCGGGCGGTCTTTTGGAGACCGCCCGCCAGCCCAGGGAAAAACTCATAATACCCTCCGCGGTCTTTTGACCGCGGAGCGGTATTATGGAGGGCTGAATTCTGGCGGGCGGCCTCCGCCGCCCGCCAGAATCAGAATGAGGGCCTATATATATATATATATATATATAAACCGTTCCTCCTCCACTCACATACCAGTACTAAAGGCTATCAGGGCAATAACATATTGGCAGAGGTGCAGAAAACATTATTCCCTTTCCCAAGTTTTTCCCCACATGATCTCCGCAAATACCACTGTGGCAGAATTGTTTCATGGTAGAACTAGGATTGATAGGCTTTCATTTGCAATTGGATGGTGACAAAGGAGTTGCGGAAGAAGGGAATTAGTGGAACTAGGGGAAAACACAGTATGGCACGTTAAGAACAATGTCTTAGCTGATAAAGATCTCAATGTGATGTTAAATAAGCGATTACTTTTGGGAGTATGCCCCCCGATGCAAATAAATGTAGCTGATATCTGAGCCTGTTATTCTCATTTCATATTCTCAGAAGTGTTTACTTACATTCGAGCCGCCATCTTGTTTCAGTTCATCCAACCAAAGTCAGTAATTAAGATCTTATTTGAATCTTTGTGTTGCCAGGCGCATATGGGATGAGACGTATCCCAAGGTCTAGCGAAGCGGTGAGCTAATAATTGAAATCCTATGAAAGCTATGCTTTCAGCTTTATATCTTGTAGTCGCTCTGAGCTCACACAGTGGTGACAATGCTCAAGAAGTTCAATATGTGGAACGGAAGTGAAATCTAATGACCATTTCCTGCTTGTACTCCAATTTGTGCTAGGGATGTAGAGGAAGAAGATGCCATTGTGAACGGGATGAAAAAAGCACATAATTTCCTAATAAGACCCCTAAAAGAAACCTACTCAGCAAGATCTTATTTGTGGCTCTAAGACAATAGACCTGGCTGACAAGTCCCAGATCACAGACTAGCAACACATACTTATTGTGACCACAAGAGCTCAACACGTGCATAAATAGCTGAAAATGAGATTTCCTTTCATAGCAATGTGACCCCCCAACAACAACAAAAAAGAAGACTATGAATCCAAAAATACAGCATGAGTATTTTCGCAGCAGTGACACTTTCCAATTATTACATGGATCAAATAGCTAAAAGATGGAGAACTGACTGTCAGCAGGCACTTGTTATTCAATTTTACAGCCTTATAAATGCCATATAGATTTTCACCTAATTCAGTTTTTACTCCACAAGTAGACACATTTTCTGATTTCACGAAACCAGCTAAAACACACTTTAAGATCCAAGCAGTGCCTTCCAGGAGAACATTGGCAATTGTATGAAATGGACCTTTTCCCAAAGGTACGGCCGATCCATTCGTTGGGCTGGCAGAGGCACTCTGAAAAGTATAATGCTGGCATTCAAAAGAAAATGCAATCCTAAACTGAACTGCCTAGACTCAGCTGAAAGAAAGAATTTGTCCCCCCTGTAATGTCTGCCAAAATAAGCTAAAATTATCTTTATTGGCTTGAATGGGTTTTGCTGCCAGGCCCCACGAGAAAAACATGGCCAGAGTTTACTTTCTCTCTGGTGGATGGCTGCCTTTAAATATTTAGAAACAGTTAGTACCTGTGGTCATATGAACTATTTGCTAGTTCTCATATAAAGCTTTGGTTTGACAAAAGTGGCATAAAGCATCCCCCATCCAGCCCCACATTAAACAACGACAGAAGTACCAGTACATTTCATTCCACTTGAAGCTTTGCCCCATATAACAACCACAAATCATATACATGTAATGCAGAGGACAATACTGAGGACAAGAAGTATAGCCTTTAACGGTGCTCACGCATATGTGTGAAGTCAAAACCAAAGGTCTGCATGCTTAAATTGTTGTTTAAATTATGCATACTAAGTCAGGAAGCTCTGGTATTTCTGCCTTTAGGGGGTTACAGCTTCTCATTGAACAGCTAGGGAACGAGTGGCCAGAGACGTAGCAAAACTTGAGGGGGCCTCCCTGCAAAGTACATTGCGGGGACTCCCCCACCGACCCAGTCGGGAGCTCTCAGGAAAGGGGTCCGGTGCACACTGCACTGTGCTGAGGGGGCCTCCTGGAGCTCAGGGCCCCGGGCTGCGGGGGCTAGTGTTACGTGTCTGAGAGTAGCACTCTGTCTTTTTTTAATGTCTGTTTTTGTGGTAACATTGTAAACCGAGGATTAGCTCAGCTGCCATCCGTGTCGAGTTTGAAAAGTGACAAAGTTTTTGCCATTTCCCAACAAATTGTTTAGCATTAAGGATTAGCTAATGTGATATCCTTGCCAAGCCGGAAAATTGCACAGAATTACAGCACTGAATTGGCAGACCACTATGCAATCCAATCTATGTAAACAAAAGCATCTTCTAAGAATGTTTTGCTTTTAATAGAGTGCATTCAGTGGAGCTGAGCAATGTTTATAGTGAGAGCAGGCCCGCCAACTCACACGGTGATACAGTGTGTCACACAATATCGGCTCACTTCACACAGACACCAGTTGAAGAGTCAATGGCGCACAATGGCAGGGAGGGCCAGCTGGAAAGCACTGCACAGAGTGGTTTCCAGCTTTCCCTTGGAGGCTTTGAACATCCGATGTCCATTGATGGGTGTGAAAACACCCCAGGAGATTGACACCAGCTTTATCAAGTATTATGTTGTTTTTGAAGGTTGGGTCAGAGCTTCTCTCGGTATGAGGCTCCACCCCTCTAAGGCCCTTCCGCCTCCTCATATAGTGAAATATTTTTTATGTTGGCAGTTCTGTTGGAGTGGTGGCTAATAACTTAATCTCACTAAAGGCAGAATTTTTTTGAAAAAAGCGGTCATTGAACAGCACACATCAGGGAGAGAACACAGTTACAGAGGATAATTTAGTGGTACATTTTGAAATGCATTTTTTAAACTATATGACACAAACTTGTGCAGTAAAATAATGCCATCAAAATGGACTCATTTTGCAACTAAATTGTCTGAGACAACCACTAAACAGGCACCCCAATTTTGACTGGAGGAGACAAATGCCTTAATAACTTTCAGTGGAGGGTGGAATTTTGTTAAGACTAAAAGACTAATACAGGGAACGGTGGCATTTCAACAAGCATGGGCACTGTGCTATGAGCCTTCTACCTCCAAGACAGAAGGCTGCATCTCAGCGTCCAATTGTGATTGGTCCATTTAAATGAGTGAAAGGAGTCAGATAGTCCCAGCCAGGCTACCATAACAAAGAATTCAAATGAAAAGAATAATTTTCCGCAACACCTCGCAGTCAGCTCAAGCTGGTAAGCATTGAACGTGGAACATATTTCAAGAACTGGCATAACCTATTTTATACTACAATCGACTCTTCCAAGATCGGAAAGCTAAAAGAAACATAACACTGCTCATTTAAATAGAAGTGCTAAATCAGGAGAGGACACCTGCAAATGAAATTATTTTGCTGGATTTTGCTTCCTCATTCTGTACTTTGTTGGGTACGAATGATACATTGCACACCGCAGCACGGTTGGTAGTTGCCTTTACATATTTTTGCAGAGCCTTGCATGCATGCTGCAATGCTGCTTCAACCTCTACAAAACAGAAGCCTGATATGCGGAGAAAGTAGAATGACACGGTGTGCGTCTTGCCTTAGAAGAAAACGAGCCAATGAATCCACGAGCCTGGCTTGAACCCACTGCTTGGCTCTGCTCGCGGTTCATCTTAGAACCACGAGCTAATAACGAACCGAGCTTAAATGTGCCCCCTGCCCCGCAGCCAGCCTGAGAGACAGGCCGAGTGTACAGACACCAAGGAGAGGTGTGAACGTGCTCGGAAAGGGATGCTATAAAATGATCCTACAAGCTGCGTCACTTCCCTCTCCAAGCTTGTCTGCAGGTTACCTGCCGCCGCATCCGGAGCTGTGCTGACCGGTGCCTGCCCCGGAGCCGTGGGAGACCCCGTAGCACAGGCAGCTGGAACTCTGGCGGATAATATGTGTGGGGGTGGGCTTGCTGTAAGGGGAGGTCGCTGGGGAAGGTGAGACTTAGCAAAGGCTAGGCCAGGGAAGAGAGATGGATGCTAGGAAGGGTGATGCTTGGCATGGGCTGAGACACTCTGTTCAAGAATCTGGGGAGAGGGGCTTCTGCAAGGAAGAGCTTCTGGAGAAGGCGAGACTGCAGGATTGAGACTCACTGGTCAAGACTCCTAGCGCAGAGGGGTACCTTCTTGGAAAGCTGAGACTGAGCAGTACCAAGGCCCTCTGGAAAGAGGGTTGGCTGCTGGAAATGGGGAGCTTTGGAAGAGTCAGAGACACCCTGGTCAAGAGTCTGAGGAGAAGGGTAGCTGCTACGGAAGGTGATACTGAGAGGGTTTGAGGCAGTCTGGGTAGGACTGTAGGGAAGAGAGGCTGCTGCAGGTGGGAGCTGAGAGATGACCACAGGGCCGGGGGAAGGGTATACACAGGGGACCCTGGGAAAGAGAGTAAGGGGTTAGGGGTTGGCAAGTGTAGGTGAGAGACAAAGGCATCACAGTCCGATTGCTGAGGGGCACATCTTGGAAGAATCTGTGAGACACAACTTCGTCTCTGAAGGTGATGGGTGCTCTTGAAAGCACCAGCTATAGAACATGTGAAACTTTCCAGGGGCTATTAGACAGGAGTAGATGTAGACAGAGGGTACTGTTTTCTGTTCTGGGTCAGAGACGAGACAGGACAGTGCGTGTGATGTGGATTCATGCCTTTAAGCGGAGGTGCTGTTGGAAGTGCCAGCGTCTGTTTAGTGAGAGATGGTGGGCATTCAGAGGGTGCAAAGATCAGATTCCCAGTCGGACCTGTGCGACCTGGGGGAAAGCATGCCAGTGGTGGACAGAGATGCTGCTGGCAGAGTGAAGGCACTGCTTTGGAGTCCCTCTGGAATGATATCTGTTGTATTTCCGAAGTCCGCCGAGCAAGCATCATTTGGCTAAATTATACCTCTGGACTTTTCAAGACACCCCTGTAGGGAGGCTGGAAGTTGTGACTTCAATGAAGTGGGTATTCTGTGGATTAGAATGGATGATGTCATAACATTGATGGGCAGTGAGGGGGCATGATTTCAAGGCGCTGCCATTTTCTGTTATTTGTATTGACCGATTTGAGATGACGGGGACCACTTAGATTGGTCAAAAAGAAGTTGTACTTCTACAAAAGTGCTTTTGCAAGGGCCAGCACCAATCAGCAGTTTGGCCCTCAAAATATATATTTTTTTTAAAGAAAGGCGGAGGTGGGGGAGACAATCAATGAGTGGGTTGGGGTTGCTTTGCTGAGAGCACCCACAGCACAGGCTGCCTCTTGCAGGAATGACATTTTATTGTTATACTGGGGTCTCTGCGTCAAAAACATCTACATGGCCAATGATTTGGTGGGGGTGTTAGTGTTTACGTGCACTCTAAAATGTAAATTTTTGGTAGTGTGCAAAAAGGAGCACCAGGCTACCCACTGACCAGCCCGGCATAGGTTTACATTTTCACCAGCTTTGAGGTTGAGAATGCTCAAGTCTCTTTTCCAGACCGTGGGATTTAAGGTGTAGCCAGCTCTGAGATTGAAAAAGGTTAAGCCTCTGTCCTAAGCTGTCTTTTGTTTTAAGCTGATTTGTCCTGCCATCACTGTACTGGAAGGTACTTTGATGCAGTCTCTTGCTTGAGACAAGCGCGCCCAAGCACTTCAGTGTTGCATCAGCCTGCATCAATAAGAGAATGAGACGGAGGAAAAGGGTGAGAGAGTTTGAGAGTGGGAGAGTGCAGAGACTGCAAGCAAGTACAAGGGTGAGAGTCTGAGAAAGGATGAGAGAGAGTGTGTGAGAATAAGAGTGAGAAAATGTAAGAAAGTATGATACTGTGAAAGAGTGTGTGAAATAATGTGAAAGACTAAGTGAGAGTGAGTGTGCTTTATAGAACAAAATGTGTGTGTGGTGTGAATAAAAAGCAATCTTAGAGTATGACAAATGGTGGTAAAAGTGCATCTTGGAAAACTATTTTTAGGTCGAGCGTAGCAGTGCGCAGGCGCTGCTTTTCCGACGTGTTGGTATGTATCTGAGCTTTTAACTACGCTCACTGCACGCCCATCACTATCACTCGTTCGTTGGCTTGCCTTTCAAAAATCCTTTGTTTTTGTTGGTAACTGCTTTAAGTTTGTCCCTCCTTAGGGCGGTTTTGTTACCACCTTGGCCAGCGACCCTGTTACATGGATAATTGTACTTTTGCCGATAACTTCATACTGGCCTTTTGTGCCCCCAGACATCATGGGACCAGGACAGGGAGGCAGGAAATTCCAGACACTCCTTTGTGGTGAGGGGGAGGCTCCAGAAGTTTATTCCACTTTAAAGCTGGCACCAGGTATAAAATGAGGACCCTCAGACAAAATCAGTTCACTTCTGGATCTCTGGATGACTCGGAGGACTGCTGTGCTGTTTGTGGCCAGCAGTGCACATCATAGGACTGCCTAGCCGCACCAAGAGGACTGCTGTGCTTCCTGATGCCTGCCCTGTGCTCTCAGAGGAGGGTACCGCTGCTTGAGAACTGCTTTTCTGTTTGAAACCAGGACTATCAGAGTGACTTGAAGGGCTAGCTGGGTAGCTTCCTGATCGGAGCCTCAAGGACAGAAAAGGCTTCAACCATCTTCAACTCACAATTCAAACTACCCTGAGTGAATCCTTGTGCTTCAAGTGGTGCCCCTCCAGTCTAGTCCTGGACCCTTAGAAGTGGTGCTAAAGGTGCCAAGATAAACCGGTTCCAAAACATGGGACCCAAAATATTTTCAACCAAAAAGTGTCCTGGGAACCGAGAGGAGGCAGGGATTACTTATCTGCCCAAGGTACATTGCTGGTTGGCCGACTTTGTGGTAGCTCCCACTACGTTCTTCTCTGCAGCAGAAAATTGTATTCAGTGGCTCCTCGCTAAAATGGTATCCCACCTTATAAAGCCCTCATCAGCTACAGCCTGCAGCTCCACTCTGCCGGATAGCTTTGGCTTCCAAAAAAGATAGTAAAGGCCTGATTGAGACTTTGGTGGACTGGTCACTTCATCACAATGGTGACAGATAACCTGTCCGCCAAAATCAAAATCCTGTAGAATATAATAGGATTTAAATTTTAGCGGACCAGTTATCCGTCACCATTGTGACAGAGTAACCCATCTGCCAAAATGTAAATCAGGCCCTAAGTCCAAATATAGAAATCTTTATTGCAACTTCGTCCAGCAGCAGCCCAACGATGATTCTCTGGCACCGTGGATTGCAATGCCCTGCTAAAGTTTACTTTCTATGACAAGTCAGGAGGTAAGCAGAGACTGGTTCCAATCCACTTTGGGTATCCAAACTGCACTCCTTCATAGTCACCCATAACTTTGGACTTTGCCCCAGTCTCGAGTAACTAGATGTCTGAGGTTGTCACTTTGATCATGTGGGTGCTATTTTTCACTTTAAAAAAGTATAACTCTAGTTCTACTGATTGGATTTTTGTTGTTTTTGTCTAAAATAATTAATTAAATGTTACTCTATTATTGTGCATTAGTGTTGCTTTTTCACTGTATTGCTTTTTAAGTACTGCAGAAAGACTTTACACATTGCTTCTATGTTAAGTTAAGCTACCAGACGTTTATGCACAGGTTAATTTGTTGACTTTTTATGGTTCACTCTGATAAGGATTATCGCTGTTGCTTGAAAAAGTGCTCACACCCCTAAACCAGCAACCCGATTTTTCACACCGACTGTAAGAAAGTGGGTTAATGGTTGAAGAGGGGTAGAAGCCCCACTCAAGCAACAATGACAATCCTTGTCAGGGTGAACCAAAAATGTAACTAAATTAACCACAAAGCAGTTAGGGTTAAGTTCGAGGTAATGTGTAAAGTACCTATGCAACACAGAAATAGTAAGAAAGTGAAAACACTATATAAAAATATCCAAACCAATTTAGAAAAATTGAGTAAAATGTAATAAATAAAATGATACCAGAATGACAACAATTCAATCAGTAGAACTGGAGATATTGATTTTTAAATGTGTATGCGAAACTAGCACCAAGAACCAGCAAGCACCACTCACAGTTATCTGGTCCTGTTAGACCGGGAAAAATTCACAGGCCAACCACAATGGAGCGTGGGTTGGCTACATGGACGAGATCAGTCTCAGTGAAGAGTTACCTTCTCAAGTCCAGCTGAAAGAGAGCCGTTCATGACAGAGGAGGCCACAAGGAGGAGGCTTCTGGCACGAAGAGCAGGTCAGATATTGTGGACAGTCGTTGCTGTAGCGTGAACAGCCAGTCTTCACTGGAGCTTCACATTAGTTGATCTTTGCAAACAGTCACTGTCTGCATGAAGTGCAGATTTTGCAATGACAGTTGTCACGAACAGTCACTACTGGCGCAAAGTGCAGGTCTTTCTGGAGCATCATGTTGGCGCTCATCTCGGGCGGTCAATTCTCAGCATGAAGAGGTCACTTTATGGTTGCGAGGAGCCCAAACTTCAGTATTTTCACCTTTTCCTCAAGAGGAGTTCTCACTGATGCTAGCTAAGTGCACAAGCCTTGGAGGGCACCTCTTGGGCATAAGGACTCACTCCAGCAGAGGCTAGCAACAGGGCTCAGCTGGGCAGCTGCAGAAAGGCCTCTGGGAGCTTGTTGTGTCCCTGTACCTCACACAGGAGGTCAGCCAGCTGACGCTTGGTGTCACTTTGTCACTGATATTAAGGCAAGCAGGTCCAATCTTCAGTCTTCAGACAGCAAGGCAGTCCATTAAACAGCACGGTAGTCCCTCTGGCAGCATGGCAGTCCTTCTTCAGAATTTTCTACAGGTCCAGAAGTGTTCTTAGTGGTTCTGAGGGGCCCGTTTTTCAACCAGGTGTCAGCCTTTGTTTGGGGAAATTCCCTGCCCTACCCCCAAAACTGGGTCTAGTCAGTTCTTCTTCTTCCCTTGGTCATGGCTCCAAACTGTCTAGGGTGGCAAAAGGCAGGACAGACCTGGTATCAGGTTGATTTGTGTGTGCTGCAGGCAAAGCCCTTTGGAATGTAATCATGGTAGGGACAGCTCCTCTTCAGCCATCCTGTCAGGAAGACCCTCTCCCCTCACACCTAAGTTTCCTTTGTGGCACTGTCTGCAAACCCCCAGCAGCAGAGCTTTTCACAGTCATGTGATGCAGGACACTGGCAGAAAGGCTCAGCTGGTGGGGACAATAAAATACCAACTTTCTAAAAGGAGCAGTTTCAGGATAGAAACATTTATTACTTTACCAGTAAATAGAATTTTAAATTACAATTAATTTGAGTGTAATCCGAATATCTCTATCTGCTCCCAGTCTGAAGATAGCACGTATTAAATGCAATAAGGTAACCCAGTGTTGGCCTATGGGAGAAATAGGTCTTACAACAGTGAAAAATGACTTTAGGACTTTTTTACAAAGCCATATATAACGTAAATAAATGTATAATTATGTGAAAAACGCTGGGCCACACAATCACATAATTCCAGTGGTCTTGAATATATGTAAACAGTAAATGTCTTACCAGGTATTGCAGTCTATCTTTACTGACTCTCCTTGCTTGTATTCATTTCCATTGTGGAAGCACGGACATTTTTCAAGAACAATGCATTTGTTTTTGTGTCGCACCTAGAAATCAAACACACACAGATGTATACATTAAATAAAATAAAAGCAATGTTTTAGGGCACCATTATATTTATATTACTGTCGCACTTAGTGACATTGCAATGCTGCTTGGGATTACTCATACTTCTGAGATACACCTGCGATCTTGGAAATCATCTGGATTGTTCTGGGCAAACCTGTGGATGCCATAGGATCCTAAAATTCAGATCCCATATAATCCTCAGGCCCTCATTACGAGTGGCCACTTAATTTCCATGGGCACAGTAATAGCAGTTACTTCAGGTGACAGTCCATGACAAAATGAACATTTACTTGTGGGATCACCCCTGGAATTACTGAGTTCACCTGTAATTTCTCATTTCTCAGTTGACCCTCAGGGTCCAACTTGTGATGTGATGGGTTTTCCTCACTCCTAGAGCATAACCAGGGAGGGGAAATAGCAGTCCATTGGCTGGCTCACTAATGAAGGCCAATGAGAGGTACATCCCTGGAAAGCAGAATCAACATCTACAAAAGGTGAATCCTAAAGATTGCCATGCAAGCAACTCATTTTGGGTGAAAGTTACCAACTTAATTGAAAGGTGCAAAATTAAACTTATTTATCACAATAATATTGGTAAAAACATACGGGTGAAACTTTTGGAAATATAACACCATTAATCTAAAGATAAATACATTTTTATATTTACTAAGATGTTTCCGTGTTTGTCTAAAAATCGTTTTTCTCTGCGTTCGGTAAAAAATAAAAATATTTTTTATTTGCACACGTCCTTCATAAAATGTTAGAGCTCGGCTCATGTATTCTGACAAATGAAGCCATTTATAGGATGTTACTCGTGGCAGGGGTGTGATAATCACTATGTATGGCTAGTTACCATAAAAGATCCACTAATGAGGCTAGTGAAAGCAGATTTGCATGCTATGCAGAAATGAGACTGTTAAGATCTGAGTGTGAACTCATACGAGACACCTGGACCTCACTATTCCTGGTGCCAACATGATCATGGAATACCATTTGTGAATCCCTTAGCTCGTCGTCTATTTTTCCCACCCTTTTAGCCCTCATGGCCCGATGTATCAGGTGGGATTTTACGACTACGCCATTTGGGGATGCAGAGCTGTTGAACTGCCTATCAGGAATCAGGCTCACCTCGTGCTTAGTTTGAGCAGGTGGTTGCAGGTGGAGCCCACCAGCACTTATTTTTACTCATCTGATTTTGACCCATATCAAGGGATAGAAAAAAGCTAAAGAGAAAGAAGGCAGAAGTGAAAGATGGGAAATTACTGACAAAGAAAAACAACAGGGTGAAAAGGAATTGGAAAGAGTGAGATAAAGGTGAAGGGTGTGTATGGTGGTGGCTGAAAGAAGCAGGATGTGGAATTAAGCCTACAGAGCATCGGTAATCAGCACTCAAACATTGACAGTACCAGTCATGAATTTCCAAGCAAAACCTTGGGCCAAGGCACTTAGGCGGTCGCCGCCCGCCATGCGGTCACCGCCAAATGGCTGCTCCGCGGTCAGGAGACCGCGGATGCCATTCTGGCTTTCCCGCTGGGCCGGCGGGTGACCGCCAAAAGGCCCCCCGCCGGCCCAGCGGGAAAGCCACTGCAACATAGAAGCCGGCTCCGAATGGAGCCGGCGGTGTTGCAGGGGTGCGACGGGTGCAGTAGCACCCGTCGCGATTTTCACTGTCTGCAAAGCAGACAGTGAAAATCTTCATGGGGCCCTGTTAGGGGGCCCCTGCGCTGCCCATGCCAGTGGCATGGGCAGTGCAGGGGCCCCCAGGGGCCCCACGACACCCGTTCCCGCTATCCTGGTTCTGGCGGTGTAAACCGCCAGAAACAGGCTGGCGGGAAGGGGGTCGGAATCCCCATGGCGGCGCTGCAAGCAGCGCCGCCATGGAGGATTCCCTGGGCCAGGGGAAAACCGGCGGGAAACCGCCGGTTCCCCTTTTCTGACCGCGGCGGATGGCCCTGGAAGCACCGCCAGCCTGTTGGCGGTGCTTCCGTTGCCCTCCACCGCCAGGTTTGGAATGAGGGCCTTATTCTTTTACAAATCAAGCACTGGTTTACCCCTGACATCTTTAGGTCGTGCCTACTATACAGCACAGCTGTCTGGCTGAAAAAGAGTACTTGTCAGCTTAGCAAGCCCCTACGGCGAGCTTAGAGCCTGCTTTTTTTCTAACCAATGGTTGGCTTTACTGCCACTCTCATTTGATTGCGTCTTATTTGAAATCCTGCCTTGTCCATCTTTTGTTTGTCCCTCACCTGCAGCTTGTGTTTTCCAGGTGTCTCCTTCATGTGCTTCTCCCCACACTCCATGTTGTTCTCTCACATCCATACTCTTACCTACTGCTCATGCTACGTGTTGTTCTTTCTTTCCCAGGTGCCTTTCTTGTTATTTTCACTCTATGTTGCTTTTGTTCATGTGTGTGCTGCTCCTCCTCCCCCCTATTGATCTCCCTCATGTGATTGTTTCCCTTCCCCCACCCACTCCTTGCTGCTTCCCACCACAGCGCCTCCTCCGTTGCCCCAACCCGCAGTCATATATATATATATATATATATTTTACATTTATAATATTTTTCTTGTACATTTTCTTATTTAGTTCATGCAGTACGGTATACTGCATGAACATATAGCACTGGCACAGTCCTACTGGCATTGTCAATACTTGTTAAGTCATTATTGAACGACGTTTCACCTGTACCGCTGCCCTATTTCCCAACTCATACACTTACTTCTGTGATTGACAGATGATGTATAATATTGTAGCGCCATTAGGAAAGCTGCAGGGAATACCAGCTCCATGGGTAACAATG